>NC_090409.1:31797918-32097918 GCF_036365525.1 Heterodontus francisci | reverse complement strand
TCAGTGTGTGTGGAACCCGTACCCCAGTGAGAGTCTGTGTGTGTGGATCCCGTACCCCAGTGAGAGTCAGTGTGTGTGGAACCCGTACCCCAGTGAGAGTCAGTGTGTGTGGAACCCGTACCCCAGTGAGAGTCAGTGTGTGTGGAACCCGTACCCCAGTGAGAGTCAGTGTGTGTGGAATCCTTACCCCAGTGAGAGTCAGTGTGTGTGGAACCCGCACCCCAGTGAGAGACAGTGTGTGTGGAACCCGTACCCCAGTGAGAGTCAGTGTGTGTGGAACCCGTACCCCAGTGAGAGTCAGTGTGTGTGGAATCCTTACCCCAGTGAGAGTCAGTGTGTGTGGAACCCGCACCCCAGTGAGAGACAGTGTGTGTGGAACCCGTACCCCAGTGAGAGTCAGTGTGTGTGGAATCCTTACCCCAGTGAGAGTCAGTGTGTGAGGAACCCGTACCCCAGTGAGAGTCAGTGTGTGTGGAACCCGTACCCCAGTGAGAGTCAGTGTGTGTGGAACCCGTACCCCAGTGAGAGTCAGTGTGTGTGGAATCCTTACCCCAGTGAGAGTCAGTGTGTGTGGAATCCTTACCCCAGTGAGTTTCAGTGTGTGTTGAACCCGTACCCCAGTGAGAGTCAGTGTGTGTGGAATCCTTACCCCAGTGAGAGTCAGTGTGTGTGGAACCCGTACCCCAGTGAGAGTCTGTGTGTTGAACCCGTACCCCAGTGAGAGTCAGTGTGTGTGGAACCCGTACCCCAGTGAGAGTCAGTGTGTGTGGAATCCTTACCCCAGTGAGAGTCAGTGTGTGTGGAACCCGTACCCCAGTGAGAGTCAGTGTGTGTGGAATCCTTACCCCAGTGAGAGTCAGTGTGTGTTGAACCCGTACCCCAGTGAGAGTCAGTGTGTGTGGAACCCGTACCCCAGTGAGAGTCAGTGTGTGTGGAACCCGTACCGCAGTGATAGTCATTGTGTGTGGAATCCTTACCCCAGTGAGAGTCAGTGTGTGTGGAACCCGTACCCCAGTGAGAGTTAGTATGTGTGGAACCTGTACCCCAGTGAGAGTTAGTATGTGTGGAACCCGTACCCTAGTGAGAGTCAGTGTGTGTGGAACCCGTACCCCAGTGAGAGTCAGTGTGTGTGGAACCCGTACCCCAGTGAGAGTCAGTGTGTGTGGATCCCGTACCCCAGTGAGAGTCAGTGTGTGTGGAACCCGTACCCTAGTGAGAGTCAGTGTGTGTGGAACCCGTACCCCAGTGAGAGTTAATCTGTGTGGAACCCATACCCTAGTGAGAGTCAGTGTGTGTGGAACCCGTACCCCAGTGAGAGTCAGTGTGTGTGGAACCCGTACCCCAGTGAGAGTCAGTGTGTGTGGAATACTTACCCCAGTGAGTGTCAGTGTGTGTGGAACACGTACCCCAGTGAGAGACAGTGTGTGTGGAACCCGTACCCCAGTGAGAGTCAGTGTGTGGAATCCTTACCCCAGTGAGAGTCAGTGTGTGTGGAACCCGTACCCCAGTGAGAGTCAGTGTGTGTGGAACCCGTACCCCAGTGAGAGTCAGTGTGTGTGGAATCCGTACCCCAGTGAGAGTCAGTGTGTGTGGAATCCGTACCCCAGTGAGAGTCAGTGTGTGTGGAATCCGTACCCCAGTGAGAGTCAGTGTGTGTGGAATCCGTACCCCAGTGAGAGTCAGTGTGTGTGGAATCCTTACCCCAGTGAGAGTCAGTGTGTGTGGAATCCTTACCCCAGTGAGAGTCAGTGTGTGTGGAATCCTTACCCCAGTGAGTGTCAGTGTGTGTTGAACCCGTACCCCAGTGAGAGTCAGTGTGTGTGGAATCCTTACCCCAGTGAGTGTCAGTGTGTGTTGAACCCGTACCCCAGTGAGAGTCAGTGTGTGTGGAATCCTTACCCCAGTGAGAGTCAGTGTGTGTGGAACCCGTACCCCAGTGAGAGTCAGTGTGTGTGGAATCCTTACCCCAGTGAGAGACAGTGTGTGTGGAATCCTTACCCCAGTGAGAGTCAGTGTGTGAGGAACCCGTACCCCAGTGAGAGTCAGTGTGTGTGGAATCCTTACCCCAGTGAGAATCAGTGTGTGTGGAACCCGTACCCCAGTGAGAGTCAGTGTGTGTGGAATCCTTACCCCAGTGAGAGTCAGTGTGTGTGGAATCCTTACCCCAGTGAGAATCAGTGTGTGTGGAACCCGTACCCCAGTGAGAGTCAGTGTGTGTGGAACCCGTACCCCAGTGAGAGTCAGTGTGTGTGGAACTGGTACCACAGTGAGAGTCAGTGTGTGTGGAACCCGTACCCCAGTGAGAGTCAGTGTGTGTGGAATCCGTACCCCAGTGAGAGTCAGTGTGTGTGGAATCCTTACCCCAGTGAGAGTCAGTGTGTGTGGAATCCTTACCCCAGTGAGTGTCAGTGTGTGTTGAACCCGTACCCCAGTGAGAGTCAGTGTGTGTGGAACCCGTACCCCAGCGAGAGTCAGTGTGTGTGGAACCCGTACCCCAGTGAGAGTCAGTGTGTGTGGAACCCGTACCCCAGTGAGAGTCAGTGTGTGTGGAATCCTTACCCCAGTGAGAGACAGTGTGTGTGGAACCCGTACCCCAGTGAGAGTCAGTGTGTGTGGAACCCGTACCCCAGTGAGAGTCAGTGTGTGTGGAACCCGTACCCCAGTGAGAGTCAGTGTGTGTGGAACCAGTACCCCAGTGAGAGTCAGTGTGTGTGGAATCCTTACCCCAGTGAGAGTCAGTGTGTGTGGAACCCGTACCCCAGTGAGAGTCAGTGTGTGTGGAACCCGTACCCCAGTGAGAGTCAGTGTGTGTGGAATCCTTACCCCAGTGAGAGTCAGTGTGTGTGGAACCCGTACCCCAGTGAGAGTCAGTGTGTGTGGAACCCGTACCCCAGTGAGAGTCAGTGTGTGTGGAACCCGTACCCCAGTGAGAGTCAGTGTGTGTGGAATCCTTACCCGAGTGAGAGACAGTGTGTGTGGAACCCGTACCCCAGTGAGAGTCAGTGTGTGTGGAGCCCGTACCCCAGTGAGAGACAGTGTGTGTGGAACCTGTACCCCAGAGAGAGTCAGTGTGTGTGGAATCCGTACCCCAGTGAGAGTCAGTGTGTGTGGAACCCGTACCCCAGTGAGAGTCAGTGTGTGTGGAACCCGTATCCCAGTGAGAGTCAGTGTGTGTGGAATCCGTACCCCAGTGAGAGTCAGTGTGTGTGGAATCCTTACCCCAGTGAGAGTCAGTGTGTGTGGAACCCGTACCCCAGTGAGAGTCAGTGTGTGTGGAACCCGTACCCCAGTGAGAGTCAGTGTGTGTGGAACCCGTACCCCAGTGAGAGTCAGTGTGTGTGGAACCCGTACCCCAGTGAGAGTCAGTGTGTGTGGAATCCTTACCCCAGTGAGAGTCAGTGTGTGTTGAACCCGTACCCCAGTGAGAGTCAGTGTGTGTGGAACCCGTACCCCAGTGAGAGTCAGTGTGTGTGGATCCCGTACCCCAGTGAGAGTCAGTGTGTGTGGAACCCGTACCCCAGTGAGAGTCAGTGTGTGTGGAACCCGTACCCCAGTGAGAGTCAGTGTGTGTGGAACCCGTACCCCAGTGAGAGTCAGTGTGTGTGGATCCCGTACCCCAGTGAGAGTCAGTGTGTGTGGAACCCGTACCCCAGTGAGAGTCAGTGTGTGTGGAACCCGTACCCCAGTGAGAGTCAGTGTGTGTGGAACCCGTACCCCAGTGAGAGTTAATCTGTGTGGAACCCATACCCTAGTGAGAGTCAGTGTGTGTGGAACCCGTACCCCAGTGAGAGTCAGTGTGTGTGGAATACTTACCCCATTGAGAGTCAGTGTGTGTGGAATACTTACCCCAGTGAGTGTCAGTGTGTGTGGAACACGTACCCCAGTGAGAGACAGTGTGTGTGGAACCCGTACCCCAGTGAGAGTCAGTGTGTGGAATCCTTACCCCAGTGAGAGTCAGTGTGTGTGGAACCCGTACCCCAGTGAGAGTCAGTGTGTGTGGAACCCGTACCCCAGTGAGAGTCAGTGTGTGTGGAATACTTACCCCAGTGAGTGTCAGTGTGTGTGGAACACGTACCCCAGTGAGAGACAGTGTGTGTGGAACCCGTACCCCAGTGAGAGTCAGTGTGTGGAATCCTTACCCCAGTGAGAGTCAGTGTGTGTGGAACCCGTACCCCAGTGAGAGTCAGTGTGTGTGGAACCCGTACCCCAGTGAGAGTCAGTGTGTGTGGAATCCGTACCCCAGTGAGAGTCAGTGTGTGTGGAATCCTTACCCCAGTGAGAGTCAGTGTGTGTGGAATCCTTACCCCAGTGAGTGTCAGTGTGTGTTGAACCCGTACCCCAGTGAGAGTCAGTGTGTGTGGAATCCTTACCCCAGTGAGAGTCAGTGTGTGTGGAACCCGTACCCCAGTGAGAGTCAGTGTGTGTGGAACCCGTACCCCAGTGAGAGTCAGTGTGTGTGGAACCCGTACCCCAGTGAGAGTCAGTGTGTGTGGAATACTTACCCCAGTGAGTGTCAGTGTGTGTGGAACACGTACCCCAGTGAGAGACAGTGTGTGTGGAACCCGTACCCCAGTGAGAGTCAGTGTGTGGAATCCTTACCCCAGTGAGAGTCAGTGTGTGTGGAATCCGTACCCCAGTGAGAGTCAGTGTGTGTGGAATCCTTACCCCAGTGAGAGTCAGTGTGTGTGGAATCCTTACCCCAGTGAGTGTCAGTGTGTGTTGAACCCGTACCCCAGTGAGAGTCAGTGTGTGTGGAATCCTTACCCCAGTGAGAGTCAGTGTGTGTGGAATCCTTACCCCAGTGAGTGTCAGTATGTGTGGAACCCGTACCCCAGTGAGAGTCAGTGTGTGTGGAACCCGTACCCCAGTGAGAGTCAGTGTGTGTGGAATCCGTACCCCAGTGAGAGTCAGTGTGTGTGGAATCCTTACCCCAGTGAGAGTCAGTGTGTGTGGAATCCTTACCCCAGTGAGTGTCAGTGTGTGTTGAACCCGTACCCCAGTGAGAGTCAGTGTGTGTGGAATCCTTACCCCAGTGAGAGTCAGTGTGTGTGGAACCCGTACCCCAGTGAGAGTCAGTGTGTGTGGAATCCTTACCCCAGTGAGAGTCAGTGTGTGTGGAATCCTTACCCCAGTGAGAGTCAGTGTGTGTGGAACCCGCACCCCAGTGAGAGACAGTGTGTGTGGAATCCTTACCCCAGTGAGAGTCAGTGTGTGAGGAACCCGTACCCCAGTGAGAGTCAGTGTGTGTGGAATCCTTACCCCAGTGAGAATCAGTGTGTGTGGAACCCGTACCCCAGTGAGAGTCAGTGTGTGTGGAATCCTTACCCCAGTGAGAGTCAGTGTGTGTGGAATCCTTACCCCAGTGAGAATCAGTGTGTGTGGAACCCGTACCCCAGTGAGAGTCAGTGTGTGTGGAATCCTTACCCCAGTGAGAGTCAGTGTGTGAGGAACCCGTACCCCAGTGAGAGTCAGTGTGTGTGGAACCCGTACCCCAGTGAGAGTCAGTGTGTGTGGAACTGGTACCACAGTGAGAGTCAGTGTGTGTGGAACCCGTACCCCAGTGAGAGTCAGTGTGTGTGGAATCCGTACCCCAGTGAGAGTCAGTGTGTGTGGAATCCTTACCCCAGTGAGAGTCAGTGTGTGTGGAATCCTTACCCCAGTGAGTGTCAGTGTGTGTTGAACCCGTACCCCAGTGAGAGTCAGTGTGTGTGGAATCCTTACCCCAGTGAGAGTCAGTGTGTGTGGAACCCGTACCCCAGTGAGAGTCAGTGTGTGTGGAACCCGTACCCCAGTGAGAGTCAGTGTGTGTGGAACCCGTACACCAGTGAGAGTCAGTGTGTGTGGAACCTGTACCCCAGCGAGAGTCAGTGTGTGTGGAACCCGTACCCCAGTGAGAGTCAGTGTGTGTGGAATCCTTACCCCAGTGAGAGTCAGTGTGTGTGGAACCCGTACCCCAGGGAGAGACAGTGTGTTTGGAACCCGTACCCCAGTGAGAGTCAGTGTGTGTGGAATCCTTACCCCAGTGAGAGTCAGTGTGTGTGGAACCCGTCCCCCAGTGAGAGTCAGTGTGTGTGGAATCCTTACCCCAGTGAGAGTCAGTGTGTGTGGAACCCGTACCCCAGTGAGAGTCAGTGTGTGTGGAACCCGTACCCCAGAGAGAGTCAGTGTGTGTGGAATCCGTACCCCAGTGAGAGTCAGTGTGTGTGGAACCCGTACCCCAGTGAGAGTCAGTGTGTGTGGAACCCATACCCCAGTGAGAGTCAGTGTGTGTGGAATCCGTACCCCAGTGAGAGTCAGTGTGTGTGGAATCCTTACCCCAGTGAGAGTCAGTGTGTGTGGAATGTTACCCCAGTGAGTGTCAGTGTGTGTGGAATCCGTACCCCAGTGAGAGTCAGTGTGTGTGGAATCCTTACCCCAGTGAGAGTCAGTGTGTGTGGAATCCTTACCCCAGTGAGTGTCAGTGTGTGTTGAACCCGTACCCCAGTGAGAGTCAGTGTGTGTGGAATCCTTACCCCAGTGAGAGTCAGTGTGTGTGGAACCCGTACCCCAGTGAGAGTCAGTGTGTGTGGAACCCGTACCCCAGTGAGAGTCAGTGTGTGTGGAACCCGTACCCCAGTGAGAGTCAGTGCGTGTGGATCCCGTACCCCAGTGAGAGTCAGTGTGTGTGGAACCCGTACCCCAGTGAGAGTCAGTGTGTGTGGAACCCGTACCCCAGTGAGAGTCAGTGTGTGTGGAACCCGTACCCCAGTGAGAGTCAGTGTGTGTGGATCCCGTACCCCAGTGAGAGTCAGTGTGTGTGGAACCCGTACCCCAGTGAGAGTCAGTGTGTGTGGAACCCGTACCCCAGTGAGAGTTAATCTGTGTGGAACCCATACCCTAGTGAGAGTCAGTGTGTGTGGAACCCGTACCCCAGTGAGAGTCAGTGTGTGTGGAACCCGTACCCCAGTGAGAGTCAGTGTGTGTGGAATACTTACCCCAGTGAGAGTCAGTGTGTGTGGAACACGTACCCCAGTGAGAGACAGTGTGTGTGGAACCCGTACCCCAGTGAGAGTCAGTGTGTGGAATCCTTACCCCAGTGAGAGTCAGTGTGTGTGGAACCCGTACCCCAGTGAGAGTCAGTGTGTGTGGAACCCGTACCCCAGTGAGAGTCAGTGTGTGTGGAATCCGTACCCCAGTGAGAGTCAGTGTGTGTGGAATCCTTACCCCAGTGAGAGTCAGTGTGTGTGGAATCCTTACCCCAGTGAGTGTCAGTGTGTGTTGAACCCGTACCCCAGTGAGAGTCATGGTGTGTGGAATCCTTACCCCAGTGAGAGTCAGTGTGTGTGGAACCCGTACCCCAGTGAGAGTCAGTGTGTGTGGAAACCGTACCCCAGTGAGAGTCAGTGTGTGTGGAACCCGTACCCCAGTGAGAGTCAGTGTGTGTGGAACCCGTACCCCAGTGAGAGTCAGTGTATGTGGAATCCTTACCCCAGTGAGAGTCAGTGTGTGTTGAACCCGTACCCCAGTGAGAGTCAGTGTGTGTGGAACCCGTACCCCAGTGAGAGTCAGTGTGTGTGGAATCCTTACCCCAGTGAGAGTCAGTGTGTGTGGAACCCGTACCCCAGTGAGAGTCAGTGTGTGTGGAACCCGTACCCCAGTGAGAGTCAGTGTGTGTGGAACCCGTACCCCAGTGAGAGTCAGTGTGTGTGGAACCCGTACCCCAGTGAGAGTCAGTGTGTGTGGAACCCGTACCCCAGTGAGAGTCAGTGTGTGTGGAACCCGTACCCCAGTGAGAGTCAGTGTGTGTGGAACCCGTACCCCAGTGAGAGTCAGTGTGTGTGGATCCCGTACCCCAGTGAGAGTCAGTGTGTGTGGAACCCGTACCCCAGTGAGAGTCAGTGTGTGTGGAACCTGTACCCCAGTGAGAGTTAGTGTGTGTGGAACCCATACCCCAGTGAGAGTCAGTGTGTGTGGAATCCTTACCCCAGTGAGAGTCAGTGTGTGTGGAACCCGTACCCCAGTGAGAGTCAGTGTGTGTGGAATCCGTACCCCAGTGAGAGTCATTGTGTGTGGAATCCTTACCCCAGTGAGAGTCAGTGTGTGTGGAACCCGTACCCCAGTGAGAGTCAGTGTGTGTGGAATCCTTACCCCAGTGAGTGTCAGTGTGTGTGGAACCCGTACCCCAGTGAGAGTCAGTGTGTGTGGAATCCTTACCCCAGTGAGAGTCAGTGTGTGTGGAACCCGTCCCCCAGTGAGAGTCAGTGTGTGTGGAACCTGTACCCCAGTGAGAGTTAGTATGTGTGGAACCCGTACCCTAGTGAGAGTCAGTGTGTGTGGAACCCGTACCCCAGTGAGAGTCAGTGTGTGTGGAACCCGTACCCCAGTGAGAGTCAGTGTGTGTGGAACCCGTACCCCAGTGAGAGACAGTGTGTGTGGAACCCGTACCCCAGTGAGAGTCAGTGTGTGTGGAACCCGTACCCCAGAGAGAGTCAGTGTGTGTGGAATCCGTACCCCAGTGAGAGTCAGTGTGTGTGGAACCCGTACCCCAGTGAGAGTCAGTGTGTGTGGAACCCGTACCCCAGTGAGAGTCAGTGTGTGTGGAATCCGTACCCCAGTGAGAGTCAGTGTGTGTGGAATCCTTACCCCAGTGAGAGTCAGTGTGTGTGGAATCCTTACCCCAGTGAGTGTCAGTGTGTGTTGAACCCGTACCCCAGTGAGAGTCAGTGTGTGTGGAATCCTTACCCCAGTGAGAGTCAGTGTGTGTGGAACCCGTACCCCAGTGAGAGTCAGTGTGTGTGGAACCCGTACCCCAGTGAGAGTCAGTGTGTGTGGAACCCGTACCCCAGTGAGAGTCAGTGTGTGTGGATCCCGTACCCCAGTGAGAGTCAGTGTGTGTGGAACCCGTACCCCAGTGAGAGTCAGTGTGTGTGGAACCCGTACCCCAGTGAGAGTCAGTGTGTGTGGAACCCGTACCCCAGTGAGAGTCAGTGTGTGTGGATCCCGTACCCCAGTGAGAGTCAGTGTGTGTGGAGCCCGTACCCCAGTGAGAGTCAGTGTGTGTGGAACCCGTACCCCAGTGAGAGTTAGTCTGTGTGGAACCCATACCCTCGTGAGAGTCAGTGTGTGTGGAACCCGTACCCCAGTGAGAGTCAGTGTGTGTGGAACCCGTACCCCAGTGAGAGTCATTGTGTGTGGAATACTTACCCCAGTGAGAGTCACTGTGTGTGGAACACGTACCCCAGTGAAAGACAGTGTGTGTGGAACCCGTACCCCAGTGAGAGTCAGTGTGTGGAATCCTTACCCCAGTGAGAGTCAGTGTGTGTGGAACCCGTACCCCAGTGAGAGTCAGTGTGTGTGGAACCCGTACCCCAGTGAGAGTCAGTGTGTGTGGAATCCTTACCCCAGTGAGAGTCAGTGTGTGTGGAATCCTTAGCCGAGTGAGTGTCAGTGTGTGTTGAACCCGTACCCCAGTGAGAGTCAGTGTGTGTGGAATCCTTACCCCAGTGAGAGTCAGTGTGTGTGGAACCCGTACCCCAGTGAGAGTCAGTGTGTGTGGAACCCGTACCCCAGTGAGAGTCATTGTGTGTGGAATCCTTACCCCAGTGAGAGTCAGTGTGTGTGGAACCCGTACCCCAGTGAGAGTCAGTGTGTGTGGAATCCTTACCCCAGTGAGAGTCAGTGTGTGTTGAACCCGTACCCCAGTGAGAGTCAGTGTGTGTGGAACCCGTACCCCAGTGAGAGTCAGTGTGTGTGGAACCCGTACCGCAGTGAGAGTCATTGTGTGTGGAATCCTTACCCCAGTGAGAGTCAGTGTGTGTGGAACCCGTACCCCAGTGAGAGTCAGTGTGTGTGGAACCCGTACCCCAGTGAGAGTCAGTGTGTGTGGAACCCGTACCCCAGTGAGAGTCAGTGTGTGTGGAACCCGTACCCCAGTGAGATTCAGTGTGTGTGGAACCCGTACCCCAGTGAGAGTCAGTGTGTGTGGAACCCGTACCCCAGTGAGAGTCAGTGTGTGTGGATCCCGTACCCCAGTGAGAGTCAGTGTGTGTGGAACCCGTACCCTAGTGAGAGTCAGTGTGTGTTGAACCCGTACCCCAGTGAGAGTCAGTGTGTGTGGAACCCGTACCCCAGTGAGAGTCAGTGTGTGTGGAATCCTTACCCCAGTGAGAGTCAGTGTGTGTGGAACCCGCACCCCAGTGAGAGACAGTGTGTGTGGAACCCGTACCCCAGTGAGAGTCAGTGTGTGTGGAATCCTTACCCCAGTGAGAGTCAGTGTGTGAGGAACCCGTACCCCAGTGAGAGTCAGTGTGTGTGGAATCCTTACCCCAGTGAGAGTCAGTG
Source organism: Heterodontus francisci (assembly GCF_036365525.1). Taxonomy (NCBI): domain Eukaryota; kingdom Metazoa; phylum Chordata; class Chondrichthyes; order Heterodontiformes; family Heterodontidae; genus Heterodontus; species Heterodontus francisci. The sequence goes on along the minus strand of NC_090409.1, from coordinate 32,087,598 downwards.
TGTGTGGAATCCTTACCCCAGTGAGTGTCAGTGTGTGTGGAATCCGTACCCCAGTGAGAGTCAGTGTGTGTGGAATCCTTACCCCAGTGAGAGTCAGTGTGTGTGGAATCCTTACCCCAGTGAGTGTCAGTGTGTGTTGAACCCGTACCCCAGTGAGAGTCAGTGTGTGTGGAATCCTTACCCCAGTGAGAGTCAGTGTGTGTGGAACCCGTACCCCAGTGAGAGTCAGTGTGTGTGGAACCCGTACCCCAGTGAGAGTCAGTGTGTGTGGAACCCGTACCCCAGTGAGAGTCAGTGCGTGTGGAACCCGTACCCCAGTGAGAGTCAGTGTGTGTGGAACCCGTACCCCAGTGAGAGTCAGTGTGTGTGGAACCCGTACCCCAGTGAGAGTCAGTGTGTGTGGAACCCGTACCCCAGTGAGAGTCAGTGTGTGTGGATCCCGTACCCCAGTGAGAGTCAGTGTGTGTGGAACCCGTACCCCAGCGAGAGTCAGTGTGTGTGGAACCCGTACCCCAGTGAGAGTTAATCTGTGTGGAACCCATACCCTAGTGAGAGTCAGTGTGTGTGGAACCCGTACCCCAGTGAGAGTCAGTGTGTGTGGAACCCGTACCCCAGTGAGAGTCAGTGTGTGTGGAATACTTACCCCAGTGAGAGTCAGTGTGTGTGGAACACGTACCCCAGTGAGAGACAGTGTGTGTGGAACCCGTACCCCAGTGAGAGTCAGTGTGTGGAATCCTTACCCCAGTGAGAGTCAGTGTGTGTGGAACCCGTACCCCAGTGAGAGTCAGTGTGTGTGGAACCCGTACCCCAGTGAGAGTCAGTGTGTGTGGAATCCGTACCCCAGTGAGAGTCAGTGTGTGTGGAATCCTTACCCCAGTGAGAGTCAGTGTGTGTGGAATCCTTACCCCAGTGAGTGTCAGTGTGTGTTGAACCCGTACCCCAGTGAGAGTCATGGTGTGTGGAATCCTTACCCCAGTGAGAGTCAGTGTGTGTGGAACCCGTACCCCAGTGAGAGTCAGTGTGTGTGGAAACCGTACCCCAGTGAGAGTCATTGTGTGTGGAATCCTTACCCCAGTGAGAGTCAGTGTGTGTGGAACCCGTACCCCAGTGAGAGTCAGTGTGTGTGGAACCCGTACCCCAGTGAGAGTCAGTGTATGTGGAATCCTTACCCCAGTGAGAGTCAGTGTGTGTTGAACCCGTACCCCAGTGAGAGTCAGTGTGTGTGGAACCCGTACCCCAGTGAGAGTCAGTGTGTGTGGAATCCTTACCCCAGTGAGAGTCAGTGTGTGTGGAACCCGTACCCCAGTGAGAGTCAGTGTGTGTGGAACCCGTACCCCAGTGAGAGTCAGTGTGTGTGGAACCCGTACCCCAGTGAGAGTCAGTGTGTGTGGAACCCGTACCCCAGTGAGAGTCAGTGTGTGTGGAACCCGTACCCCAGTGAGAGTCAGTGTGTGTGGAACCCGTACCCCAGTGAGAGTCAGTGTGTGTGGATCCCGTACCCCAGTGAGAGTCAGTGTGTGTGGAACCCGTACCCCAGTGAGAGTCAGTGTGTGTGGAACCTGTACCCCAGTGAGAGTTAGTGTGTGTGGAACCCATACCCCAGTGAGAGTCAGTGTGTGTGGAATCCTTACCCCAGTGAGAGTCAGTGTGTGTGGAACCCGTACCCCAGTGAGAGTCAGTGTGTGTGGAATCCGTACCCCAGTGAGAGTCATTGTGTGTGGAATCCTTACCCCAGTGAGAGTCAGTGTGTGTGGAACCCGTACCCCAGTGAGAGTCAGTGTGTGTGGAATCCTTACCCCAGTGAGTGTCAGTGTGTGTGGAACCCGTACCCCAGTGAGAGTCAGTGTGTGTGGAATCCTTACCCCAGTGAGAGTCAGTGTGTGTGGAACCCGTCCCCCAGTGAGAGTCAGTGTGTGTGGAACCTGTACCCCAGTGAGAGTTAGTATGTGTGGAACCCGTACCCTAGTGAGAGTCAGTGCGTGTGGAACCCGTACCCCAGTGAGAGTCAGTGTGTGTGGAACCCGTACCCCAGTGAGAGTCAGTGTGTGTGGAACCCGTACCCCAGTGAGAGACAGTGTGTGTGGAACCCGTACCCCAGTGAGAGTCAGTGTGTGTGGAACCCGTACCCCAGAGAGAGTCAGTGTGTGTGGAATCCGTACCCCAGTGAGAGTCAGTGTGTGTGGAACCCGTACCCCAGTGAGAGTCAGTGTGTGTGGAACCCGTACCCCAGTGAGAGTCAGTGTGTGTGGAATCCGTACCCCAGTGAGAGTCAGTGTGTGTGGAATCCTTACCCCAGTGAGAGTCAGTGTGTGTGGAATCCTTACCCCAGTGAGTGTCAGTGTGTGTTGAACCCGTACCCCAGTGAGAGTCAGTGTGTGTGGAATCCTTACCCCAGTGAGAGTCAGTGTGTGTGGAACCCGTACCCCAGTGAGAGTCAGTGTGTGTGGAACCCGTACCCCAGTGAGAGTCAGTGTGTGTGGAACCCGTACCCCAGTGAGAGTCAGTGTGTGTGGATCCCGTACCCCAGTGAGAGTCAGTGTGTGTGGAACCCGTACCCCAGTGAGAGTCAGTGTGTGTGGAACCCGTACCCCAGTGAGAGTCAGTGTGTGTGGAACCCGTACCCCAGTGAGAGTCAGTGTGTGTGGATCCCGTACCCGAGTGAGAGTCAGTGTGTGTGGAGCCCGTACCCCAGTGAGAGTCAGTGTGTGTGGAACCCGTACCCCAGTGAGAGTTAGTCTGTGTGGAACCCATACCCTCGTGAGAGTCAGTGTGTGTGGAACCCGTACCCCAGTGAGAGTCAGTGTGTGTGGAACCCGTACCCCAGTGAGAGTCATTGTGTGTGGAATACTTACCCCAGTGAGAGTCACTGTGTGTGGAACACGTACCCCAGTGAGAGACAGTGTGTGTGGAACCCGTACCCCAGTGAGAGTCAGTGTGTGGAATCCTTACCCCAGTGAGAGTCAGTGTGTGTGGAACCCGTACCCCAGTGAGAGTCAGTGTGTGTGGAACCCGTACCCCAGTGAGAGTCAGTGTGTGTGGAACCCGTACCCCAGTGAGAGTCAGTGTGTGTGGAATCCTTACCCCAGTGAGAGTCAGTGTGTGTGGAATCCTTAGCCCAGTGAGTGTCAGTGTGTGTTGAACCCGTACCCCAGTGAGAGTCAGTGTGTGTGGAATCCTTACCCCAGTGAGAGTCAGTGTGTGTGGAACCCGTACCCCAGTGAGAGTCAGTGTGTGTGGAACCCGTACCCCAGTGAGAGTCATTGTGTGTGGAACCCGTACCCCAGTGAGAGTCAGTGTGTGTGGAATCCTTACCCCAGTGAGAGTCAGTGTGTGTTGAACCCGTACCCCAGTGAGAGTCAGTGTGTGTGGAACCCGTACCCCAGTGAGAGTCAGTGTGTGTGGAACCCGTACCGCAGTGAGAGTCATTGTGTGTGGAATCCTTACCCCAGTGAGAGTCAGTGTGTGTGGAACCCGTACCCCAGTGAGAGTCAGTGTGTGTGTAACTCGTACCCCAGTGAGAGTCAGTGTGTGTGGAACCCGTACCCCAGTGAGAGTCAGTGTGTGTGGAACCCGTACCCCAGTGAGATTCAGTGTGTGTGGAACCCGTACCCCAGTGAGAGTCAGTGTGTGTGGAACCCGTACCCCAGTGAGAGTCAGTGTGTGTGGATCCCGTACCCCAGTGAGAGTCAGTGTGTGTGGAACCCGTACCCTAGTGAGAGTCAGTGTGTGTGGAACCCGTACCCCAGTGAGAGTCAGTGTGTGTGGAACCCGTACCCCAGTGAGAGTCAGTGTGTGTGGAATCCTTACCCCAGTGAGAGTCAGTGTGTGTGGAACCCGCACCCCAGTGAGAGACAGTGTGTGTGGAACCCGTACCCCAGTGAGAGTCAGTGTGTGTGGAATCCTTACCCCAGTGAGAGTCAGTGTGTGAGGAACCCGTACCCCAGTGAGAGTCAGTGTGTGTGGAATCCTTACCCCAGTGAGTGTCAGTGTGTGTGGAACCCGCACCCCAGTGAGAGTCAGTGTGTGTGGAACCCGTACCCCAGTGAGAGTCAGTGTGTGTGGAATCCTTACCCCAGTGAGAGTCAGTGTGTGTGGAATCCTTACCCCAGTGAGTTTCAGTGTGTGTTGAACCCGTACCCCAGTGAGAGTCAGTGTGTGTGGAATCCGTACCCCAGTGAGAGTCAGTGTGTGTGGAATCCGTACCCCAGTGAGAGTCAGTGTGTGTGGAATCCGTACCCCAGTGAGAGTCAGTGTGTGTGGAATCCTTACCCCAGTGAGAGTCAGTGTGTGTGGAATCCTTACCCCAGTGAGTTTCAGTGTGTGTTGAACCCGTACCCCAGTGAGAGTCAGTGTGTGTGGAATCCTTACCCCAGTGAGAGTCAGTGTGTGTGGAACCCGTACCCCAGTGAGAGTCAGTGTGTGTGGAACCCGTACCCCAGTGAGAGTCAGTGTGTGTGGAATCCTTACCCCAGTGAGAGTCAGTGTGTGTTGAACCCGCACCCCAGTGAGAGTCAGTGTGTGTGGAACCCGTACCGCAGTGATAGTCATTGTGTGTGGAATCCTTACCCCAGTGAGAGTCAGTGTGTGTGGAACCCGTACCCCAGTGAGAGTCAGTGTGTGTGGAACCCGTACCCCAGTGAGAGTCAGTGTGTGTGGAACCCGTACCCCAGTGAGAGTCAGTGTGTGTGGAACCCGTACCCCAGTGAGAGTCAGTGTGTGTGGAACCCGTACCCCAGTGAGAGTCAGTGTGTGTGGAACCTGTACCCCAGTGAGAGTTAGTATGTGTGGAACCCGTACCCTAGTGAGAGTCAGTGTGTGTGGAACCCGTTCCCCAGTGAGAGTCAGTGTGTGTGGAACCCGTACCCCAGTGAGAGTCAGTGTGTGTGGAATCCTTACCCCAGTGAGAGTCAGTGTGTGTGGAACCCGCACCCCAGTGAGAGACAGTGTGTGTGGAACCCGTACCCCAGTGAGAGTCAGTGTGTGTGGAATCCTTACCCCAGTGAGAGTCAGTGTGTGAGGAACCCGTACCCCAGTGAGAGTCAGTGTGTGTGGAACCCGTACCCCAGTGAGAGTCAGTGTGTGTGGAACCCGTACCCCACTGAGAGTCAGTGTGTGTGGAATCCTTACCCCAGTGAGAGTCAGTGTGTGTGGAACCCGTACCCCAGTGAGTGTCAGTGTATGTTGAACCCGTACCCCAGTGAGAGTCAGTGTGTGTGGAATCCTTACCCCAGTGAGAGTCAGTGTGTGTGGAACCCGTACCCCAGTGAGAGTCAGTGTGTGTGGAATCCGTACCCCAGTGAGAGTCATTGTGTGTGGAATACTTACCCCAGTGAGAGTCAGTGTGTGTGGAACCCGTACCCCAGTGAGAGTCAGTGTGTGTGGAACCCGTACCCCAGTGAGAGTCAGTGTGTGTGGAACCCGTACACCAGTGAGAGTCAGTGTGTGTGGAATCCTTACCCCAGTGAGAGTCAGTGTGTGTGGAACCCGTACCCCAGTGAGAGTCAGTGTGTGTGGAATCCTTACCCCAGTGAGAGTCAGTGTGTGTGGAACCCATACCCCAGCGAGAGTCAGTGTGTGTGGAACCCGTACCCCAGTGAGAGTCAGTGTGTGTGGAATCCTTACCCCAGCGAGAGTCAGTGTGTGTGGAACCCGTACCCCAGTGAGAGTCAGTGTGTGTGGAATCCTTACCCCAGTGAGAGTCAGTGTGTGTGGAACCCGTACCCCAGTGAGAGTCAGTGTGTGTGGAATCCTTACCCCAGTGAGAGTCAGTGTGTGTGGAACCCGTCCCCCAGTGAGAGTCAGTGTGTGTGGAACCTGTACCCCAGTGAGAGTTAGTATGTGTGGAACCCGTACCCTAGTGAGAGTCAGTGTGTGTGGAACCCGTACCCCAGTGAGAGTCAGTGTGTGTGGAACCCGTACCCCAGTGAGAGTCAGTGTGTGTGGAATCCTTACCCCAGTGAGAGTCAGTGTGTGTGGAACCCGTACCCCAGTGAGAGACAGTGTGTGTGGAACCCGTACCCCAGTGAGAGTCAGTGTGTGTGGAACCCGTACCCCAGAGAGAGTCAGTGTGTGTGGAACCCGTCCCCCAGTGAGAGTCAGTGTGTGTGGAACCTGTACCCCAGTGAGAGTTAGTATGTGTGGAACCCGTACCCTAGTGAGAGTCAGTGTGTGTGGAACCCGTACCCCAGTGAGAGTCAGTGTGTGTGGAACCCGTACCCCAGTGAGAGTCAGTGTGTGTGGAATCCTTACCCCAGTGAGAGTCAGTGTGTGTGGAACCCGTACCCCAGTGAGAGACAGTGTGTGTGGAACCCGTACCCCAGTGAGAGTCAGTGTGTGTGGAACCCGTACCCCAGTGAGAGTCAGTGTGTGTGGAATCCTTACCCCAGTGAGAGTCAGTGTGTGTGGAACCCGTACCCCAGTGAGAGACAGTGTGTGTGGAACCCGTACCCCAGTGAGAGTCAGTGTGTGTGGAACCCGTACCCCAGAGAGAGTCAGTGTGTGTGGAATCCGTACCCCAGTGAGAGTCAGTGTGTGTGCAACCCGTACCCCAGTGAGAGTCAGTGTGTGTGGAACCCGTACCCCAGTGAGAGTCAGTGTGTGTGGAACCCGTACCCCAGTGAGAGTTAGTATGTGTGGAATCCTTACCCCAGTGAGAGTCAGTGTGTGTGGAATCCTTACCCCAGTGAGTGTCAGTGTGTGTTGAACCCGTACCCCAGTGAGAGTCAGTGTGTGTGGAATCCTTACCCCAGTGAGAGTCAGTGTGTGTGGAACCCGTACCCCAGTGAGAGTCAGTGTGTGTGGAACCCGTACCCCAGTGAGAGTCAGTGTGTGTGGAACCCGTACCCCAGTGAGAGTCAGTGTGTGTGGATCCCGTACCCCAGTGAGAGTCAGTGTGTGTGGAACCCGTACCCCAGTGAGAGTCAGTGTGTGTGGAACCCGTACACCAGTGAGAGTCAGTGTGTGTGGAACCCGTACCCCAGTGAGAGTCAGTGTGTGTGGAACCCGTACCCCAGTGAGAGTCAGTGTGTGTGGATCCCGTACCCCAGTGAGAGTCAGTGTGTGTGGAACCCGTACCCTAGTGAGAGTCAGTGTGTGTGGAACCCGTACCCCAGTGAGAGTCAGTGTGTGTGGAACCCGTAACCCAGTGAGAGTTAATCTGTGTGGAACCCATACCCTAGTGAGAGTCAGTGTGTGTGGAACCCGTACCCCAGTGAGAGTCAGTGTGTGTGGAACCCGTACCCCAGTGAGAGTCAGTGTGTGTGGAACACTTACCCCAGTGAGTGTCAGTGTGTGTGGAACACGTACCCCAGTGAGAGACAGTGTGTGTGGAACCCGTACCCCAGTGAGAGTCAGTGTGTGGAATCCTTACCCCAGTGAGAGTCAGTGTGTGTGGAACCCGTACCCCAGTGAGAGTCAGTGTGTGTGGAACCAGTACCCCAGTGAGAGTCAGTGTGTGTGGAATCCGTACCCCAGTGAGAGTCAGTGTGTGTGGAATCCTTACCCCAGTGAGAGTCAGTGTGTGTGGAATCCTTACCCCAGTGAGTGTCAGTGTGTGTTGAACCCGTACCCCAGTGAGAGTCAGTGTGTGTGGAATCCTTACCCCAGTGAGAGTCAGTGTGTGTGGAACCCGTACCCCAGTGAGAGTCAGTGTGTGTGGAATCCTTACCCCAGTGAGAGTCAGTGTGTGTGGAATCCTTACCCCAGTGAGAGTCAGTGTGTGTGGAACCCGCACCCCAGTGAGAGACAGTGTGTGTGGAATCCTTACCCCAGTGAGAGTCAGTGTGTGAGGAACCCGTACCCCAGTGAGAGTCAGTGTGTGTGGAATCCTTACCCCAGTGAGAATCAGTGTGTGTGGAACCCGTAGCCCAGTGAGAGTCAGTGTGTGTGGAATCCTTACCCCAGTGAGAGTCAGTGTGTGTGGAATCCTTACCCCAGTGAGAATCAGTGTGTGTGGAACCCGTATCCCAGTGAGAGTCAGTGTGTGTGGAATCCTTACCCCAGTGAGAGTCAGTGTGTGAGGAACCCGTACCCCAGTGAGAGTCAGTGTGTGTGGAACCCGTACCCCAGTGAGAGTCAGTGTGTGTGGAACTGGTACCACAGTGAGAGTCAGTGTGTGTGGAACCCGTACCCCAGTGAGAGTCAGTGTGTGTTGAATCCGTACCCCAGTGAGAGTCAGTGTGTGTGGAATCCTTACCCCAGTGAGAGTCAGTGTGTGAGGAATCCGTACCCCAGTGAGAGTCAGTGTGTGTGGAATCCTTACCCCAGTGAGAGTCAGTGTGTGTGGAATCCGTACCCCAGTGAGAGTCAGTGTGTGAGGAACCCGTACCCCAGTGAGAGTCAGTGTGTGTGGAACCCGTACCCCAGTGAGAGTCAGTGTCTGTGGAACCCGTACCCCAGTGAGAGTCAGTGTGTGTGGAACTGGTACCACAGTGAGAGTCAGTGTGTGTGGAACCCGTACCCCAGTGAGAGTCAGTGTGTGTTGAATCCGTACCCCAGTGAGAGTCAGTGTGTGTGGAACCCGTACCCCAGTGAGAGTCAGTGTGTGTGGAACCCGTACACCAGTGAGAGTCAGTGTGTGTGGAACCTGTACCCCAGCGAGAGTCAGTGTGTGTGGAACCCGTACCCCAGTGAGAGTCAGTGTGTGTGGAATCCTTACCCCAGTGAGAGTCAGTGTGTGTGGAACCCGTACCCCAGTGAGAGACAGTGTGTGTGGAACCCGTACACCAGTGAGAGTCAGTGTGTGTGGAACCCGTACCCCAGTGAGAGTCAGTGTGTGTGGAACCTGTACCCTAGTGAGAGTCAGTGTGTGTGGAACCCGTCCCCCAGTGAGAGTCAGTGTGTGTGGAACCCGTACCCCAGTGAGAGTCAGTGTGTGTGGAACCTGTACCCCAGTGAGAGTTAGTATGTGTGGAACCCGTACCCTAGTGAGAGTCAGTGTGTGTGGAACCCGTACCCCAGTGAGAGTCAGTGTGTGTGGAACCCGTACCCCAGTGAGAGTCAGTGTGTGTGGAATCCTTACCCCAGTGAGAGTCAGTGTGTGTGGAACCCGTACCCCAGTGAGAGACAGTGTGTGTGGAACCCGTACCCCAGTGAGAGTCAGTGTGTGTGGAACCCGTACCCCAGAGAGAGTCAGTGTGTGTGGAATCCGTACCCCAGTGAGAGTCAGTGTGTGTGGAACCCGTACCCCAGTGAGAGTCAGTGTGTGTGGAACCCGTACCCCAGTGAGAGTCAGTGTGTGTGGAATCCGTACCCCAGTGAGAGTCAGTGTGTGTGGAATCCTTACCCCAGTGAGAGTCAGTGTGTGTGGAACCCGTACCCCAGTGAGAGTCAGTGTGTGTGGAACCCGTACCCCAGTGAGAGTCAGTGTGTGTGGAACCCGTACCCCAGTGAGAGTCAGTGTGTGTGGATCCCGTACCCCAGTGAGAGTCAGTGTGTGTGGAACCCGTACCCCAGTGAGAGTCAGTGTGTGTGGAACCCGTACCCCAGTGAGAGTCAGTGTGTGTGGAACCCGTACCCCAGTGAGAGTTAATCTGTGTGGAACCCATACCCTAGTGAGAGTCAGTGTGTGTGGAACCCGTACCCCAGTGAGAGTCAGTGTGTGTGGAACCCGTACCCCAGTGAGAGTCAGTGTGTGTGGAATACTTACCCCAGTGAGAGTCAGTGTGTGTGGAACCCGTACCCTAGTGAGAGTCAGTGTGTGTGGAACCCGTACCCCAGTGAGAGTTAATCTGTGTGGAACCCATACCCTAGTGAGAGTCAGTGTGTGTGGAACCCGTACCCCAGTGAGAGTCAGTGTGTGTGGAACCCGTACCCCAGTGAGAGTCAGTGTGTGTGGAATACATACCCCAGTGAGTGTCAGTGTGTGTGGAACACGTACCCCAGTGAGAGACAGTGTGTGTGGAACCCGTACCCCAGTGAGAGTCAGTGTGTGGAATCCTTACCCCAGTGAGAGTCAGTGTGTGTGGAACCCGTACCCCAGTGAGAGTCAGTGTGTGTGGAACCCGTACCCCAGTGAGAGTCAGTGTGTGTGGAATCCTTACCCCAGTGAGTGTCAGTGTGTGTTGAACCCGTACCCCAGTGAGAGTCAGTGTGTGTGGAATCCTTACCCCAGTGAGAGTCAGTGTGTGTGGAACCCGTACCCCAGTGAGAGTCAGTGTGTGTGGAATCCTTACCCCAGTGAGAGTCAGTGTGTGTGGAACCCGTACCCCAGTGAGAGTCAGTGTGTGTGGAATCCTTACCCCAGTGAGAATCAGTGTGTGTGGAACCCGTACCCCAGTGAGAGTCAGTGTGTGTGGAATCCTTACCCCAGTGAGAGTCAGTGTGTGTGGAATCCTTACCCCAGTGAGAATCAGTGTGTGTGGAACCCGTACCCCAGTGAGAGTCAGTGTATGTGGAATCCTTACCCCAGTGAGAGTCAGTGTGTGTGGAACTGGTACCCCAGTGAGAGTCAGTGTGTGTGGAACTGGTACCACAGTGAGAGGCAGTGTGTGTGGAACCCGTACCCCAGTGAGAGTCAGTGTGTGTGGAATCCTTACCCCAGTGAGAGTCAGTGTGTGTGGAATCCTTACCCCAGTGAGTGTCAGTGTGTGTTGAACCCGTACCCCAGTGAGAGTCAGTGTGTGTGGAATCCTTACCCCAGTGAGAGTCAGTGTGTGTGGAATCCTTACCCCAGTGAGAGTCAGTGTGTGTGGAATCCTTACCCCAGTGAGAGTCAGTGTGTGTGGAATCCTTACCCCAGTGAGAGTCAGTGTGTGTGGAACCCGTACCCCAGTGAGAGTCAGTGTGTGTGGAACTGGTACCACAGTGAGAGTCAGTGTGTGTGGAACCCGTACCCCAGTGAGAGTCAGTGTGTGTGGAACCCGTACCCCAGTGAGAGTCAGTGTGTGTGGAATCCTTACCCCAGTGAGAGTCAGTGTGTGTGGAACCCGTACCCCAGTGAGAGTCAGTGTGTGTGGAATCCTTACCCCAGTGAGAGTCAGTGTGTGTGGAACCCGTACCCCAGTGAGTGTCAGTGTGTGTTGAACCCGTACCCCAGTGAGAGTCAGTGTGTGTGGAATCCTTACCCCAGTGAGAGTCAGTGTGTGTGGAACCCGTACCCCAGTGAGTGTCAGTGTGTGTTGAACCCGTACCCCAGTGAGTGTCAGTGTGTGTTGAACCCGTACCCTAGTGAGAGTCAGTGTGTGTGGAACCCGTACCCCAGTGAGAGTCAGTGTGTGTGGAACCCGTACACCAGTGAGAGTCAGTGTGTGTGGAACCTGTACCCCAGCGAGAGTCAGTGTGTGTGGAACCCGTACCCCAGTGAGAGTCAGTGTGTGTGGAATCCTTACCCCAGTGAGAGTCAGTGTGTGTGGAACCCGTACCCCAGTGAGAGACAGTGTGTGTGGAACCCGTACCCCAGTGAGAGTCAGTGTGTGTGGAACCCGTACCCCAGTGAGAGTCAGTGTGTGTGGAACCCGTACCCCAGTGAGAGTCAGTGTGTGTGGAACCCGTACCTCAGTGAGAGTCAGTGTGTGTGGAATCCTTACCCCAGTGAGAGTCAGTGTGTGTGGAACCCGTACCCCAGTGAGAGTCAGTGTGTGTGGAACCCGTACCCCAGTGAGAGTCAGTGTGTGTGGAATCCTTACCCTAGTGAGAGTCAGTGTGTGTGGAACCCGTACCCCAGTGAGAGTCAGTGTGTGTGGAACCCGTACCCCAGTGAGAGTCAGTGTGTGTGGAATCCTTACCCCAGTGAGAGTCAGTGTGTGTGGAACCCGTACCCCAGTGAGAGACAGTGTGTGTGGAACCCGTACCCCAGTGAGAGTCAGTGTGTGTGGAACCCGTACCCCAGTGAGAGTCAGTGTGTGTGGAATCCGTACCCCAGTGAGAGTCAGTGTGTGTGGAACCCGTACCCCAGTGAGAGTCAGTGTGTGTGGAATCCGTACCCCAGTGAGAGTCAGTGTGTGTGGAATCCTTACCCCAGTGAGAGTCAGTGTGTGTGGAATCCTTACCCCAGTGAGTGTCAGTGTGTGTGGAATCCGTACCCCAGTGAGAGTCAGTGTGTGTGGAATCCTTACCCCAGTGAGAGTCAGTGTGTGTGGAATCCTTACCCCAGTGAGAGTCAGTGTGTGTGGAATCCTTACCCCAGTGAGTGTCAGTGTGTGTTGAACCCGTACCCCAGTGAGAGTCAGTGTGTGTGGAATCCTTACCCCAGTGAGAGTCAGTGTGTGTGGAATCCTTACCCCAGTGAGAGTCAGTGTGTGTGGAATCCTTACCCCAGTGAGAGTCAGTGTGTGTGGAATCCTTACCCCAGTGAGAGTCAGTGTGTGTGGAACCCGTACCCCAGTGAGAGTCAGTGTGTGTGGAACTGGTACCACAGTGAGAGTCAGTGTGTGTGGAACCCGTACCCCAGTGAGAGTCAGTGTGTGTGGAACCCGTACCCCAGTGAGAGTCAGTGTGTGTGGAATCCTTACCCCAGTGAGAGTCAGTGTGTGTGGAACCCGTACCCCAGTGAGAGTCAGTGTGTGTGGAATCCTTACCCCAGTGAGAGTCAGTGTGTGTGGAACCCGTACCCCAGTGAGTGTCAGTGTGTGTTGAACCCGTACCCCAGTGAGAGTCAGTGTGTGTGGAATCCTTACCCCAGTGAGAGTCAGTGTGTGTGGAACCCGTACCCCAGTGAGTGTCAGTGTGTGTTGAACCCGTACCCCAGTGAGTGTCAGTGTGTGTTGAACCCGTACCCTAGTGAGAGTCAGTGTGTGTGGAACCCGTACCCCAGTGAGAGTCAGTGTGTGTGGAACCCGTACACCAGTGAGAGTCAGTGTGTGTGGAACCTGTACCCCAGCGAGAGTCAGTGTGTGTGGAACCCGTACCCCAGTGAGAGTCAGTGTGTGTGGAATCCTTACCCCAGTGAGAGTCAGTGTGTGTGGAACCCGTACCCCAGTGAGAGACAGTGTGTGTGGAACCCGTACCCCAGTGAGAGTCAGTGTGTGTGGAACCCGTACCCCAGTGAGAGTCAGTGTGTGTGGAACCCGTACCCCAGTGAGAGTCAGTGTGTGTGGAACCCGTACCTCAGTGAGAGTCAGTGTGTGTGGAATCCTTACCCCAGTGAGAGTCAGTGTGTGTGGAACCCGTACCCCAGTGAGAGTCAGTGTGTGTGGAACCCGTACCCCAGTGAGAGTCAGTGTGTGTGGAATCCTTACCCTAGTGAGAGTCAGTGTGTGTGGAACCCGTACCCCAGTGAGAGTCAGTGTGTGTGGAACCCGTACCCCAGTGAGAGTCAGTGTGTGTGGAATCCTTACCCCAGTGAGAGTCAGTGTGTGTGGAACCCGTACCCCAGTGAGAGACAGTGTGTGTGGAACCCGTACCCCAGTGAGAGTCAGTGTGTGTGGAACCCGTACCCCAGTGAGAGTCAGTGTGTGTGGAATCCGTACCCCAGTGAGAGTCAGTGTGTGTGGAACCCGTACCCCAGTGAGAGTCAGTGTGTGTGGAATCCGTACCCCAGTGAGAGTCAGTGTGTGTGGAATCCTTACCCCAGTGAGAGTCAGTGTGTGTGGAATCCTTACCCCAGTGAGTGTCAGTGTGTGTGGAATCCGTACCCCAGTGAGAGTCAGTGTGTGTGGAATCCTTACCCCAGTGAGAGTCAGTGTGTGTGGAATCCTTACCCCAGTGAGTGTCAGTGTGTGTTGAACCCGTACCCCAGTGAGAGTCAGTGTGTGTGGAATCCTTACCCCAGTGAGAGTCAGTGTGTGTGGAACCCGTACCCCAGTGAGAGTCAGTGTGTGTGGAACCCGTACCCCAGTGAGAGTCAGTGTGTGTGGAACCCGTACCCCAGTGAGAGTCAGTGCGTGTGGATCCCGTACCCCAGTGAGAGTCAGTGTGTGTGGAACCCGTACCCCAGTGAGAGTCAGTGTGTGTGGAACCCGTACCCCAGTGAGAGTCAGTGTGTGTGGAACCCGTACCCCAGTGAGAGTCAGTGTGTGTGGAACCCGTACCCCAGTGAGAGTCAGTGTGTGTGGAACCCGTACCCCAGTGAGAGTTAATCTGTGTGGAACCCATACCCTAGTGAGAGTCAGTGTGTGTGGAACCCGTACCCCAGTGAGAGTCAGTGTGTGTGGAACCCGTACCCCAGTGAGAGTCAGTGTGTGTGGAATACTTACCCCAGTGAGAGTCAGTGTGTGTGGAACACGTACCCCAGTGAGAGACAGTGTGTGTGGAACCCGTACCCCAGTGAGAGTCAGTGTGTGGAATCCTTACCCCAGTGAGAGTCAGTGTGTGTGGAACCCGTACCCCAGTGAGAGTCAGTGTATGTGGAACCCGTACCCCAGTGAGAGTCAGTGTGTGTGGAATCCGTACCCCAGTGAGAGTCAGTGTGTGTGGAATCCTTACCCCAGTGAGAGTCAGTGTGTGTGGAATCCTTACCCCAGTGAGAGTCAGTGTGTGTTGAACCCGTACCCCAGTGAGAGTCATGGTGTGTGGAATCCTTACCCCAGTGAGAGTCAGTGTGTGTGGAACCCGTACCCCAGTGAGAGTCAGTGTGTGTGGAAACCGTACCCCAGTGAGAGTCATTGTGTGTGGAATCCTTACCCCAGTGAGAGTCAGTGTGTGTGGAACCCGTACCCCAGTGAGAGTCAGTGTGTGTGTAATCCTTACCCCAGTGAGAGTCAGTATGTGTTGAACCCGTACCCCAGTGAGAGTCAGTGTGTGTGGAACCCGTACCCCAGTGAGAGTCAGTGTGTGTGGAACCCGTACCGCAGTGAGAGTCATTGTGTGTGGAATCCTTACCCCAGTGAGAGTCAGTGTGTGTGGAACCCGTACCCCAGTGAGAGTCAGTGTGTGTGGAACCCGTACCCCAGTGAGAGTCAGTGTGTGTGGAACCCGTACCCCAGTGAGAGTCAGTGTGTGTGGAACCCGTACCCCAGTGAGAGTCAGTGTGTGTGGATCCCGTACCCCAGTGAGAGTCAGTGTGTGTGGAACCCGTACCCCAGTGAGAGTCAGTGTGTGTGGAACCTGTACCCCAGTGAGAGTTAGTATGTGTGGAACCCGTACCCTAGTGAGAGTCAGTGTGTGTGGAACCCGTACCCCAGTGAGAGTCAGTGTGTGTGGAACCCGTACCCCAGTGAGAGTCAGTGTGTGTGGAATCCTTACCCCAGTGAGAGTCAGTGTGTGTGGAACCCGCACCCCAGTGAGAGACAGTGTGTGTGGAACCCGTACCCCAGTGAGAGTCAGTGTGTGTGGAATCCTTACCCCAGTGAGAGTCAGTGTGTGAGGAACCCGTACCCCAGTGAGAGTCAGTGTGTGTGGAACCCGTACCCCAGTGAGAGTCAGTGTGTGTGGAATCCGTACCCCAGTGAGAGTCAGTGTGTGTGGAATCCTTACCCCAGTGAGAGTCAGTGTGTGTGGAATCCTTACCCCAGTGAGTTTCAGTGTGTGTTGAACCCGTACCCCAGTGAGAGTCAGTGTGTGTGGAATCCTTACCCCAGTGAGAGTCAGTGTGTGTGGAATCCTTACCCCAGTGAGAGTCAGTGTGTGTGGAATCCTTACCCCAGTGAGAGTCATTGTGTGTGGAATCCTTACCCCAGTGAGAGTCAGTGTGTGTGGAACCCGTACCCCAGTGAGAGTCAGTGTGTGTGGAATCCGTACCCCAGTGAGAATCAGTGTGTGTGGAACCCGTACCCCAGTGAGAGACAGTGTGTGTGGAACCCGTACCCCAGTGAGAGTCAGTGTGTGTGGAATCCTTACCCCAGTGAGAATCAGTGTGTGTGGAACCCGTACCCCAGTGAGAGTCAGTGTGTGTGGAACCCGTACCCCAGTGAGAGTCAGTGTGTGTGGAATCCGTACCCCAGTGAGAGTCAGTGTGTGTGGAACCCGTACCCCAGTGAGAGTCAGTGTGTGTGGAACCCGTACCCCAGTGAGAGTCAGTGTGTGTGGAATCCTTACCCCAGTGAGAGTCAGTGTGTGTGGAACCCGTACCCCAGTGAGAGACAGTGTGTGTGGAACCCGTACCCCAGTGAGAGTCAGTGTGTGTGGAATCCTTCCCCAGTGAGAGTCAGTGTGTGTGGAACCCGTACCCCAGTGAGAGTCAGTGTGTGTGGAACCCGTACCCCAGTGAGAGTCAGTGTGTGTGGAATCCGTACCCCAGTGAGAGTCAGTGTGTGTGGAATCCTTACCCCAGTGAGAATCAGTGTGTGTGGAACCCGTACCCCAGTGAGAGTCAGTGTGTGTGGAACCCATACCCCAGTGAGAGTCAGTGTGTGTGGAACCCGTACCCCAGTGAGAGTCAGTGTGTGTGGAACCCTTACCCCAGTGAGAGTCAGTGTGTGTGGAACCCTTAATCCAGTGAGAGTCAGTGTGTGTGGAACCCGTACCCCAGCGAGAGTCAGTGTGTGTGGAACCCTTACCCAAGTGAGAGTCAGTGTGTGTGGAACCCGTGCCCCAGTGAGAGGCAGGTTGTGGGGAACCCGTACCCCAGTGAGAGGCAGGTTGTGGGGAACCCGTACCCCAGTGATAGTCAGTGTGTGTGGAACCTGTACCCCAGTGAGAGTTAGTATGTGTGGAACCCGTACCCCAGTGAGAGTCAGTGTGTGTGGAACCCGTACCCCAGTGAGAGTCTGTGTGTGTTGAACCCATACCCCAGTGAGAGTCAGTGTGTGTGGAACCGGTACCACAGTGAGAGTCAGTGTGTGTGGAATCCTTACCCAAGTGAGAGTCAGTGTGCGTGGAACCCTTACCAGGGCGAGAGTCAGTGTGTGTTGAACCCGTACCCCAGTGAGAGTCAGTGTGTGTGGAACCGGTACCCCAGTGAGAGTCAGTGTGTGTGGAACCCTTACCCCAGTGAGAGTCAGTGTGTGTGGAACCCTTAATCCAGTGAGAGTCAGTGTGTGTGGAATCCTTACCCAAGTGAGAGTCAGTGTGTGTGGAACCCGTACCCCAGCGAGAGTCAGTGTGTGTGGAACCCTTACCCAAGTGAGAGTCAGTGTGTGTGGAACCCGTACCCCAGTGAGAGTCAGTGTGTGTGGAATCCTTACCCCAGTGAGAGTCAGTGTGTGTGGAACCCATACCCCAGTGAGAGTCAGTGTGTGTGGAACCCGTACCCCAGTGAGAGTCAGTGTGTGTGGAACCCGTACCCCAGTGAGAGTCAGTGTGTGTGGAATCCGTACCCCAGTGAGAGTCAGTATGTGTGGAATCCTTACCCCAGTGAGAGTCAGTGTGTGTGGGACCCGTACCCCGGTGAGAGTCAGTGTGTGTGGAATCCTTACCCCAGTGAGTGTCAGTGTGTGTGGAACCCGTACCCCAGTGAGAGTCAGTGTGTGTGGAATCCTTACCCCAGTGAGAGTCAGTGTGTGTGGAACCCGTACCCCAGTGAGAGACAGTGTGTGTGGAACCCGTACCCCAGTGAGAGTCAGTGTGTGTGGAATCCTTCCCCAGTGAGAGTCAGTGTGTGTGGAACCCGTACCCCAGTGAGAGTCAGTGTGTGTGGAACCCGTACCCCAGTGAGAGTCAGTGTGTGTGGAATCCGTACCCCAGTGAGAGTCAGTGTGTGTGGAATCCTTACCCCAGTGAGAGTCAGTGTGTGTGGAACCCGTACCCCAGTGACAGTCAGTGTGTGTGGAACCCATACCCCAGTGAGAGTCAGTGTGTGTGGAACCCGTACCCCAGTGAGAGTCAGTGTGTGTGGAACCCTTATCCCAGTGAGAGTCAGTGTGTGTGGAACCCTTAATCCAGTGAGAGTCAGTGTGTGTGGAACCCGTACCCCAGTGAGAGGCAGGTTGTGGGGAACCCGTACCCCAGTGAGAGGCAGGTTGTGGGGAACCCGTACCCCAGTGAGAGTCAGTGTGTGTGGAACCCGTACCCCAGTGAGAGTCAGTGTGTGTGGAACCTGTACCCCAGTGAGAGTTAGTATGTGTGGAACCCGTACCCTAGTGAGAGTCAGTGTGTGTGGAACCCGTACCCCAGTGAGAGTCAGTGTGTGTGGAACCCGTACCCCAGTGAGGGTCAGTGTGTGTGGAACCCATACCCCAGTGAGAGTCAGTGTGTGTGGAACCCGTACCCCAGTGAGAGTCAGTGTGTGTGGAATCCTTACCCCAGTGAGAGTGAGTGTGTGTGGAACCCATACCCCAGTGAGAGTCTGTGTGTGTGGAACCCGTACCCCAGTGAGAGTCAGTGTGTGTGGAACCCGTACCCCAGTGAGAGACAGTGTGTGTGGAACCCGTACCCCACTGAGAGTCAGTGTGTGTGGAATCCTTACCCTAGTGAGAGTCAGTGTGTGTTGAGCCCGTACCCCAGTGAGAGTCAGTGTGTGTGGAATCCTTACCCCAGTGAGAGTCAGTGTGTGTTGAACCCGTACCCCTGTGAGAGTCAGTGTGTGTGGAACCCGTACCCCAGTGAGAGTCAGTGTGTGTGGAACCCGTACCCCAGTGAGAGTCAGTGTGTGTGGAACCCGTACCCCAGTGAGAGTCAGTGTGTGTGGAACCCGTACCCCAGTGAGAGTCAGTGTGTGTGGATCCCGTACCCCAGTGAGAGTCAGTGTGTGTGGATCCCGTACCCCAGTGAGAGTCAGTGTGTGTGGAACCCGTACCCCAGTGAGAGTCAGTGTGTGTGGAACCTGTACCCCAGTGAGAGTTAGTATGTGTGGAACCCGTACCCTAGTGAGAGTCAGTGTGTGTGGAACCCATACCCCAGTGAGAGTCAGTGTGTGTGGAACCGGTACCCCAGTGAGAGTCAGTGTGTGTGGAATCCTTACCCCAGTGAGAGTCAGTGTGTGTGGAACCCGTACCCCAGTGAGAGACAGTGTGTGTGGAACCCGTACCCCAGTCAGAGTCAGTGTGTGTGGAATCCTTACCCCAGTGAGAGTCAGTGTGTGTGGAACCCGTACCCCAGTGAGAGTCAGTGTGTGTGGAACCCGTACCCCAGTGAGACTCAGTGTGTGTGGAATCCGTACCCCAGTGAGAGTCAGTGTGTGTGGAATCCTTACCCAAGTGAGAGTCAGTGTGTGTGGGACCCGTACCCCGGTGAGAGTCAGTGTGTGTGGAATCCTTACCCCAGTGAGTGTCAGTGTGTGTTGAACCCGTACCCCAGTGAGAGTCAGTGTGTGTGGAATCCTTACCCCAGTGAGAGTCAGTGTGTGTTGAACCCGTACCCCAGTGAGAGTCAGTGTGTGTGGAACCCATACCCCAGTGAGAGTCAGTGTGTGTTGAACCCGTACCCCAGTGAGAGTCAGTGTGTGTGGAACCCGTACCCCAGTGAGAGTCTGTGTGTGTTGAACCCATACCCCAGTGAGAGTCAGTGTGTGTGGAACCTGTACCTCAGTGAGAGTCATTGTGTTTGGAACCCGTACCCCAGTGAGAGTCAGTGTGTGTGGAATCCTTACCCAAGTGAGAGTCAGTGTGCGTGGAACCCTTACCAGGGCGAGAGTCAGTGTGTGTGGAACCGGTACCCCAGTGAGAGTCAGTGTGTGTGGAACCCTTACCCCAGTGAGAGTCAGTGTGTGTGGAACCCTTAATCCAGTGAGAGTCAGTGTGTGTGGAACCCGTACCCCAGCGAGAGTCATTGTGTGTGGAACCCTTACCCAAGTGAGAGTCAGTGTGTGTAGAACCCTTACCAGGGCGAGAGTCAGTGTGTGTTGAATCCGTACCCCAGTGAGAGTCAGTGTGTGTGGAACCTGTACCCCAGTGAGAGGCAGGTTGCGGGGAACCCGTACCCCAGTGAGAGGCAGGTTGTGGGGAAGCCGTACCCCAGTGAGAGTCAGTGTGTGTGGAACCCGTACCCCAGTGAGAGTCAGTGTGTGTGGAACCTGGACCCCAGTGAGAGTTACTATGTGTGGAACCCGTACCCGAGTGAGAGTCAGTGTGTGTGGAACGCGTACCCCAGTGAGAGTCAGTGTCTGTGGAACCCGTACCCCAGTGAGGGTCAGTGTGTGTGGAACCCGTACCCCAGTGAGAGTCAGTGTGTGTGGAATCCTTACCCCAGTGAGAGTCAGTGTGTGTGGAACGCGTACCCCAGTGAGAGTCAGTGTCTGTGGAACCCGTACCCCAGTGAGGGTCAGTGTGTGTGGAACCCGTACCCCAGTGAGAGTCTGTCTGTGTGGAATCCTTACCCCAGTGAGAGTGAGTGTGTGTGGCACCCATACCCCAGTGAGAGTCTGTGTGTGTGGAACCCGTACCCCAGTGAGAGTAAGTGTGTGTGGAACCCGTACCCCAGTGAGAGACAGTGTGTGTGGAACCCGTACCCCAGTGAGAGTCAGTGTGTGTGGAATCCTTACCCCAGTGAGTGTCAGTGTGTGTTGAACCCGTACCCCAGTGAGAGTCAGTGTGTGTGGAATCCTGACCCTAGTGAGAGTCAGTGTGTGTTGAACCCGTACCCCAGTGAGAGTCAGTGTGTGTGGATCCCGTACCCCAGTGAGAGTCAGTGTGTGTGGAACCCGTACCCCAGTGAGAGTCATTGTGTGTGGAACCCGTACCCCAGTGAGAGTCATTGTGTGTGGAACCCGTACCCCAGTGAGAGTCAGTGTGTGTGGAACCCGTACCCCAGTGAGAGTCAGTGTGTGTGGAACCCGAACCCAGTGAGAGTCAGTGTGTGTGGAACCCGTACCCCAGTGAGAGTCATTGTGTGTGGAACCCGTACCCCAGTGAGAGTCAGTGTGTGTGGAACCCGTACCCCAGTGAGAGTCAGTGTGTGTGGAACCCGTACCCCAGTGAGAGTCATTGTGTGTGGAACCCGTACCCCAGTGAGAGTCAGTGTGTGTGGAACCCGTACCCCAGTGAGAGTCAGTGTGTGTGGAACCCGAACCCAGTGAGAGTCAGTGTGTGTGGAACCCTTACCCCAGTGAGAGTCAGTGTGTGTGGAACCCGTACCCCAGTGAGAGTCAGTGTGTGTGGATCCCGTACCCCAGTGAGAGTGAGTGTGTGTGGAACCCGTACCCCAGTGAGAGTCTGTGTGTGGAACCCGTACCCCAGTGAGAGTCAGTGTGTGTGGAACCCTTACCCCAGTGAGAGTCAGTGTGTGTGGAACCCGTACCCCAGTGAGAGTCAGTGTGTGTGGATCCCGTACCCCAGTGAGAGTGAGTGTGTGTGGAACCCGTACCCCAGTGAGAGTCAGTGTGTGTGGAACCTGTACCCCAGTGAGAGTCAGTATGTGTGGAACCCGTACCCCAGTGAGAGACAGTGTGTGTGGAACCCGTACCCCAGTGAGAGTCAGTGTGTGTGGAACCCGTACCCCAGTGAGAGTCAGTGTGTGTGGAACCCGTACCCCAGTGAGAGTCAGTGTGTGTGGAACCCGTACCCCAGTGAGAGACAGTGTGTGTGGAACCCGTACCCCAGTGAGAGTCAGTGTGTGTGGAACCCGTACCCCAGTGAGAGTCAGTGTGTGTGGAACCCGTACCCCAGTGAGAGTCAGTGTGTGTGGAACCCGTACCCCAGTGAGAGTCAGTGTGTGTGGAATCCGTACCCCAGTGAGAGTCAGTGTGTGTGGAACCCGTACCCCAGTGAGAGACAGTGTGTGTGGAACCCGTACCCCAGTGAGAGTCAGTGTGTGTGGAATCCTTACCCCAGTGAGAGTCAGTGTGTGTGGAACCCGTACCCCAGTGAGAGTCAGTGTGTGTGGAACCCGTACCCCAGTGAGAGTCAGTGTGTGTGGAATCCGTACCCCAGTGAGAGTCAGTGTGTGTGGAACCCGTACCCCAGTGAGAGTCAGTGTGTGTGGAATCCTTACCCCAGTGAGAGTCAGTGTGTGTGGAACCCGTACCCCAGTGAGAGACAGTGTGTGTGGAACCCGTACCCCAGTGAGAGTCAGTGTGTGTGGAACCCGTACCCCAGTGAGAGTCAGTGTGTGTGGAATCCTTCCCCAGTGAGAGTCAGTGTGTGTGGAACCCGTACCCCAGTGAGAGTCAGTGTGTGTGGAACCTGTACCTCAGTGAGAGTCAGTGTGTGTGGAACCTGTACCCCAGTGAGAGTCTGTGTGTGTTGAACCCATACCCCAGTGAGAGTCAGTGTGTGTGGAACCTGTACCTCAGTGAGAGTCAGTGTGTGTGGAACCCGTACCCCAGTGAGAGTCAGTGTGTGTGGAACCCGTACCCCAGTGAGAGTCAGTGTGTGTGGAACCCGTACCCCAGTGAGAGTCAGTGTGTGTGGAACCCGTACCCCAGTGAGAGTCAGTGTGTGTGGAATCCGTACCCCAGTGAGAGTCAGTGTGTGTGGAATCCTTACCCCAGTGAGAGTCAGTGTGTGTGGAACCCGTACCCCAGTGAGAGACAGTGTGTGTGGAACCCGTACCCCAGTGAGAGTCAGTGTGTGTGGAACCCGTACCCCAGTGAGAGTCAGTGTGTGTGGAATCCTTACCCCAGTGAGAGTCAGTGTGTGTGGAACCCGTACCCCAGTGAGAGACAGTGTGTGTGGAACCCGTACCCCAGTGAGAGTCAGTGTGTGTGGAACCCGTACCCCAGTGAGAGTCAGTGTGTGTGGAACCCGTACCCCAGTGAGAGTCAGTGTGTGTGGAATCCTTCCCCAGTGAGAGTCAGTGTGTGTGGAACCCGTACCCCAGTGAGAGTCAGTGTGTGTGGAACCCGTACCCCAGTGAGAGTCAGTGTGTGTGGAATCCGTACCCCAGTGAGAGTCAGTGTGTGTGGAATCCTTACCCCAGTGAGAGTCAGTGTGTGTGGAACCCGTACCCCAGTGAGAGTCAGTGTGTGTGGAACCCGTACCCCAGTGAGAGTCAGTGTGTGTGGAACCCTTACCCCAGTGAGAGTCAGTGTGTGTGGAACCCGTACCCCAGCGAGAGTCAGTGTGTGTGGAACCCTTACCCAAGTGAGAGTCAGTGTGTGTGGAACCCGTACCCCAGTGAGAGGCAGGTTGTGGGGAACCCGTACCCCAGTGAGAGGCAGGTTGTGGGGAACCCGTACCCCAGTGAGAGTCAGTGTGTGTGGAACCTGTACCCCAGTGAGAGTCAGTGTGTGTGGAACCCGTACCCCAGTGAGAGTCAGTGTGTGTGGAACCCTTAATCCAGTGAGAGTCAGTGTGTGTGGAACCCGTACCCCAGCGAGAGTCAGTGTGTGTGGAACCCTTACCCAAGTGAGAGTCAGTGTGTGTGGAACCCGTACCCCAGTGAGAGGCAGGTTGTGGGGAACCCGTACCCCAGTGAGAGGCAGTTTGTGGGGAACCCGTACCCCAGTGAGAGTCAGTGTGTGTGGAACCTGTACCCCAGTGAGAGTTAGTATGTGTGGAACCCGTACCCTAGTGAGAGTCAGTGTGTGTGGAACCCGGACCCCAGTGAGAGTCAGTGTGAGTGGAACCCGTACCCCAGTGAGGGTCAGTGTGTGTGGAACCCGTACCCCAGTGAGAGTCAGTGTGTGTGGAATCCTTACCCCAGTGAGAGTCAGTGTGTGTGGAACCCGTACCCCAGTGAGAGTCTGTGTGTGTGGAATCCTTACCCCAGTGAGAGTGAGTGTGTGTGGAACCCATACCCCAGTGAGAGTCAGTGTGTGTGGAACCCGTACCCCAGTGAGAGTCAGTGTGTGTGGAACCCGTACCCCAGTGAGAGACGGTGTGTGTGGAACCCGTATCCCACTGAGAGTCAGTGTGTGTGGAATCCTTACCCTAGTGAGAGTCAGTGTGTGTTGAGCCCGTACCCCAGTGAGAGTCAGTGTGTGTGGAATCCTTACCCCAGTGAGAGTCAGTGTGTGTTGAACCCGTACCCCAGTGAGAGTCAGTGTGTGTGGAACCCGTACCCCAGTGAGAGTCAGTGTGTGTGGAACCCGTACCCCAGTGAGAGTCAGTGTGTGTGGAACCCGTACCGCAGTGAGAGTCATTGTGTGTGGAATCCTTACCCCAGTGAGAGTCAGTGTGTGTGGAACCCGTACCCCAGTGAGAGTCAGTGTGTGTGGAACCCGTACCCCAGTGAGAGTCAGTGTGTGTGGAACCCGTACCCTAGTGAGAGTCAGGTTGTGGGGAACCCGTACCCCAGTGAGAGTCAGTGTGTGTGGAACCTGTACCCCAGTGAGAGTTAGTATGTGTGGAACCCGTACCCTAGTGAGAGTCAGTGTGTGTGGAACCCGTACCCCAGTGAGGGTCAGTGTGTGTGGAACCCGTACCCCAGTGAGAGTCAGTGTGTGTGGAACCCGTACCCCAGTGAGAGTCAGTGTGTGTGGAATCCTTACCCCAGTGAGAGTGAGTGTGTGTGGAACCCATACCCCAGTGAGAGTCTGTGTGTGTGGAACCCGTACCCCAGTGAGAGTCAGTGTGTGTTGAACCCGTACCCCAGTGAGAGTCAGTGTGTGTGGAATCCTTACCCCAGTGAGAGTCAGTGTGTGTTGAACCCGTACCCCAGTGAGAGTCAGTGTGTGTGGAACCCGTACCCCAGTGAGAGTCAGTGTGTGTGGAACCCGTACCCCAGTGAGAGACAGTGTGTGTGGAGCCCGTACCCCACTGAGAGTCAGTGTGTGTGGAATCCTTACCCTAGTGAGAGTCAGTGTGTGTGGAATCCTTACCCCAGTGAGAGTCAGTGTGTGTTGAACCCGTACCCCAGTGAGAGTCAGTGTGTGTGGAACCCGTACCCCAGTGAGAGTCAGTGTGTGTGGAACCCGTATCCCAGTGAGAGTCAGTGTGTGTGGAACCCGTACCCCAGTGAGAGTCAGTGTGTGTGGAACCCGTACCGCAGTGAGAGTCATTGTGTGTGGAATCCTTACCCCAGTGAGAGTCAGTGTGTGTGGAACCCGTACCCCAGTGAGAGTCAGTGTGTGTGGAACCCGTACCCCAGTGAGAGTCAGTGTGTGTGGAACCCGTACCCCAGTGAGAGTCAGTGTGTGTGGATCCCGTTCCCCAGTGAGAGTCAGTGTGTGTGGAACCCGTACCCCAGTGAGAGTCAGTGTGTGTGGAACCTGTACCCCAGTGAGAGTTAGTATGTGTGGAACCCGTACCCCAGTGAGAGTCAGTGTGTGTGGAACCCGTACCCCAGTGAGAGTCAGTGTGTGTGAAACCCGTACCCCAGTGAGAGTCAGTGTGTGTGGAACCCATACCCCAGTGAGAGTCAGTGTGTGTGGAACCCGTACCCCAGTGAGAGTCAGTGTGTGTGGAATCCTTACCCCAGTGAGAGTCAGTGTGTGTGGAACCCGTACCCCAGTGAGAGTCAGTGTGTGTGGAACCCCTACCCCAGTGAGAGTCAGTGTGTGTGGAATCCTTACCCCAGTGAGAGTCAGTGTGTGTGGAACCCGTACCCCAGTGAGAGTCAGTGTGTGTGGAATCCGTACCCCAGTGAGAGTCAGTATGTGTGGAATCCTTACCCCAGTGAGAGTCAGTGTGTGTGGGACCCGTACCCCGGTGAGAGTCAGTGTGTGTGGAATCCTTACCCCAGTGAGAGTCAGTGTGTGTTGAACCCATACCCCAGTGAGAGTCAGTGTGTGTGGAACCCGTACCCCAGTGAGAGTCAGTGTGTGTGGAACCCATACCCCAGTGAGAGTCAGTGTGTGTTGAACCCGTACCCCAGTGAGAGTCAGTGTGTGTGGAACCCGTACCCCAGTGAGAGTCAGTGTGTGTGGAACCCGTACCCCAGTGAGAGTCTGTGTGTGTTGAACCCATACCCCAGTGAGAGTCAGTGTGTGTGGAACCGGTACCACAGTGAGAGTCAGTGTGTGTGGAATCCTTACCCAAGTGAGAGTCAGTGTGCGTGGAACCCTTACCACGGCGAGAGTCAGTGTGTGTTGAACCCGTACCCCAGTGAGAGTCAGTGTGTGTGGAACCCTTAATCCAGTGAGAGTCAGTGTGTGTGGAACCCGTACCCCAGCGAGAGTCAGTGTGTGTGGAACCCTTACCCAAGTGAGAGTCAGTGTGTGTGGAACCCTTACCAGGGCGAGAGTCAGTGTGTGTTGAATCCGTACCCCAGTGAGAGTCAGTGTGTGTGGGACCCGTACCCCGGTGAGAGTCAGTGTGTGTGGAATCCTTACCCCAGTGAGAGTCAGTGTGTGTTGAACCCGTACCCCAGTGAGAGTCAGTGTGTGTGGAACCCATACCCCAGTGAGAGTCAGTGTGTGTTGAACCCGTACCCCAGTGAGAGTCAGTGTGTGTGGAACCCGTACCCCAGTGAGAGTCAGTGTGTGTGGAACCCGTACCCCAGTGAGAGTCTGTGTGTGTTGAACCCATACCCCAGTGAGAGTCAGTGTGTGTGGAACCGGTACCACAGTGAGAGTCAGTGTGTGTGGAATCCTTACCCAAGTGAGAGTCAGTGTGCGTGGAACCCTTACCAGGGCGAGAGTCAGTGTGTGTTGAACCCGTACCCCAGTGAGAGTCAGTGTGTGTGGAACCGGTACCCCAGTGAGAGTCAGTGTGTGTGGAACCCTTACCCCAGTGAGAGTCAATGTGTGTGGAACCCTTAATCCAGTGAGAGTCAGTGTGTGTGGAACCCGTACCCCAGCGAGAGTCAGTGTGTGTGGAACCCTTACCAGGGCGAGAGTCAGTGTGTGTTGAATCCGTACCCCAGTGAGAGTCAGTGTGTGTGGAACCTGTACCCCAGTGAGAGGCAGGTTGCGGGGAACCCGTACCCCAGTGAGAGTCAGTGTGTGTGGAACCCGTACCCCAGTGAGAGTCAGTGTGTGTGGAATCCTTACCCAAGTGAGAGTCAG
Organism: Heterodontus francisci; assembly: GCF_036365525.1. NCBI lineage: Eukaryota > Metazoa > Chordata > Chondrichthyes > Heterodontiformes > Heterodontidae > Heterodontus > Heterodontus francisci. The sequence goes on along the minus strand of NC_090409.1, from coordinate 32,061,020 downwards.
TGTGCGTGGAACCCTTACCAGGGCGAGAGTCAGTGTGTGTTGAACCCGTACCCCAGTGAGAGTCAGTGTGTGTGGAACCGGTACCCCAGTGAGAGTCAGTGTGTGTGGAACCCTTACCCCAGTGAGAGTCAGTGTGTGTGGAACCCTTAATCCAGTGAGAGTCAGTGTGTGTGGAACCCGTACCCTAGCGAGAGTCAGTGTGTGTGGAACCCTTACCCAAGTGAGAGTCAGTGTGTGTGGAACCCTTACCAGGGCGAGAGTCAGTGTGTGTTGAATCCGTACCCCAGTGAGAGTCAGTGTGTGTGGAACCTGTACCCCAGTGAGAGGCAGGTTGTGGGGAAGCCGTACCCCAGTGAGAGTTAGTATGTGTGGAACCCGTACCCCAGTGAGAGTCAGTGTGTGTGGAACCCGAACCCAGTGAGAGTTAGTATGTGTGGAACCCGTACCCCAGTGAGAGTCTGTGTGTGTGGAACCCGAACCCAGTGAGAGTTAGTATGTGTGGAACCCGTACCCGAGTGAGAGTCAGTGTGTGTGGAACGCGTACCCCAGTGAGAGTCAGTGTCTGTGGAACCCGTACCCCAGTGAGAGTCAGTGTGTGTGGAATCCTTACCCCAGTGAGAGTCAGTGTGTGTGGAACGCGTACCCCAGTGAGAGTCAGTGTCTGTGGAACCCGTACCCCAGTGAGGGTGAGTCTGTGTGGAATCCTTACCCCAGTGAGAGTGAGTGTGTGTGGAACCCATACCCCAGTGAGAGTCTGTGTGTGTGGAACCCGTACCCCAGTGAGAGTCAGTGTGTGTGGAACCCGTACCCCAGTGAGAGACAGTGTGTGTGGAACCCGTACCCCAGTGAGAGTCAGTGTGTGTGGAATCCTTACCCTAGTGAGAGTCAGTGTGTGTGGAATCCTTACCCCAGTGAGTGTCAGTGTGTGTTGAACCCGTACCCCAGTGAGAGTCAGTGTGTGTGGAATCCTTACCCCAGTGAGAGTCAGTGTGTGTTGAACCCGTACCCCAGTGAGAGTCAGTGTGTGTGGATCCCGTACCCCAGTGAGAGTCAGTGTGTGTGGAACCCGTACCCCAGTGAGAGTCAGTGTGTGTGGAACCCGTACCCCAGTGAGAGTCTGTGTGTGGAACCCGTACCCCAGTGAGAGTCAGTGTGTGTGGAACCCGTACCCCAGTGAGAGTCAGTGTGTGTGGAACCCGTACCCCAGTGAGAGTCAGTGTGTGTGGATCCCGTACCCCAGTGAGAGTCAGTGTGTGTGGAACCCGTACCCCAGTGAGAGTCAGTGTGTGTGGAACCTGTACCCCAGTGAGAGTTAGTATGTGTGGAACCCGTACCCCAGTGAGAGTCAGTGTGTGTGGAACCCGTACCCCAGTGAGAGTCAGTGTGTGTGGAACCCGTACCCCAGTGAGAGTCAGTGTGTGTGGAATCCTTACCCCAGTGAGAGTCAGTGTGTGTGGAACCCGTACCCCAGTGAGAGACAGTGTGTGTGGAACCCGTACCCCAGTGAGAGTCAGTGTGTGTGGAACCCGTACCCCAGTGAGAGTCAGTGTGTGTGGAATCCTTACCCCAGTGAGAGTCAGTGTGTGTGGAACCCGTACCCCAGTGAGAGACAGTGTGTGTGGAACCCGTACCCCAGTGAGAGTCAGTGTGTGTGGAATCCTTACCCCAGTGAGAGTCAGTGTGTGTGGAACCCGTACCCCAGTGAGTGTCAGTGTGTGTGGAACCCGTACCCCAGTGAGAGTCAGTGTGTGTGGAACCCGTACCCCAGTGAGAGTCAGTGTGTGTGGAACCCGTACCCCAGTGAGAGTCAGTGTGTGTGGAATCCTTACCCCAGTGAGAGTCAGTGTGTGTGGAACCCGTACCCCAGTGAGAGTCAGTGTGTGTGGAACCCATACCCCAGTGAGAGTCAGTGTGTGTGGAACCCGTACCCCAGTGAGAGTCAGTGTGTGTGGAATCCTTACCCCAGTGAGAGTCAGTGTGTGTGGAACCCGTACCCCAGTGAGAGTCAGTGTGTGTGGAACCCGTACACCGGTGAGAGTCAGTGTGTGTGGAGCCCGTACCCCAGTGAGAGTCAGTGTGTGTGGAACCCGTACCCCAGTGAGAGTCATTGTGTGTGGAATCCTTACCCCAGTGAGAGTCAGTGTGTGTGGAACCCGTACCCCAGTGAGAGTCAGTGTGTGTGGAACCCGTACACCGGTGAGAGTCAGTGTGTGTGGAACCCGTACCCCAGCGAGAGTCAGTGTGTGTGGAACCCGTACCCCAGTGAGAGTCAGTGTGTGTGGAACCTGTACCCCAGTGAGAGGCAGGTTGTGGGGAACCCGTACCCCAGTGAGAGTCAATGTGTGTGGAACCCGTACCCCAGTGAGAGTCAGTGTGTGTGGAACCTGTACCCCAGTGAGAGTTAGTATGTGTGGAACCCGTACCCTCGTGAGAGTCAGTGTGTGTGGAACCCGTACCCCAGGGAGAGTCAGTGTGTGTGGAACCCGTACCCCAGTGAGAGTCAGTGTGTGTGGAACCCGGACCCCAGTGAGAGTCAGTGTGTGTGGAACCTGTACCCCAGTGAGAGTCAGTGTGTGTGGAACCCGTACCCCAGTGAGAGTCAGTGTGTGTGGAACCCAACCCCAGTGAGAGTCAGTGTGTGTGGAACCCGTACCCCAGTGAGAGTCAGTGTGAGTGGAACCCGTACCCCAGTGAGAGTCAGTGTGTGTGGAACCCGGACCCCAGTGAGAGTCAGTGTGTGTGGAACCCGTACCCCAGTGAGAGTCAGTGTGTGTGGAACCCGTACCCCAGTGAGAGTCAGTGTGTGTGGAACTCTTACCCCAGTGAGAGTCAGTGTGTGTGGAACCCGTACCCCAGTGAGAGTCACTTTGTGTTGAACCCATACTCCCAGTGAGAGTCAGTGTGTGTGGAACCCGTACCCTCGTGAGAGTCAGTGTGTGTGGAACCCGTACCCCAGTGAGAGTCAGTGTGTGTGGAATCCTTACCCCAGCGAGAGTCAGTGTGTGTGGAACCCGTACCCCAGTGAGAGTCAGTGTGTGTGGAATCCTTACCCCAGCGAGAGTCAGTGTGTGTGGAATCCGTACCCTCGTGAGAGTCAGTGTGTGTGGAACCCGTACCCCAGTGAGAGTCAGTGTGTGTGGAACCCATTTCCCAGTGAGAGTCAGTGTGTGTGGAACCCAAACCCTAGTGAGGGTCAGTGTGTGTGGAACCCATACACCCAGTGAGAGTCAGTGTGTGTGGAACCCAAACCCTAGTGAGAGTCAGTGTGTGTGGAACCCATACACCCAGTGAGAGTCAGTGTGTGGAACCCATACTCCCAGTGAGATTCACTGTGTGTGGAACCCATACCCCAGTGAGAGTTAGTGTGTGTGGAACCCGGACCCCACTGAGAGTTAGTGTGTGTGGAACCCGTACCCCAGTGAGAGTCAGTGTGTGTGGAACCCGTACCCCAGTGACAGTCAGTGTGTGTGGAACCCGTACCCCAGTGAGAGTCAGTGTGTGTGGAACCCGTACCCCAGTGAGAGTCAGTGTGTGTGGAACCCGTACCCCAGTTAGAGTCAGTGTGTGTGGAACCCGTACCCCAGTGAGAGACAGTGTGTGTGGAACCCGTACCCCAGTGAGAGTCAGTGTGTGTGGAACCCGTACCCCGGTGAGAGATAGTGTCTGTGGAACACTTACTGTTGAAGAAAATCCAGATTGTGCCCAATTGTTGAACAAATTCTCCGGACTCAGACGTTGAGAACAAACACTTTATTGCATGATATCATGGGGTGCTACACCTTACCTAAATGCGGTCCAGCGCTACTCCCAAAGAGCTACAGATCGCCGTGGTCTTATGTAGTATAAAAAAAGGCAGAGCTAACAGTTTCACAATTAGATAAGCACCCAGAAGACTGCCTACGTAACTGTGCACCATGCAGGGTCCGAGGTCAGTGAAACATCAGTTTCAACAGTAACAAGCGAGTTCCTTAATTCAATGCCCACTCCAGGGACCATATCGGGCCGTAACGTTTGATTGTGGTTCGCTGCTCTGTCTACAATTTATGACCGTTGGTTGTGGTTAGATTAGCTACAAGCTGTGTCCTGTTTTTGTGCTTCTACAAAGTTAAGTAATAATTAGCAAAGCTAAGAAAATTTCTCCAACACTTACCAAAGTGAGGGTCAGTGTGTGGAACCCATACCCCAGTGAGAGTCCGTGTCAGTGTAACCCATACCCCAGTGTGAGTCAGTGTGAGTGGAACCCGTACCCCAGTGAGAGTCAGTGTCTATGGAATGCACACCCCAGTGAGGAGAAGTGTGTGTGGAACCCACACCCAATGAGGGTCAGTCTGTGTGGAATCCATACCCCAGAGAGAGTTCATGTCCGTAGAACACACACACCAGTGACAGTCTGTGTCTGTGGAACCAATTCCCCAGTGACAGTCAGTGTGTGTGGAACCCATACCCGAGTGAGAGTCAGTGTCTGTGGAACCCGTACCCAAGTGAGAGCCAGTGTCGCTGGAAGCCATACACAGTGAGAGTCACTTTCTGGGGAACCCCTAACCCAGTGAGTGTCAGTGTCGGTCGAACCCATACCACAGGGACAGTCGGTATGTATGGAACCTGTACCCAAGTGAATGTCAGTGTGTGTGGAAGCCGTACCCCTGTGAAATGTAAGCACATACACAGACCTATGCAGACACGCACGCACAAATCTCAAATGCACATGTTCCTTCACTGTTGTGGAGTATTATTGAGAACTCTTCACAGGAGATGGCCCTCGGTGAAGCAAGCAAGATGTATGCAGTATGCATATAGGGGAGGACGACTCTCAGTTCGATTCCAGAGGCGAATCAAAACTCCTTTGTCCCATCCACATACCTTGTTCATTAACTTCATGTGATATTCTCTGCTTCAGCTATTTTCACATATTCACTTTAACAGCTGCTTCCTCCAACACACACACATATAAAGACACACACAGACACGCACAACCCCACCACCACAGATGTCAGCCTTCAGCCAAGTGAATTCACTCCATGTGATATCAAGATACAACAGAGTGCACTGGATGGAACAACTGGTATGGGCCCCGATAAAAAAAACTGCTAAAGCACTGAATCTTTGTGCTCCAGAACTAGCCATGCTCCTAGCCAAGCTGTTCTAACACTAATATAACACTTGCATCTGCCAAACAATGTGGAAATTTGCCCATTTATGTCCAGTCCGTAAAAAGCAGGACAAATCCAACCCGGCCAGTTTCTGTCCCAGCAGTTTACTCTGAATCATCAGTACAGTGATCAAAGGTGTCGTCGACAGTGTTATCAAGCGGCACTTGTTTGGCAATAACCTGCTCAGTGACGCTCAGTTTGGGTTCTGCCAGGGCCACTCAGCTCCTGACCTCATTACAGCCTTGGTTCAAACATGGACAAAAGAGCTGAACTCAAGAGATGATTGTCCTTGACTTCAAGGCAGCATTTGACTGAATGTGGCATTAATGAAGCCTAGTAAAGTAGAAGTCAATAGGAATCAGGGAGAAAACTCTCCACTGGTTAGAGTCACACCTAGCACAAAGGAAGATGGTTGTTGTTGGAGGTCAATCATCTCAGCCCCAGGAGATCACGGCAGGAGTAGCGCCCTAGGCCCAACCATCTTCAGCTGCTTCATCAATGACCTTCCTTCAATCATAAGATCAGAAGTGGGGAAATTCACTGTCAATTGTTTAGATCCATTCTCAATTCCTCAAACACTGAAGCAGTCTGTAGCCCCATGCAGTAAGACCTGAATAGCATTCAGGCTTGGGCCGATAAGTAGCAAGGAACATTTGCACTACACAAGTGCCAGGCAATGACTATCTACAATGAGAGAGTCTACAAACCTCTCCTTGGACATTGCTGAATTCCCCCCAGTCAACACCCTGAACACCACCATTGATGTACAACCCCACAAAGACAAGGCCTCCATTTAATATCTGATCAGAATCTAGATAATGTCTCTGCATTTAATGGGAGTGTTATGATGTGAATCCCCAAAACAGTAATTGGAGAGGATCAACATAGAAAGTCTTTAATTCACCAAATTCAGGGAAACGTGTCAAATCCCACATTCCTGCTCATACCCAAACCTTGAATATCACACTCAAAGTAATTCCACTTATCCGCTCACTCCCCATGCACTATAATATCCCAACAAATTTATTCCCATTCTCCTTTTCCCTCCCCAGAATGTTTAGGATCCTACCCATTTTATTCCTACACTCCTGATCAATTTGTTTTAATATCCCACCCAGTCTAATCTGATTTTTCTGCTCACTCTCTTTGCTTTCTGTATCCCACCCAGTTCAATCCTGCTCACCATTTCAGACCCCACACGTTTCAATATCCCACCCAGTCTAATCCTACTCCCCTGCACATACCTCCTACCATTTAATATCACACCCAGTCTAATCCTACTCCCCTGCACATACCTCCTACCATTTAATATCCCACCCAGTCTAATCCTACTCCCCTGCACATACCTCCTACCATTTAATATCACACCCAGTCTAATCCTACTCCCCTGCACATACCTCCTACCATTTAATATCCCACCCAGTCTAATCCTACTCCCCTGCACATACCTCCTACCATTTAATATCACACCCAGTCTAATCCTACTCCCCTGCACATACCTCCTACCATTTAATATCCCACCCAGTCTAATCCTACTCCCCTGCACATACCTCCTACCATTTAATATCACACCCAGTCTAATCCTACTCCCCTGCACATACCTCCTACCATTTAATATCCCACCCAGTCTAATCCTACTCCCCTGCACATACCTCCTACCATTTAATATCTCACCCAGTCTCACCCTCCTACTAACTTCCCATACCCTTTAAAATCCCTCCAACTCTAATACTACTGTCCTGATCATACCCACTATCATTCACTAACCCCCCTAGTCTAATCCCACACTCCTGCTCACTCCCCAAACACTTCAATATTCCACCTAGTCTAATCCCACACTCCTGCTCACTCCCCATACACTTCAATATTCCACCCAGTCTAATCCCACACTCCTGCTCACTCCTCATACACTTCAATATTCCACCTAGTCTAATCCCACACTCCTGCTCACTCCCCAAACACTTCAATATTCCACCTAGTCTAATCCCACACTCCTGCTCACTCCCCATACACTTCAATATTCCACCCAGTCTAATCCCACACTCCTGCTCACTCCTCATACACTTCAATATTCCACCTAGTCTAATCCCACACTCCTGCTCACTCCCCAAACACTTCAATATTCCACCCAGTCTAATCCCACACTCCTGCTCACTCCCCATACACTTCAATATTCCACCCAGTCTAATCCCACACTCCTGCTCACTCCCCATACATTTCAATATTCCACCCAGTCTAATCCCACACTCCTGCTCACTCCTCATACACTTCAATATTCCACCTAGTCTAATCCCACACTCCTGCTCACTCCCCATACACTTCAATATCCCACCTAGTCTAATCCCACACTCCTGCTCACTCCCCATACACTTCAATATTCCACCCAGTCTAATCCCACACTCCTGCTCACTCCCCATACACTTCAATATTCCACCCAGTCTAATCCCACACTCCTGCTCACTCCCCATACACTTCAATATTCCACCCAGTCGAATCCCACACTCCTGCTCACTCCCCATACACTTCAATATTCCACCCAGTCTAATCCCACACTCCTGCTCACTCCCCAAACACTTCAATATTCCACCTAGTCTAATCCCACACTCCTGCTCACTCCTCATACACTTCAATATCCCACCTAGTCTAATCCCACACTCCTGCTCACTCCCCATACACTTCAATATTCCTCCCAGTCTAATCCCACACTCCTGCTCACTCCCCATACACTTCAATATTCCACCCAGTCTAATCCCACACTCCTGCTCACTCCCCATACACTTCAATATTCCACCCAGTCTAATCCCACACTCCTGCTCACTCCCCATACATTTCAATATTCCACCCAGTCGAATCCCACACTCCTGCTCACTCCCCATACGCTTCAATATTCCACCCAGTCTAATCCCACACTCCTGCTCACTCCCCATACACTTCAATATTCCTCCCAGTCTAATCCCACACTCCTGCTCACTCCCCATACACTTCAATATTCCACCCAGTCTAACCCCACACTCCTGCTCACTCCCCATACACTTCAATATTCCACCCAGTCTAATCCCACACTCCTGCTCACTCCCCATACACTTCAATATTCCACCCAGTCTAATCCCACACTCCTGCTCACTCCCCATACACTTCAATATTCCACCCAGTCTAATCCCACACTCCTGCTCACTCCCCATACTCTTCAATATTCCACCCAGTCTAATCCCACACTCCTGCTCACTCCCCATACACTTCAATATTCCATCTAGTCTAATCCCACACTCCTGCTCACTCCCCAAACACTTCAATATTCCACCCAGTCTAATCCCACACTCCTGCTCGCTCCCCATACACTTTAATATTCCACCTAGTCTAATCCCACACTCCTGCTCACTCCCCATACACTTCAATATTCCACCTAGTCTAATCCCACACTCCTGCTCACTCCCCATACACTTCAATATTCCACCCAGTCTAATCCCACACTCCTGCTCACTCCTCATACACTTCAATATTCCATCTAGTCTAATCCCACACTCCTGCTCCCTCCCCATACACTTCAATATTCCACCCAGTCTAATCCCACACTCCTGCTCACTCCCCATACACTTCAATATTCCACCTAGTCTAATCCCACACTCCTGCTCACTCCCCATACACTTCAATATTCCACCCAGTCTAATCCCACACTTCTGCTCACTCCCCATACACTTCAATATTCCACCCAGTCTAATCCCACACTCCTGCTCACTCCCCATACGCTTCAGTATTCCACTCAGTCTAATCCCACACTCCTGCTCACTCCCCATACACTTCAATATTCCACCTAGTCTAATCCCACACTCCTGCTCACTCCCCAAACACTTCAATATTCCACCCAGTCTAATCCCACACTCCTGCTCACTCCCCATACGCTTCAGTATTCCACTCAGTCTAATCCCACACTCCTGCTCACTCCTCATACACTTCAATATTCCACCTAGTCTAATCCCACACTCCTGCTCACTCCCCAAACACTTCAATATTCCACCCAGTCTAATCCCACACTCCTGCTCACTCCCCATACACTTCAATATTCCACCCAGTCTAATCCCACACTCCTGCTCACTCCCCATACATTTCAATATTCCACCCAGTCTAATCCCACACTCCTGCTCACTCCTCATACACTTCAATATTCCACCTAGTCTAATCCCACACTCCTGCTCACTCCCCATACACTTCAATATCCCACCTAGTCTAATCCCACACTCCTGCTCACTCCCCATACACTTCAATATTCCACCCAGTCTAATCCCACACTCCTGCTCACTCCCCATACACTTCAATATTCCACCCAGTCTAATCCCACACTCCTGCTCACTCCCCATACACTTCAATATTCCACCCAGTCGAATCCCACACTCCTGCTCACTCCCCATACACTTCAATATTCCACCCAGTCTAATCCCACACTCCTGCTCACTGCCCAAACACTTCAATATTCCACCTAGTCTAATCCCACACTCCTGCTCACTCCTCATACACTTCAATATCCCACCTAGTCTAATCCCACACTCCTGCTCACTCCCCATACACTTCAATATTCCTCCCAGTCTAATCCCACACTCCTGCTCACTCCCCATACACTTCAATATTCCACCCAGTCTAATCCCACACTCCTGCTCACTCCCCATACACTTCAATATTCCACCCAGTCTAATCCCACACTCCTGCTCACTCCCCATACATTTCAATATTCCACCCAGTCGAATCCCACACTCCTGCTCACTCCCCATACGCTTCAATATTCCACCCAGTCTAATCCCACACTCCTGCTCACTCCCCATACACTTCAATATTCCTCCCAGTCTAATCCCACACTCCTGCTCACTCCCCATACACTTCAATATTCCACCCAGTCTAACCCCACACTCCTGCTCACTCCCCATACACTTCAATATTCCACCCAGTCTAATCCCACACTCCTGCTCACTCCCCATACACTTCAATATTCCACCCAGTCTAATCCCACACTCCTGCTCACTCCCCATACACTTCAATATTCCACCCAGTCTAATCCCACACTCCTGCTCACTCCCCATACTCTTCAATATTCCACCCAGTCTAATCCCACACTCCTGCTCACTCCCCATACACTTCAATATTCCATCTAGTCTAATCCCACACTCCTGCTCACTCCCCAAACACTTCAATATTCCACCCAGTCTAATCCCACACTCCTGCTCGCTCCCCATACACTTTAATATTCCACCTAGTCTAATCCCACACTCCTGCTCACTCCCCATACACTTCAATATTCCACCTAGTATAATCCCACACTCCTGCTCACTCCCCATACACTTCAATATTCCACCCAGTCTAATCCCACACTCCTGCTCACTCCTCATACACTTCAATATTCCATCTAGTCTAATCCCACACTCCTGCTCCCTCCCCATACACTTCAATATTCCACCCAGTCTAATCCCACACTCCTGCTCACTCCCCATACACTTCAATATTCCACCTAGTCTAATCCCACACTCCTGCTCACTCCCCATACACTTCAATATTCCACCCAGTCTAATCCCACACTTCTGCTCACTCCCCATACACTTCAATATTCCACCCAGTCTAATCCCACACTCCTGCTCACTCCCCATACGCTTCAGTATTCCACTCAGTCTAATCCCACACTCCTGCTCACTCCCCATACACTTCAATATTCCACCTAGTCTAATCCCACACTCCTGCTCACTCCCCATACACTTCAATATTCCACCCAGTCTAATCCCACACTCCTGCTCACTCCCCATACACTTCAATATTCCACTCACTCTAATCCCACACTCCTGCTCACTCCCCATACACTTCAATATTCCACCCAGTCTAATCCCACACTCCTGCTCACTCCCCATACACTTCAACATTCCACCTAGTCTAATCCCACACTCCTGCTCACTCCCCATACACTTCAATATTCCACCCAGTCTAATCCCACACTCCTGCTCACTCCCCATACACTTCAATATTCCACCTAGTCTAATGCCACACTCCTGCTCACTCCCCATACACTTCAATATTCCACCCAGTCTAATCCCACACTCCTGCTCACTCCCCATACACTTCAATATTCCACCTAGTCTAATCCCACACTCCTGCTCACTCCCCATACACTTTAATAATCCACCCAGTCTAATCCCACACTCCTGCTCACTCCCCGTACACTTCAATATTCCACCTAGTCTAATCCCACACTCCTGCTCACTCCCCATACACTTCAATATTCCACCCAGTCTAATCCCACACTCCTGCTCACTCCCCATACACATCAATATTCCACCCAGTCTAATCCCACAAACCTGCTCACTCCCCATACACTTCAATATTCCACCCAGTCTAATCCCACACTCCTGCTCACTCCCCAGACACTTCAATATTCCACCTAGTCTAATCGCACACTCCTGCTCACTCCCCATACACTTCAATATTCCACCCAGTCTAATCCCACACTCCTGCTCACTCCCCATACACTTCAATATTCCACCCAGTCTAATCCCACACTCCTGCTCACTCCCCAAACACTTCAATATTCCACCCAGTCTAATCCCACACTCCTGCTCACTCCCCATACACTTCAATATTCCACCCAGTCTAATCCCACACTCCTGCTCACTCCCCGTACACTTCAATATTCCACCCAGTCTAATCCCACACTCCTGCTCACTCCCCATACACTTCAATATTCCACCCAGTCTAATCCCACACTCCTGCTCACTCCCCATACACATCAATATTCCACCTAGTCTAATCCCACACTCCTGCTCACTCCCCATACACATCAATATTCCACCTAGTCTAATCCCACACTCCTGCTCACTCCTCATACACTTCAATATCCCACCTAGTCTAATCCCACACTCCTGCTCACTCCCCATACACTTCAATATTCCTCCCAGTCTAATCCCACACTCCTGCTTACTCCCCATACACTTCAATATTCCACCCAGTCTAATCCCACACTCCTGCTCACTCCCCATACACTTCAATATTCCACCCAGTCTAATCCCACACTCCTGCTCACTCCCCATACATTTCAATATTCCACCCAGTCGAATCCCACACTCCTGCTCACTCCCCATACGCTTCAATATTCCACCCAGTCTAATCCCACACTCCTGCTCACTCCCCATACACTTCAATATTCCTCCCAGTCTAATCCCACACTCCTGCTCACTCCCCATACACTTCAATATTCCACCCAGTCTAACCCCATACTCCTGCTCACTCCCCATACACTTCAATATTCCACCCAGTCTAATCCCACACTCCTGCTCACTCCCCATACACTTCAATATTCCACCCAGTCTAATCCCACACTCCTGCTCACTCCCCATACACTTCAATATTCCACCCAGTCTAATCCCACACTCCTGCTCACTCCCCATACTCTTCAATATTCCACCCAGTCTAATCCCACACTCCTGCTCACTCCCCATACACTTCAATATTCCAACTAGTCTAATCCCACACTCCTGCTCACTCCCCAAACACTTCAATATTCCACCCAGTCTAATCCCACACTCCTGCTCGCTCCCCATACACTTTAATATTCCACCTAGTCTAATCCCACACTCCTGCTCACTCCCCATACACTTCAATATTCCACCTAGTCTAATCCCACACTCCTGCTCACTCCCCATACACTTCAATATTCCACCCAGTCTAATCCCACACTCCTGCTCACTCCCCATACACTTCAATATTCCATCTAGTCTAATCCCACACTCCTGCTCCCTCCCCATACACTTCAATATTCCACCCAGTCTAATCCCACACTCCTGCTCACTCCCCATACACTTCAATATTCCACCTAGTCTAATCCCACACTCCTGCTCACTCCCCATACACTTCAATATTCCACCCAGTCTAATCCCACACTTCTGCTCACTCCCCATACACTTCAATATTCCACCCAGTCTAATCCCACACTCCTGCTCACTCCCCATACGCTTCAGTATTCCACTCAGTCTAATCCCACACTCCTGCTCACTCCCCATACACTTCAATATTCCACCTAGTCTAATCCCACACTCCTGCTCACTCCCCATACACTTCAATATTCCACCCAGTCTAATCCCACACTCCTGCTCACTCCCCATACACTTCAATATTCCACCCACTCTAATCCCACACTCCTGCTCACTCCCCATACACTTCAATATTCCACCCAGTCTAATCCCACACTCCTGCTCACTCCCCATACACTTCAACATTCCACCTAGTCTAATCCCACACTCCTGCTCACTCCCCATACACTTCAATATTCCACCCAGTCTAATCCCACACTCCTGCTCACTCCCCATACACTTCAATATTCCACCTAGTCTAATCCCACACTCCTGCTCACTCCCCATACACTTCAATATTCCACCCAGTCTAATCCCACACTCCTGCTCACTCCCCATACACTTCAATATTCCACCTAGTCTAATCCCACACTCCTGCTCACTCCCCATACACTTCAATAATCCACCCAGTCTAATCCCACACTCCTGCTCACTCCCCGTACACTTCAATATTCCACCTAGTCTAATCCCACACTCCTGCTCACTCCCCATACACTTCAATATTCCACCCAGTCTAATCCCACACTCCTGCTCACTCCCCATACACATCAATATTCCACCCAGTCTAATCCCACAAACCTGCTCACTCCCCATACATTTCAATATTCCACCCAGTCTAATCCCACACTCCTGCTCACTCCCCAGACACTTCAATATTCCACCTAGTCTAATCGCACACTCCTGCTCACTCCCCATACACTTCAATATTCCACCCAGTCTAATCCCACACTCCTGCTCACTCCCCATACACTTCAATATTCCACCCAGTCTAATCCCACACTCCTGCTCACTCCCCAAACACTTCAATATTCCACCCAGTCTAATCCCACACTCCTGCTCACTCCCCATACACTTCAATATTCCACCCAGTCTAATCCCACACTCCTGCTCACTCCCCGTACACTTCAATATTCCACCCAGTCTAATCCCACACTCCTGCTCACTCCCCATACACTTCAATATTCCACCCAGTCTAATCCCACACTCCTGCTCACTCCCCATACACATCAATATTCCACCTAGTCTAATCCCACACTCCTGCTCACTCCCCATACACATCAATATTCCACCTAGTCTAATCCCACACTCCTGCTCACTCCCCATACACTTCAGTATTCCACCTAGTATAATCCCACACTCCTGCTCACTCCCCATACACATCAATATTCCACCCAGTCTAATCCCACACTCCTGCTCACTCCCCATACACTTCAATATTCCACCTAGTCTAATCCCACACTCCTGCTCACTCCCCATACACATCAATATTCCACCCAGTCTAATCCCACACTCCTGCTCACTCCCCATACACTTCAATATTCCACCCAGTCTAATCCCACACTCCTGCTCACTCCCCAGACACATCAATATTCCACCTAGTCTAATCCCACACTCCTGCTCACTCCCCATACACTTCAATATTCCACCCAGTCTAATCCCACACTCCTGCTCACTCCCCATGCACTTCAATATTCCACCCAGTCTAATCCCACACTCCTGCTCACTCCCCATACACTTCAATATTCCACCCAGTCTAATCCCACACTCCTGCTCACTCCCCATACACTTCAATATTCCTCCCAGTCTAATCCCACACTCCTGCTCACTCCCCATACACTTCAATATTCCACCCAGTCTAATCCCACACTCCTGCTCACTCCCCAAACACTTCAATATTCCACCCAGTCTAATCCCACACTCCTGCTCGCTCCCCATACACTTTAATATTCCACCTAGTCTAATCCCACACTCCTGCTCGCTCCCCATACACTTCAATATTCCACCTAGTCTAATCCCACACTCCTGCTCACTCCCCATACACTTCAATATTCCACCCAGTCTAATCCCACACTCCTGCTCACTCCCCATACACTTCAATATTCCATCTAGTCTAATCCCACACTCCTGCTCCCTCCCCATACACTTCAATATTCCACCTAGTCTAATCCCACACTCCTGCTCACTCCCCATACACTTCAATATTCCACCTAGTCTAATCCCACACTCCTGCTCACTCCCCATACACTTCAATATTCCACCCAGTCTAATCCCACACTTCTGCTCACTCCCCATACACTTCAATATTCCACCCAGTCTAATCCCACACTCCTGCTCACTCCCCATACGCTTCAATATTCCACTCAGTCTAATCCCACACTCCTGCTCACTCCCCATACACTTCAATATTCCACCTAGTCTAATCCCACACTCCTGCTCACTCCCCATACACTTCAATATTCCACCCAGTCTAATCCCACACTCCTGCTCACTCCCCATACACTTCAATATTCCACCCAGTCTAATCCCACACTCCTGCTCACTCCCCATACACTTCAACATTGCACCTAGTCTAATCCCACACTCCTGCTCACTCCCCATACACTTCAATATTCCACCCAGTCTAATCCCACACTCCTGCTCACTCCCCATACACTTCAATATTCCACCTAGTCTAATCCCACACTCCTGCTCACTCCCCATACACTTCAATATTCCACCCAGTCTAATCCCACACTCCTGCTCACTCCCCATACACTTCAATATTCCACCTAGTCTAATCCCACACTCCTGCTCACTCCCCATACACTTCAATATTCCACCCAGTCTAATCCCACACTCCTGCTCACTCCCCGTACACTTCAATATTCCACCTAGTCTAATCCCACACTCCTGCTCACTCCCCATACACTTCAATATTCCACCCAGTCTAATCCCACACTCCTGCTCACTCCCCATACACATCAATATTCCACCTAGTCTAATCCCACAAACCTGCTCACTCCCCATACACTTCAATATTCCACTCAGTCTAATCCCACACTCCTGCTCACTCCCCATACACTTCAATATTCCACCTAGTCTAATCGCACACTCCTGCTCACTCCCCATACACTTCAATATTCCACCCAGTCTAATCCCACACTCCTGCTCACTCCCCGTACACTTCAATATTCCACCCAGTCTAATCCCACACTCCTGCTCACTCCCCATACACTTCAATATTCCACCCAGTCTAATCGCACACTCCTGCTCACTCCCCATACACTTCAATATTCCACCTAGTCTAATCCCACACTCCTGCTCACTCCCCATACACTTCAATATTCCACCCAGTCTAATCCCACACTCCTGCTCACTCCCCATACACTTCAATATTCCACCTAGTCTAATCCCACACTCCTGCTCACTCCCCATACACTTCAATAATCCACCCAGTCTAATCCCACACTCCTGCTCACTCCCCGTACACTTCAATATTCCACCTAGTCTAATCCCACACTCCTGCTCACTCCCCATACACTTCAATATTCCACCCAGTCTAATCCCACACTCCTGCTCACTCCCCATACACTTCAATATTCCTCCCAGTCTAATCCCACACTCCTGCTCACTCCCCATACACTTCAATATTCCACCCAGTCTAACCCCACACTCCTGCTCACTCCCCATACACTTCAATATTCCACCCAGTCTAATCCCACACTCCTGCTCACTCCCCATACACTTCAATATTCCACCCAGTCTAATCCCACACTCCTGCTCACTCCCCATACACTTCAATATTCCACCCAGTCTAATCCCACACTCCTGCTCACTCCCCATACTCTTCAATATTCCACCCAGTCTAATCCCACACTCCTGCTCACTCCCCATACACTTCAATATTCCATCTAGTCTAATCCCACACTCCTGCTCACTCCCCAAACACTTCAATATTCCACCCAGTCTAATCCCACACTCCTGCTCGCTCCCCATACACTTTAATATTCCACCTAGTCTAATCCCACACTCCTGCTCACTCCCCATACACTTCAATATTCCACCTAGTCTAATCCCACACTCCTGCTCACTCCCCATACACTTCAATATTCCACCCAGTCTAATCCCACACTCCTGCTCACTCCTCATACACTTCAATATTCCATCTAGTCTAATCCCACACTCCTGCTCCCTCCCCATACACTTCAATATTCCACCCAGTCTAATCCCACACTCCTGCTCACTCCCCATACACTTCAATATTCCACCTAGTCTAATCCCACACTCCTGCTCACTCCCCATACACTTCAATATTCCACCCAGTCTAATCCCACACTTCTGCTCACTCCCCATACACTTCAATATTCCACCCAGTCTAATCCCACACTCCTGCTCACTCCCCATACGCTTCAGTATTCCACTCAGTCTAATCCCACACTCCTGCTCACTCCCCATACACTTCAATATTCCACCTAGTCTAATCCCACACTCCTGCTCACTCCCCATACACTTCAATATTCCACCCAGTCTAATCCCACACTCCTGCTCACTCCCCATACACTTCAATATTCCACTCACTCTAATCCCACACTCCTGCTCACTCCCCATACACTTCAATATTCCACCCAGTCTAATCCCACACTCCTGCTCACTCCCCATACACTTCAACATTCCACCTAGTCTAATCCCACACTCCTGCTCACTCCCCATACACTTCAATATTCCACCCAGTCTAATCCCACACTCCTGCTCACTCCCCATACACTTCAATATTCCACCTAGTCTAATGCCACACTCCTGCTCACTCCCCATACACTTCAATATTCCACCCAGTCTAATCCCA
Source organism: Heterodontus francisci (assembly GCF_036365525.1). Taxonomy (NCBI): domain Eukaryota; kingdom Metazoa; phylum Chordata; class Chondrichthyes; order Heterodontiformes; family Heterodontidae; genus Heterodontus; species Heterodontus francisci. Next base: position 32,043,171 of record NC_090409.1, on the reverse strand, counting down.
CACTCCTGCTCACTCCCCATACACTTCAATATTCCACCTAGTCTAATCCCACACTCCTGCTCACTCCCCATACACTTTAATAATCCACCCAGTCTAATCCCACACTCCTGCTCACTCCCCGTACACTTCAATATTCCACCTAGTCTAATCCCACACTCCTGCTCACTCCCCATACACTTCAATATTCCACCCAGTCTAATCCCACACTCCTGCTCACTCCCCATACACATCAATATTCCACCCAGTCTAATCCCACAAACCTGCTCACTCCCCATACACTTCAATATTCCACCCAGTCTAATCCCACACTCCTGCTCACTCCCCAGACACTTCAATATTCCACCTAGTCTAATCGCACACTCCTGCTCACTCCCCATACACTTCAATATTCCACCCAGTCTAATCCCACACTCCTGCTCACTCCCCATACACTTCAATATTCCACCCAGTCTAATCCCACACTCCTGCTCACTCCCCAAACACTTCAATATTCCACCCAGTCTAATCCCACACTCCTGCTCACTCCCCATACACTTCAATATTCCACCCAGTCTAATCCCACACTCCTGCTCACTCCCCGTACACTTCAATATTCCACCCAGTCTAATCCCACACTCCTGCTCACTCCCCATACACTTCAATATTCCACCCAGTCTAATCCCACACTCCTGCTCACTCCCCATACACATCAATATTCCACCTAGTCTAATCCCACACTCCTGCTCACTCCCCATACACATCAATATTCCACCTAGTCTAATCCCACACTCCTGCTCACTCCTCATACACTTCAATATCCCACCTAGTCTAATCCCACACTCCTGCTCACTCCCCATACACTTCAATATTCCTCCCAGTCTAATCCCACACTCCTGCTTACTCCCCATACACTTCAATATTCCACCCAGTCTAATCCCACACTCCTGCTCACTCCCCATACACTTCAATATTCCACCCAGTCTAATCCCACACTCCTGCTCACTCCCCATACATTTCAATATTCCACCCAGTCGAATCCCACACTCCTGCTCACTCCCCATACGCTTCAATATTCCACCCAGTCTAATCCCACACTCCTGCTCACTCCCCATACACTTCAATATTCCTCCCAGTCTAATCCCACACTCCTGCTCACTCCCCATACACTTCAATATTCCACCCAGTCTAACCCCATACTCCTGCTCACTCCCCATACACTTCAATATTCCACCCAGTCTAATCCCACACTCCTGCTCACTCCCCATACACTTCAATATTCCACCCAGTCTAATCCCACACTCCTGCTCACTCCCCATACACTTCAATATTCCACCCAGTCTAATCCCACACTCCTGCTCACTCCCCATACTCTTCAATATTCCACCCAGTCTAATCCCACACTCCTGCTCACTCCCCATACACTTCAATATTCCAACTAGTCTAATCCCACACTCCTGCTCACTCCCCAAACACTTCAATATTCCACCCAGTCTAATCCCACACTCCTGCTCGCTCCCCATACACTTTAATATTCCACCTAGTCTAATCCCACACTCCTGCTCACTCCCCATACACTTCAATATTCCACCTAGTCTAATCCCACACTCCTGCTCACTCCCCATACACTTCAATATTCCACCCAGTCTAATCCCACACTCCTGCTCACTCCCCATACACTTCAATATTCCATCTAGTCTAATCCCACACTCCTGCTCCCTCCCCATACACTTCAATATTCCACCCAGTCTAATCCCACACTCCTGCTCACTCCCCATACACTTCAATATTCCACCTAGTCTAATCCCACACTCCTGCTCACTCCCCATACACTTCAATATTCCACCCAGTCTAATCCCACACTTCTGCTCACTCCCCATACACTTCAATATTCCACCCAGTCTAATCCCACACTCCTGCTCACTCCCCATACGCTTCAGTATTCCACTCAGTCTAATCCCACACTCCTGCTCACTCCCCATACACTTCAATATTCCACCTAGTCTAATCCCACACTCCTGCTCACTCCCCATACACTTCAATATTCCACCCAGTCTAATCCCACACTCCTGCTCACTCCCCATACACTTCAATATTCCACCCACTCTAATCCCACACTCCTGCTCACTCCCCATACACTTCAATATTCCACCCAGTCTAATCCCACACTCCTGCTCACTCCCCATACACTTCAACATTCCACCTAGTCTAATCCCACACTCCTGCTCACTCCCCATACACTTCAATATTCCACCCAGTCTAATCCCACACTCCTGCTCACTCCCCATACACTTCAATATTCCACCTAGTCTAATCCCACACTCCTGCTCACTCCCCATACACTTCAATATTCCACCCAGTCTAATCCCACACTCCTGCTCACTCCCCATACACTTCAATATTCCACCTAGTCTAATCCCACACTCCTGCTCACTCCCCATACACTTCAATAATCCACCCAGTCTAATCCCACACTCCTGCTCACTCCCCGTACACTTCAATATTCCACCTAGTCTAATCCCACACTCCTGCTCACTCCCCATACACTTCAATATTCCACCCAGTCTAATCCCACACTCCTGCTCACTCCCCATACACATCAATATTCCACCCAGTCTAATCCCACAAACCTGCTCACTCCCCATACATTTCAATATTCCACCCAGTCTAATCCCACACTCCTGCTCACTCCCCAGACACTTCAATATTCCACCTAGTCTAATCGCACACTCCTGCTCACTCCCCATACACTTCAATATTCCACCCAGTCTAATCCCACACTCCTGCTCACTCCCCATACACTTCAATATTCCACCCAGTCTAATCCCACACTCCTGCTCACTCCCCAAACACTTCAATATTCCACCCAGTCTAATCCCACACTCCTGCTCACTCCCCATACACTTCAATATTCCACCCAGTCTAATCCCACACTCCTGCTCACTCCCCGTACACTTCAATATTCCACCCAGTCTAATCCCACACTCCTGCTCACTCCCCATACACTTCAATATTCCACCCAGTCTAATCCCACACTCCTGCTCACTCCCCATACACATCAATATTCCACCTAGTCTAATCCCACACTCCTGCTCACTCCCCATACACATCAATATTCCACCTAGTCTAATCCCACACTCCTGCTCACTCCCCATACACTTCAGTATTCCACCTAGTATAATCCCACACTCCTGCTCACTCCCCATACACATCAATATTCCACCCAGTCTAATCCCACACTCCTGCTCACTCCCCATACACTTCAATATTCCACCTAGTCTAATCCCACACTCCTGCTCACTCCCCATACACATCAATATTCCACCCAGTCTAATCCCACACTCCTGCTCACTCCCCATACACTTCAATATTCCACCCAGTCTAATCCCACACTCCTGCTCACTCCCCAGACACATCAATATTCCACCTAGTCTAATCCCACACTCCTGCTCACTCCCCATACACTTCAATATTCCACCCAGTCTAATCCCACACTCCTGCTCACTCCCCATGCACTTCAATATTCCACCCAGTCTAATCCCACACTCCTGCTCACTCCCCATACACTTCAATATTCCACCCAGTCTAATCCCACACTCCTGCTCACTCCCCATACACTTCAATATTCCTCCCAGTCTAATCCCACACTCCTGCTCACTCCCCATACACTTCAATATTCCACCCAGTCTAATCCCACACTCCTGCTCACTCCCCAAACACTTCAATATTCCACCCAGTCTAATCCCACACTCCTGCTCGCTCCCCATACACTTTAATATTCCACCTAGTCTAATCCCACACTCCTGCTCGCTCCCCATACACTTCAATATTCCACCTAGTCTAATCCCACACTCCTGCTCACTCCCCATACACTTCAATATTCCACCCAGTCTAATCCCACACTCCTGCTCACTCCCCATACACTTCAATATTCCATCTAGTCTAATCCCACACTCCTGCTCCCTCCCCATACACTTCAATATTCCACCTAGTCTAATCCCACACTCCTGCTCACTCCCCATACACTTCAATATTCCACCTAGTCTAATCCCACACTCCTGCTCACTCCCCATACACTTCAATATTCCACCCAGTCTAATCCCACACTTCTGCTCACTCCCCATACACTTCAATATTCCACCCAGTCTAATCCCACACTCCTGCTCACTCCCCATACGCTTCAATATTCCACTCAGTCTAATCCCACACTCCTGCTCACTCCCCATACACTTCAATATTCCACCTAGTCTAATCCCACACTCCTGCTCACTCCCCATACACTTCAATATTCCACCCAGTCTAATCCCACACTCCTGCTCACTCCCCATACACTTCAATATTCCACCCAGTCTAATCCCACACTCCTGCTCACTCCCCATACACTTCAACATTGCACCTAGTCTAATCCCACACTCCTGCTCACTCCCCATACACTTCAATATTCCACCCAGTCTAATCCCACACTCCTGCTCACTCCCCATACACTTCAATATTCCACCTAGTCTAATCCCACACTCCTGCTCACTCCCCATACACTTCAATATTCCACCCAGTCTAATCCCACACTCCTGCTCACTCCCCATACACTTCAATATTCCACCTAGTCTAATCCCACACTCCTGCTCACTCCCCATACACTTCAATATTCCACCCAGTCTAATCCCACACTCCTGCTCACTCCCCGTACACTTCAATATTCCACCTAGTCTAATCCCACACTCCTGCTCACTCCCCATACACTTCAATATTCCACCCAGTCTAATCCCACACTCCTGCTCACTCCCCATACACATCAATATTCCACCTAGTCTAATCCCACAAACCTGCTCACTCCCCATACACTTCAATATTCCACTCAGTCTAATCCCACACTCCTGCTCACTCCCCATACACTTCAATATTCCACCTAGTCTAATCGCACACTCCTGCTCACTCCCCATACACTTCAATATTCCACCCAGTCTAATCCCACACTCCTGCTCACTCCCCGTACACTTCAATATTCCACCCAGTCTAATCCCACACTCCTGCTCACTCCCCATACACTTCAATATTCCACCCAGTCTAATCGCACACTCCTGCTCACTCCCCATACACTTCAATATTCCACCTAGTCTAATCCCACACTCCTGCTCACTCCCCATACACTTCAATATTCCACCCAGTCTAATCCCACACTCCTGCTCACTCCCCATACACTTCAATATTCCACCTAGTCTAATCCCACACTCCTGCTCACTCCCCATACACTTCAATAATCCACCCAGTCTAATCCCACACTCCTGCTCACTCCCCGTACACTTCAATATTCCACCTAGTCTAATCCCACACTCCTGCTCACTCCCCATACACTTCAATATTCCACCCAGTCTAATCCCACACTCCTGCTCACTCCCCATACACATCAATATTCCACCCAGTCTAATCCCACAAACCTGCTCACTCCCCATACATTTCAATATTCCACCCAGTCTAATCCCACACTCCTGCTCACTCCCCAGACACTTCAATATTCCACCTAGTCTAATCGCACACTCCTGCTCACTCCCCATACACTTCAATATTCCACCCAGTCTAATCCCACACTCCTGCTCACTCCCCATACACTTCAATATTCCACCCAGTCTAATCCCACACTCCTGCTCACTCCCCAAACACTTCAATATTCCACCCAGTCTAATCCCACACTCCTGCTCACTCCCCATACACTTCAATATTCCACCCAGTCTAATCCCACACTCCTGCTCACTCCCCGTACACTTCAATATTCCACCCAGTCTAATCCCACACTCCTGCTCACTCCCCATACACTTCAATATTCCACCCAGTCTAATCCCACACTCCTGCTCACTCCCCATACACATCAATATTCCACCTAGTCTAATCCCACACTCCTGCTCACTCCCCATACACATCAATATTCCACCTAGTCTAATCCCACACTCCTGCTCACTCCCCATACACTTCAGTATTCCACCTAGTATAATCCCACACTCCTGCTCACTCCCCATACACATCAATATTCCACCCAGTCTAATCCCACACTCCTGCTCACTCCCCATACACTTCAATATTCCACCTAGTCTAATCCCACACTCCTGCTCACTCCCCATACACATCAATATTCCACCCAGTCTAATCCCACACTCCTGCTCACTCCCCATACACTTCAATATTCCACCCAGTCTAATCCCACACTCCTGCTCACTCCCCAGACACATCAATATTCCACCTAGTCTAATCCCACACTCCTGCTCACTCCCCATACACTTCAATATTCCACCCAGTCTAATCCCACACTCCTGCTCACTCCCCATGCACTTCAATATTCCACCCAGTCTAATCCCACACTCCTGCTCACTCCCCATACACTTCAATATTCCACCCAGTCTAATCCCACACTCCTGCTCACTCCCCATACACTTCAATATTCCTCCCAGTCTAATCCCACACTCCTGCTCACTCCCCATACACTTCAATATTCCACCCAGTCTAATCCCACACTCCTGCTCACTCCCCAAACACTTCAATATTCCACCCAGTCTAATCCCACACTCCTGCTCGCTCCCCATACACTTTAATATTCCACCTAGTCTAATCCCACACTCCTGCTCGCTCCCCATACACTTCAATATTCCACCTAGTCTAATCCCACACTCCTGCTCACTCCCCATACACTTCAATATTCCACCCAGTCTAATCCCACACTCCTGCTCACTCCCCATACACTTCAATATTCCATCTAGTCTAATCCCACACTCCTGCTCCCTCCCCATACACTTCAATATTCCACCTAGTCTAATCCCACACTCCTGCTCACTCCCCATACACTTCAATATTCCACCCAGTCTAATCCCACACTCCTGCTCACTCCCCAAACACTTCAATATTCCACCCAGTCTAATCCCACACTCCTGCTCACTCCCCATACACTTCAATATTCCACCCAGTCTAATCCCACACTCCTGCTCACTCCCCGTACACTTCAATATTCCACCCAGTCTAATCCCACACTCCTGCTCACTCCCCATACACTTCAATATTCCACCCAGTCTGATCCCACACTCCTGCTCACTCCCCATACACTTCAATATTCCACCCAGTCTGATCCCACACTCCTGCTCACTCCCCATACACATCAATATTCCACCTAGTCTAATCCCACACTCCTGCTCACTCCCCATACACATCAATATTCCACCTAGTCTAATCCCACACTCCTGCTCACTCCCCATACACTTCAGTATTCCACCTAGTCTAATCCCACACTCCTGCTCACTCCCCATACACATCAATATTCCACCCAGTCTAATCCCACACTCCTGCTCACTCCCCATACACTTCAATATTCCACCTAGTCTAATCCCACACTCCTGCTCACTCCCCATACACATCAATATTCCACCCAGTCTAATCCCACACTCCTGCTCACTCCCCATACACTTCAATATTCCACCCAGTCTAATCCCACACTCCTGCTCACTCCCCATACACATCAATATTCCACCTAGTCTAATCCCACACTCCTGCTCACTCCCCATACACTTCAATATTCCACCCAGTCTAATCCCACACTACTGCTCACTCCCCATACACTTCAATATTCCACCTAGTCTAATCCCACACTCCTGCTCACTCCCCATACACTTCAATATTCCACCCAGTCTAATCCCACACTCCTGCTCACTCCCCATACATTTCAATATTCCACCCAGTCTAATCCCACAAACCTGCTCACTCCCCATACACTTCAATATTCCACCCAGTCTAATCCCACACTCCTGCTCACTCCCCATACACTTCAATATTCCACTCAGTCTAATCCCACACTCCTGCTCACTCCCCATACACTTCAATATTCCACCTAGTCTAATCCCACACTCCTGCTCACTCCCCATACACTTCAATATTCCACCCAGTCTAATCCCACACTCCTGCTCACTCCCCATACACTTCAATATTCCACCCAGTCTAATCCCACTCTCCTGCTCACTCCCCATACACTTCAATATTCCACCCAGTCTAATCCCACACTCCTGCTCACTCCCCATACATTTCAATATTCCACCTAGTCTAATCCCACACTCCTGCTCACTCCCCATACACTTCAATATTCCACTCAGTCTAATCCCACACTCCTGCTCACTCCCCATACACTTCAATATTCCACCCAGTCTAATCCCACACTCCTGCTCACTCCCCATACACTTCAATATTCCACCCAGTCTAATCCCACACTCCTGCTCACTCCCCATACACTTCAATATTCCTCCCAGTCTAATCCCACACTCCTGCTCACTCCCCATACACTTCAATATTCCACCCAGTCTAATCCCACACTCCTGCTCACTCCCCAAACACTTCAATATTCCACCCAGTCTAATCCCACACTCCTGCTCACTCCCCATACACATCAATATTCCACCCAGTCTCATCCCACACTCCTGCTCACTCCCCATACACTTCAATATTCCACCCAGTCTAATCCCACACTCCTGCTCACTCCCCATACACTTCAATATTCCACCCAGTCTAATCCCACACTCCTGCTCACTCCCCATACACTTCAGTATTCCACCTAGTCTAATCCCACACACCTGCTCACTCCCCATACACATCAATATTCCACCCAGTCTAATCCCACACTCCTGCTCACTCCCCATACACTTCAATATTCCACCTAGTCTAATCCCACACTCCTGCTCACTCCCCATACACTTCAATATTCCACCCAGTCTAATCCCACACTCCTGCTCACTCCCCATACACTTCAATATTCCACCTAGTCTAATCCCACACTCCTGCTCACTCCCCATACACTTCAATATTCCATCTAGTCTAATCCCACACTTCTGCTCGCTCCCCAATCACTTCGATATACCACCTGGTCTAATCCCACACTTCTGCTCACTCCCCATACACTCCAATATTCCACCCAGTCTAATCCCACACTTCTGCTCACTCCCCATACACTTCAAAATTCCACACAGTCTAATCCCACACTCCTGCTCACTCCCCATACACTTCAATATTCCACACAGTCTAATCCCACACTCCTGCTCACTCCCCATACACTTCAATATTCCACCTAGTCTAATCCCACACTCCTGCTCACTCCCCATACACTTCAATATTCCACACAGTCTAATCCCACACTTCTGCTCACTCCCCATACACTTCAATATTCCACACAGTCTAATCCCACACATCTGCTCACTCCCCATATACTTCAATATCCCACTCATTCTAATCCCACACTCCTGCTCACTCCCCATAAACTTCAATATCTCACCCAGTCTAACCCCACACCCCTGCTCATTCCCTATACACATCAATATTCCACCCAGTCTAATCCCACACTCCTGCTCACTCCCCATACACTTCAATATCCCACCAAGTCTAATCCCACTCTTCTGCTCTCTCCCCATACACTTCAATATCCCACCAAGTCTAATCCCACACTCCTGCTCACTCCCCATACACTTCAATATTCCACCCAGTCTAATCCCACTCTTCTGCTCTCTCCCCATACACTTCAATATCCCACCAAGTCTAATCCCACTCTTCTGCTCTCTCCCCATACACTTCAATATCCCACCAAGTCTAATCCCACTCTTCTGCTCTCTCCCATACACTTCAATATCCCACCCATCCTAATCCCACACCCCTGCTCTCTCCCCATACACTCCCCAAGTACTTAAGGAAGTGGCCCTAGAAATAGTGGATGCATTGGTGGTCATCTTCCAAGATTCTCTCGACTCTGGAACAGTTCTTACAGATTGGAGGGTAGCTAATGTAACCCTACTCTTTAAAAAGGGAGGTTGCGAGAAAGCAGGGAATTGTAGACCGGTCAGCCTGACGTCGGTAGTGGGGAAAATTCTCGAGTCCATTGTTAAAGATTTTATAGCAGAGCACATGGAGAACAGTGGTAGAATCGGGCAGAGTAGGATGGATTTACGAAAGGGAAATCATGCTTGACAAATCTACTAGAATTCTTCGAGGATGTAACTAGTAGAGTTGATGAGGGGGAGCCAGTGGATGTGGTTTTTCGGACTTTCAGAAGGCTTTCGACAAAGTCCCGCGTAAGAGATTAGCCTGTAAAATTAAAGCGCGTGGGACTGGGGGTATTTGTTGGAGAAAATCCAGATTGTACCCAATTGCTGAACAAATTCTCCGGACTCAGACGTTGAGAACAAACACTTTATTGCATGATATTAGGGGGGTAGCACACCTTTCCTAAAGGCGGTCCAGTGCTACTCCCCTGAGCTACAGATCACCGTGGACTTATATAGTATAAAAGAAGCAGAGCTAGCAGTTTCACAATTAAGCATAAACCACAGGACAACCGCAAGAGCACCTGCAGCTCTGTGACCTTTGCAAAGTCCGAGGTCAGTCGAGCGTTAGTTCGAGCATAACACGCTAGTTCCTTAATTCAATGCCCACTCCAGACTATATCTGGCCGTTACTTCTGGCTAGGTTGCACAAACGTGAAAGAAGCGGAAGAGTCAGTAACGAACAGTCTGCGTTCACTTCCCCAAAATCCATCATGAGCTCTGTCCCTTCCTAAGCCAGATGATTGTGGTCAGTTGCTCTGTCTACATTTTATGACCATTGGTTAGGTTAGCTACAAGCTGTGTCCTGTTTTTCTATTTCTACAAAGTTAAGTAATAATTAGCAAAGCTCAGAAAATTCTCCAACAATCCCTCCTTTTATCATACCATGATAACACAATATCATCGTATGTGGAGGGGAGAGGTATTTAAAGTAGTCATTGAAGCATAATATCTTTTTCTGCCATCGCTCTGTAGCAGCCACAAGGCCAAGTTAGCAATACATAACTGATTAATCTCAGCTTAAATGTCCCCATAATATTCTGTTCTTAAAATTCTAAAATTCCGTTCTCATAGTCCCCCTCTTGACTCTTCAAAACCCTTTTAAGAATCCTTCCCTTGATCCCACCTAGGTGCCTTTAATGGTCTCTATTTGTCTAGAAACAGCCTTCAACACCCGGAGGGGTCGCACTCAATACGTCGCCTGCTTATATCACAAGGGGGCAGCGGGAACTCTGTAAAGGCATAAGTTTTGCAGGGGCTTCAAATACTTGCTTACAACATAAAAGGTGGTACACTTGTACAATTACCATCTCATTTAAGCATCACTGTTACATAATCGATTGTACAAACATAATACAATTTCATAAAGTACATTGATCATTCATTTGCTCACTTTAAGTATATATGAAAAGGTTATGCAATTACCCCTTTTATGGCATAACTAATTGTCCCTCCTTTTACAGAGCAAGTTCAAACACTAATTGCTTTTCGGGTAGCTGTCCAACCTGTGTTCATACATCCTCTTGCATTGCCTAATTAATTTCTTAAGTTGCCAAATTAAGTATGTCACATCTAACACCATGATACCCAAAACCACTATCAGGACATGGGAGATAATTCTAAACCAGGGGTGTATCTGCACGTCTGACCCCCAGTTCCATAAGTCCTCCTGCCAGGTAGAATCATTTATCTCGTCAGTCTCATCTTGTAGCATCTTCGACTGTTGTTCCAGATTGTAATACACTACAGCAATGACTTCTAGCTGCTGTCTCTCTTTACCCAAGTGTGTGGGCAATGGCTGAATAGTATATTCATAGTCCCGGAGGTAATATGTCAAATCCTCCTTAATACTTTCTGTCACAGTTATCATTTCTGTCTTTTTGTTCATGTATCTCTACCAACTCCATCTTCCCTACTCTGGTTGGTATTTGTGGGTTGAACCAAAATGTACTGTTGCTCACCGGACAAGTCCATTTATGTCCATACTGGTACTCCTTCGCTGTGGTGGTGAAGCAATATCTCCCCTTTCCCATATAAGCCACATGGGTTAGCCCTGACAATGCTTTCCTAGTTTCCATGGTGCAATTTACAGTGGTATTAAATCCACATTTTGATTCTGCCAATTTATCTATAGGATGAGGACATATGATCACCTGGTTTTCCAGACTACACTCAGACAATGGACAATGTTGTTCCAATTACCTCTTTTCCAATTTCCATAGCATAGGGTAAAATATCATTGTATTTTATATAATCTATTTATCATTTCTCATTACCAAATTCCTGTCTCAACAATTGTTCCAGTAATATCTTGTACAACTCTCGGATCTTCTCAGGGCACCAGTCAGGTAGCTGGATATCTGAGAAAAGCAATATTACCGGTACCAACTCAAGCTTTACATTATCAAATACAATTTTATTAGGTTTTATTATCGCAAGTTTATTTTCTAGTCCTGTAGTCAAGACCGGGCAAGGGAGACCAGTCACTTGTGGCTGTTGGGTCGTAACCTTACTCGTCAGTAATTCGGATGTGGGGTTAACCGTGGGGGTTGGTGCTTCTTGTCTGTTTAATCTCACAACCAGAAATAGGAACAGTCCTTTTTTTTTTAGAGCTTTAATATCTCATGCTAGGGGGAGTTCGAGGATTGGCTGCTCTCACTTTTGCTCTGTCTCATGCTTTCCCTGTGTTATTACTATTCCCAAATAAGAAACCTTTTCCTTCATTATCGGTGCCATTTTCAGCTTAACTTTCACTCTAACCTTCTGAAGGAAGGTGGAATATCGATGGATTATTATAAAATCCCTGGGAGAGAGACGTCCAGATGTACTGTTGTCCCTTGAACGTAAACGCAAATTTATATTGACTCTTGTGCCAACTGTATGGACCAGAACCCATTGCTAATGTCCAACACAGTAAACCACTGATTTGTTATTTTCTAAAACTTTGATTGTCCTCTTAAATATCAGATAAATTTCCCTTTTAGTGCTTTAAATAACCGCTCATATCAATTAAATTTTGTTTATTGATTCCAATTTCTTATGCCCAGACTTGGTTGTACTTTTTGTACGTTAAGGACAGAAATGCTTGCAACTATCTTTCCTTCTCAAGCATTTTGTCTCATTGATAAAGATGCTATGATATTTGATGTCTGCAATTAAGTTTTAAATTCTCAAAGCTGCTGGATCTCTTGTTGTGGCATCAGTTCTCATGTGGCCTTGGAACCTGCCGTCACCTGCTTAAAAAGAATCCATTGTGGCTCTGCCCCTGAGCCCAATGGGTTAATTTGTCCAATTCTATCTGTCTATTAGAAATGTAAAATTTAACAATGTCCAATATGTATAAATTTGACTCTCAGCTATGCAGAGGCTGCAGCAAGTTAAGTTCTTTGTTTGTCTCCAAGGGGGCGGAGCAAAACATTCTCAGCTTCGTCACTTTACGAAACCTATCTTTTCTGATTGAAAAGGGCTATCCATTTTAAACCTTTTCAATCCTTTTGGTATCCTTAGGGTTTAAAAACAACAAAATCATGTGTAACATTTTCAATTTCAAAGGAAAGCATCTCCATCAGGAAAGACAGCATTTTAGATTAAACTCCAATTGTTTCCAAACTTTTTGTATCTTTTGTAAGAGGTTCCTAATCCAAGGATTTTTTACAACAAAGATGATTCCAAATTCCAAGTCACTGAAATAAATATTTAAAAATCAAAACTGCCGATGTTATATGAGTGAGTCCCACGTCCGGAACTTAAGACTCCTCCAAAACATGACATAATAAACTTGAAAGTTCATTGTTGCAACAAATGAAATTTCCAGTTCTTCAACTTAAACAGGTCAATTAACCTTAACAGTATTAATTCAATTCAGACTTTTTAACTTATAATACTTATTAACTACACACAGAACAGAATAGCACGTGCTTATTTTAAAAGATAGGTAAATTACATCATTTTCTTGCTCTTTCTTCAGGCGCCTTTTCAAATGACTGTAATAAAACCAAAAACTAAAGAAAAAGTTATTTAACATTCTTACAACAAAAGATTTAACACCAGGTCCTTACACAAACTTTAATCTTTCCCATTATCTCCTTTGTTTATTTATCTCTCCCTTAAAACAATACAACAGTCAGTAAAACATGTCTTCAAATTTAGACTCCAAAAACTAGAACAGATTTTAAACTGGAACTCCAATTAAAGCAGGAGTTGTAAACTTCAAATTAGATTTCTGCCAGACATCTTCAAACCTTCAAGGCTGAAGCTTATCCCTCAGAAAATTGTTCATTGCCTTTTCACAGTTGCAAAACCAACTAAAAATAAAACTTTAACTTAAAATATAATTCAATTTTATATCCCATTCCTGGGTGCACAATCTTAAATCGAAATGAACACACTCAACAATCACTTTTCACACTCACTCAATTCCAAACAACTTAATAGACTCATGCTTTTAACATTAAAGCCAGACAACAAAGAGTTAACGACAGTCAGTTCTACAGAATACAAGCTGTTCTTCCCAGATATTTAATTCATTCGCGGAAGCTTCCGACATTCTCACAGTCGAATCAAAGACACAGTTACTTGTTTTTACTCTAAAACATACCTATCTTTAAAACACATATTTACCGTGGCGCTTCTGCGTCTTCTTCGAGGGGGGAAACGGACGTGGGTCGCCTTTCTCCAGAGGACATGGTTTACTTGTCCCCGGGGGCAACCCTTCCTTCTTGGAAGCCATTTAGTCCACTCTTACTTCTACTTTCTCAAAACCTTCTAATTTTACAAGTTCTTTATGGAGTAAACAACATTAACACAAACAAAAGACAAAACCACACACATGGAGATGAACAGGTGCAGTTAATGTTAAATTCTCAAGGTCAGCTAACTGGCTCTTCCCTGTCTCTTCAGGTCAACGGTATTTTCGTTCTCCAACTCTTGTCACCCGCATCTTTCTCTAGGGCCAGATCAGCAGGTGTACTCAGGAGCCCCGAAAACGTGCCTGTTGGGTCAATTTGGTAATTTAGTTACAGCCCCAGTCATCTCTGTCCCATATCTTGTCACCGTATTTTACTCACTTCCCATGTGTGAGAGTTAACTTCGTATACTCAATGGGATCAGGTATTCGGCCCAGCCGACTATGCCAGATTCCTAAATTTACTGGATTTTCCTCTTATCTCCTTTTCAACTTCCCTTCGCAGAATTACTCACTTCCCATGTGTGAGATTTAACTTACTCAATTTTAGAACTTTTCTGATCAGGTTTCAGCCAATTCGTCCTTGACCCCTCTAGTCCCCCTCTCCCAGTTATCCGGCCTTCATGTGGGGCACAGTCGCCCTCTTAATTCCGGCTCAGGCTGGGTGATTGAGACACTAGGGTCGCAGAAAAGTTGACTTACCCCTGATCCTGTCGATTAGTTTTTTCACTAGGTTCTTTTGGATCCCGTGAACCCAGGGATCCTGCCGACTATGCCAAATATGTTGGAGAAAATCCAGATTGTACCCAATTGCTGAACAAATTCTCCGGACTCAGACGTTGAGAACAAACACTTTATTGCATGATATCATGCGGTAGCACACCTTACCTAAAGGCGGTCCAGTGCTACTCCCCCGAGCTACAGATTGCCGTGGACTTAATAGTATAAAAGAAGCAGAGCTAGCAGTTTCACAATTAAGCATAAACCACAGGACAACCACAAGAGCACCTGCAGCTCTGTGCCCTTTGCAAAGTCTGAGGTCAGTAGAGCGTTAGTTCGAGCATAACACGCTAGTTCCTTAATTCAATGCCCACTCCAGACTATATCTGGCTGTTACTTCTGGCTAGGTTGCACAAACATGATAAAAGGGGAAGAGTCAGTAACGAACAGTCTGCGTTCACTTCCCCAAAATCCATCATGAGCTCTGTCCCTTCCTAAGCCAGATGATTGTGGTCAGTTGCTTGGTCTATATTTCCTGACCATTGGTTAGGTTAGCTACAAGCTGCATCCTGTTTTTCTATTTCTACAAAGGTAAGTAATAATTAGCAAAGCTCAGAAAATTCTCCAACAGTAGTGTATTGCGATGGTTAGAAAATTGGTCGGTAGACAGGAAACAAAGAGTAGGGATAAATGGGTCTTTTTCCGAATGGCAGGCAGTGACCAGTGGGGTACCGCAGGGATCGGTGCCAGGTCCCTAGCTATTCACAATATGTATTAATGATATAGGTGAAGGAACTAAATGTAATCTTTCCAAATTTGCAGATGACACAAACCTGGATGGGAGGGTGAGTTGTGAGGAGGATGCAGAGAGGCTTCAGGGTGATTTGGACAAGTTGAGTGAGTGGGCTAATACATGGCAGATGCAGTATAATGTGAATAAATGTGAGGTTATCCACTTTGGCAGCAAAAACAGGAAGGCAGATTATTATCTGAATGGCTATAAACTGAGAGAGGGGACTATGCAGCGAGACCTGGGTGTTCTCGTACACCAGTCGCTGAAGCTAAGCATGCAGGTGCAACAGGCGGTAAATTGGCGAATGGTATGTTGGCCTTCATAGCGAGAGGATTCGAGTACAGGAGCAGGGATGTCTTGCTGCAATTACACAGGGCCTTGGTGAGGCCACACCTGGAATATTGTGTGCAGTTTTGGTCTCCTTATCTGAGGAAGGATGTTCTTGTTATCGAGGGAGTGCAGCGAAGGTTTACCAGACTGATTCCTGGGATGGCAGGACTGACGTATGAGGAGAGACTGAGTCGGTTAGGATTATATTCGCTGGAGTTCAGAAGAGTGAGGGGGGGATCTCATAGAAACCTATAAAATTCTAACAGGACTTGTCAGGGTAGATGTAGGAAGGATGTTCCCGATGGTGGGGGAGTCCAGAAACAGGGGTCATAGTCTAAGGGATAAACCTTTCAGGACTGAGTATTACGGCGGCAGAAAGGACGTTTGAGGACTCGTCTACTGAGGTAGTATGGGCCGAGGTTAGAAACAGGAGAGGAGAGGTCACCCTGTTGGGAGTTTTCTATAGACCTCCGAATAGTTCCAGAGATGTAGAGGAAAGGATAGCGAAGATGATTCTCGACAGGAGCGAGAGTAACAGGGTAGTGGTTATGGGGGACTTTAACTTTCCAAATATTGACTGGAAATACTATAGTTCGAGTACTTTAGATGGGTCAGTTTTTGCCCAGTGTGTGCAGGAGGGTTTTCTGACACAGTATGTAGACAGGCCAACCAGGGGCGATGCCACATTGGATTTGGTACTGGGTAATGAACCCAGCCAGGTGTTAGATTTAGATGTAGGTGAGCACTTTGGTGATAGTGATCACAATTCGGTTAGGTTTACCTTAACGATGGGCAGGGACAGGTATATACCGCAGGGCAAGAATTATAGCTGGGGGAAAGGAAATTATGATGCGATTAGGCAAGATTTAGGATGCGTAGGATGGGGAAGGAAACTGCAGGGGATGGGCACAATAGAAATGTGGAGCTTATTCAAGGAGCAGCTACTGCGTGTCCTTGATAAGTATGTACCTGTCAGGCAGGGAGGAAGTTGTCGAGCGAGGGAGCCGTGGTTTACGAAAGAAGTTGAAGAGCTTGTCAAGAGGAAGAAAAAGGCTTATGTTAGGATGAGATGTGAAGGCTCAGTTAGGGCGCTTGAGAGTTACAAGCTAGCCAGGAAGGATCGAAAGGGAGAGCTTAGGAGAGCGAGGAGAGGACACGAGAAGTCATTGGCGGATAGGATCAAGGAAAACCCTAAGGCTTTCTATAGGTATATCAGGAATAAAAGAATGACTAGAGTTAGATTAGGGCCAATCAAGGAATAGTAGTGGGAAGTTGTGTGTGGAATCAGAGGAGATAGGGGAAGAGTTAAATGAATATTTTTCGTCAGTATTTACAGTAGAGAAAGAAAATGTTGTCGAGGAGAATACTGAGATACAGACTACTAGGCTAGATGGGATTGAGGTTCACAAGGAGGAGGTGTTAGCAATTTTGGAAAGTGTGAAAATAGATAAGTCCCCTGGGCCAGATGGGATTTATCCTAGGATTCTCTGGGAAGCCAGGGAGGAGATTGCAGAGCCTTTGTCCTTGATCTTTATGTCGTCATTGTCGACAGGAATAGTGCCGGAAGACTGGAGGATAGCAAATGTTGTCCCCTTGTTGAAGAAGGGGAGTAGTGACAGCCCTGGTAATTATAGACCTGTGAGCCTTACTTCGGTTGTGGGTAAAATGTTGGAAAAGGTTATAAGAGATAGGATTTATAATCATCTTGAAAAGAATAGGTTCATTAGCGATAGTCAGCACGGTTTTGTGACGGGTAGGTCGTGCCTCACAAACCTTATTGAGTTTTTCGAGAAGGTGACCAAACAGGTGGATGAGGGTAAAGCAGTGGATGTGGTGTATATGGATTTCAGTAAGGCGTTTGATAAAGTTCCCCACGGTAGGCTATTGCAGAAAATACGGAAGTATGGGATTGAAGGTGATTTAGTGCTTTGGATCAGAAATTGACTAGCTGAAAGAAGACAGAGGGTGGTGGTTGATGGCAAATGTTCATCCTGGAGTTTAGTTACTAGTGGTGTACCGCAAGGTTCTGTTTTGGGGCCACTGCTGTTTGTCATTTTTATAAATGACCTGGATGAGGGTGTAGAAGGGTGGGTTAGTAAATTTGCGGATGACACGAAGGTCGGTGGAGTTGTGGATAGTGCCGAAGGATGTTGTAGGTTACAGAGGGACATAGATAGGCTGCAGAGCTGGGCTGAGAGATGGCAAATGGAGTTTAATGCGGAAAAGTGTGAGGTGATTCACTTTGAAAGGAGTAACAGGAATGCAGAGTACTGGGCTAATGGGAAGATTCTTGGTAGTGTAGATGAGCAGAGAGATCTTGGTGTCCAGGTACATAAATCCCTGAAAGTTGCTACCCAGGTTAATAGGGCTGTTAAGAAGGCATATGGTGTGTTAGCTTTTATTAGTAGGGGGATCGAGTTTCGGAGCCACGAGGTCATGCTGCAGCTGTACAAAACTCTGGTGAGACCGCACCTGGAGTATTGCGTGCAGTTCTGGTCACCGCATTATGGGAAGGATGTGGAAGCTTTGGAAAGGGTGCAGAGGAGATTTACTAGGATGTTGCCTGGTATGGAGGGAAGGTCTTACGAGGAAAGGCTGAGGGACTTGAGGTTGTTTTCGTTGGAGAGAAGGAGGAGGAGAGGTGACTTAATAGAGACATATAAGATAATCAGAGGGTTAGATAGGGTGGATAGTGAGAGTCTTTTTCCTCGGATGGTGATGGCAAACACGAGGGGACATAGCTTTAAGTTGAGGGGTGATAGATATAGGACAGATGTCAGAGGTAGTTTCTTTACTCAGAAAGTAGTAGGGGCGTGGAACGCCCTGCCTGCAACAGTAGTAGACTCGCCAACTTTAAGGGCATTTAAGTGGTCATTGGATAGACATATGGATGAAAATGGAATAGTTTAGGTCAGATGGTTTCACAGGTCGGCGCAACATCGAGGGCTGAAGGGCCTGGACTGCACTGTAATGTTATATGTTGTATGAGATGAGGAGAAATTTCTTCACCCAGAGAGTGGTGAGCCTGTGGAATTCACTACCACAGAAAGCAGTTTCTGTATGTTTTCAAGATCTGTAGCTGATTGGGTGTTTTAAAATCTCAGTTGCTTTGCTTCCTCCTGATCTGTGCACAGAACGGAGACACTTCCCTCACACAGGGAGCCGTTCCTGGTCCATGCAACAGGAAGAAGACAGTTTTTTTTTTGAACACGGGGCCGTTCCTGATCTGGAGAACAGGAAGACAGTTTGCTGGCACCGAGTTGTTGGTTTGCGCGGAGTGTTCGTCTCATCAAAGCACAAAATGGCGCTGTTGTTTGGGATTGCCATCGTCTGCACTTGTATTGTTGAAGGTGAGACTTTTTTTTTGTTAATTCTTTACCGGGATGTGTGTGACACTGATATTGATGTCCCGATCCCTGTTTGCCCTGAGGACAACTGGTCTGCTATGGTGCCCAGACTGAGTACTGATCCAGCTTCCCTGAACCAGTTCATTAACCAATTGGATTTTAATTCCCCTCCAACAGTTTTCCAGGTGAATATTACTCCTGGTACCAGAACACAAATAATTACATTGGAGGGAGAGGTTATCTGGAGCAATTGAAGAAAATAGATCATTGAACCTTTTAACCTTGAGAATCTTTCATCATGGCAAACTAGGGCGTGTGCTGGAACTCTGCAATAAAAATAGAAAGTGCTGCCAATACACAGTGGTTGTGGCAGCATCTGTGCAGAAAGAAACAGAGTTCACGTTTTGTGTTAGATGTGACTCTTCTTCAGAACTGTGACTGTTCGAATGTTGTTTGGAACATTTTAATGCAGTGAAACCCAACACGTTAAAATGCAACCCAGTCTAATCGCAGTCTCCTGCACACACGACACACACTTTAATATCCCAGCCAGTCTGGTCCCACATTCCTGTCCACGCCCTTTCCCCTTTCATAGGCAACTCCATGGAAAGGACAATTGGGTACTGTGTAAATCGAGCAGGCAAATCCTTATCGCCCGTTTTGCGCTATCGGCCGTGAACAATCGTTACATTTCCATGAAAGAAAATCAAATCTCCGTCGAAATTTCACTGGCACGATTAATCTGTCACTCAGCAGACAGTTCTTTAGAAAAGTTCAGAGTGCGTTAAAAAGTGTGGGAGCTCACAAGGCTCGATCATTTCTTCGGAACCAGTGAACACAGGATTCATCTTTTCAGGAATACTGAACTGGTTGGGGATGTTAGATTCTGAGTTGTTTTGTTTCCTCCTGATCTGCGAATAGAAAGAAGACAGTTTTCTAATACAGAGAGCAGCCCCTGATCTGTACACAGAAAGAAGACAGTTCTCCATCAGAGGGAGCAGCCCCTGATCTGTGCAGAGGTAGAAGGCGGTTCTGTAACATAGGGAGAAGCTTCTGATCTGTACACAGAAAGAAGACTGTTCTCCATCACAGGGAGCAGCCCCTGATCTGTGCAGAGGTAGAAGGCGGTTCTGTAACATAGGGAGAAGCTTCTGATCTGTACACAGAAGGAAGACTGTTCTCTAACACCGAGAGCAGCTCCTGGTCTGTAGACATTAAGAAGGCAGCTCTCTAACACCGAGAGCAGCTCCTGGTCTGTAGACATTAAGAAGGCAGCTCTCGAATACAGAGAGCAGCTCCTGGTCTGTAGACATTAAGAAGGCAGCTCTCTAACCTAGCTGCTGACCTGTGTGGAGTGATCATCCCATCGAAGCACAAAATGATGCTTTCCTAGAGTCCCTAGTCGCAGAGAAGGGAAAGGGTTTCTGGAGCATTTGACGAAAATAGATTATTGCAGCGATGCAAAGAAGATTTCGAATGTTGGTTCAGGCATTTCTAGCAGTGGAACCCAGCCACGTTAAAGTCCAACCCAGTTTAATCGCATCATCCTGATAACTCCCCATCTTGTCTGATGACAAATTATACACATATCAGCACGGATGGTGACCATTCAGCTTGTCATGGCTGTGCCAGCTGAAAAAGAATTACCCACCCTCCTGCTCTTAGCCCTTAGCCATGAAGTTTACAACACTAAATGTGCATATCCAAGTACTATTTAAATGCCTTTACCATGCTTTCAGGTGGTGAGTTGCAGACTTCCATCACCCTGTGTTCAAGAATTTCTCCTCAACTGTCCTCTGATATTTTTACCAATTACTTTAAATCTATGCCCCCTGGTTATTGATCCCTCTTTATTTACTCTGTCTAAACCCTTCATGCTTTTGAATATCTCGATTAAATCTCCTTTTAACCTTCTCTCCTCTGAGGCAAACAACACCAGCTTCTCCACTTTATCCGCATAACTTTAATCCCTCATTCTGGAACCATTCTAGTAAACCTCTGCTGTGCCCTCTCCCAAGCCTTCATGCCCTTCAAAGAACAAAGAACAGTACAGCACAGGAACAGGCCATTCGGCCCTCCAAGCCTGCGCCGATCTTGATTCCTGCCTAAACTAAAACCTTCTGCACTTCCGGGGACCGTATCCCTCTATTCCCTTCCTATTCATGTATTTGTCAAGATGTCTCTTAAACGTCGCTATCGTACCTGCTTCCACCACCTCCCCCGGCAGCAAGTTCCAGGCACTCACCACCCTCTGTGTAAAGAACTTGCCTCGCACATCCCCTCTAAACTTTGCCCCTCTCACCTTAAGCCTATGTCCCCCTAGTAACTGACTCTTCCACCCTGGGAAAAAGCTTCTGACTATCCACTCTGTCCATGCCGCTCATAACTTTGTAAACCTCTATCATGTCGCCCCTCCACCTCCGTCGTTCCAGTGAAAACAATCCGAGTTTATCCAACCTCTCCTCATAGCTAATGCCCTCCAGACTAGGCAACATCCTGGTAAACCTCTTCTGTACCCTCTCCAAAGCCTCCACGTCCTTCTGGTAGTGTGGCGACCAGAATTGCACGCAATATTCTAAGTGTGGCCTAACTAAGGTTCTGTACAGCTGCAGCATGACTTGCCAATTTTTATACTCTATGCCCCGACCGATATCCAACCTCTCCTCATAGCTAATGCCCTCCAGACCGGGCAACATCCTGGTAAACCTCTTCTGTACCCTCTCCAAAGCCTCCACGTCCTTCTGGTAGTGTGGCGACCAGAATTGCACGCAATATTCTAAGTGTGGCCTAACTAAGGTTCTGTACAGCTGCAGCATGACTTGCCAATTTTTATACTCTATGCCCCGACCGATGAAGGCAAGCATGCCGAATGCCTTCTTGACTACCTTATCCACCTGCGTTGCCACTTTCAGTGACCTGTGGACCTGTACGCCCAGATCTCTCTGCCTGTCAATACTCCTAAGGGTTCTACCATTTACTGTATACCTCCCACCTGTATTAGACCTTCCAAAATGCATTACCTCACATTTGTCCGGATTAAACTCCATCTGCCACTTCTCCGCCCAAGTCTCCAACCAATCTATACCCTGCTGTATCCTCTGACAATCCTCATCATTATCCGCAACTCCACCAACCTTTGTGTCGTCCGCAAACTTACTAATCAGACCAGCTACATTTTCCTCCAAATCATTTATATATACTATAAACAGCAAAGGTCCCAGCACTGATCCCTGCGGAACACCACTAGTCACAGCCCTCCATTCAGAAAAGCACCCTTCCACTGCTACCCTCTGTCTTCTATGACAGAGCCAGTTCTGTATCCATCTTGCCAGCTCACCTCTGATCCCATGTGACTTCACCTTTTGTACCAGTCTGCCATGAGGGACCTTGTCAAAGGCTTTACTGAAGTCCATATAGATAACATCCACCGCCCTTCCTTCATCAATCATCTTTGTCACTTCCTCAAAAAACTCAATCAGATTAGTGAGACACGACCTCCCCTTCACAAAACCATGCTGCCTCTCGCTAATAAGTTTGTTTGTTTCCAAATGGGAGTAAATCCTGTCCCGAATAATCCTCTCTAATAATTTCCCTACCACTGACGTAAGGCTCACCGGCCTATAATTTCCTGGATTATCCTTGCTACCCTTCTTAAACAAAGGAACAACATTGGCTATTCTCCAGTCCTCTGGGACCTCATCTGTAGCCAATGAGGATGCAAAGATTTCTGTCAAGGCCCCAGCAATTTCTTCCCTTGCCTCCCTCAGTATTCTGGGGTAGATCCCATCAGGCCCAGGGGACTTATCTACCTTAATGCTTTGCAAGACACCCAACACCTCCTCCTTTTTGATAATGAGATGACTGAGACTATCTACACTCCCTTCCCTAGGCTCATCATCCAGCAAGTCCTTCTCTTTGGTGAATACTGATGCAAAGTACTCATTTAGTACCTCGCCCATTTCCTCTGGCTCCACACATAGATTCCCTTCTCTGTCCTTGAGCGGGCCAACCCTTTCCATGGTTACCCTCTTGCTCTTTATTTATGTATAAAAAGCCTTGGTATTATCCTTAATCCTGTTTGCCAATGACTTTTCATGACCCCTTTTAGCCCTTCTAACTCCTTGCTTAAGTTCCTTCCTACTGTCTTTATATTCCTCAAGTGCTTCATCTGTTCCTCGCCTTCCAGCCCTTACAAATGCTTCCTTTTTCTTTTTGACTTGGCTCACAATATCCCGTGTTCTCCAAGCTTCCCGAAACTTGCCAAACTTGTCTTTCTTCCTCACAGGAACATGCTGGTCCTGGATTCTAATCAGCTGACGTTTGAAAGACTCCCACATGTCAGATGTTGATTTACCCTCAAACAGCCGCCCCCAATCTAAATTCTTCAGTTCCTGCCTAATATTGTTATAATTAGCCTTCCCCCAATTTAGCACCTTCACCCGAGGACTACTCTTATCCTTATCCACAAGTACCTTAAAACTTATGGAATTATGGTCACTGTTCCCGAAATGCTCCCCTACTGAAACTTCGACCACCTGGCCGGGCTCATTCCCCAATACCAGGTCCAGAATGGCCCCATCCCTAGTTGGACTCTCTACATATTGTTTCAAGAAGCCCTCCTGGATGCTCCTTACAAATTCTGCTCCATCTAAGCCCCGAGCACTAAGTGAGTCCCAGTCAATATAGGGGAAGTTAAAATCACCCACCACTACAACCCTGTTGTTACCTTTACATCTTTCCAAAATTTGTCTACATATCTGCTCCTCTACCTCCCACTGGCTGTTGGGAAGCCTGTAGAAAACCCCCAACATCGTGACTGCACCCTTCCTATTCCTGAGCTCCACCCATATTGCCTCGCTGCACGACCCCTCCGAGGTGTCCTCCCGCAGTACAGCTGTGATATTCTCCTTAACCAGTAATGCAACTCCCCCACCCCTTTTACATCCCCCTCTATCCTGCCTGAAGCTTCTAAATCTACAGTTTGGTGCCCAGAACTGAACACAATTCTTCTGCTGGTGCCGAACTAGTACTTTATATGGATCTGGGATAACTTCCTAACTTTTATACAACATGCCTCTGTTTAGAAAGCTTCCATATGCTTTATCAACTGTTTTGTTAACCGGTTCTGTCACCTTCAAGGATTTGTCTCTTCCTGCACTCTCTTTAATGTTTGACCATGTATTGTTTTTCCTCATTCTTCCACCTAAAATATATCACGTCACACTTTTCTGCATTGAATTTCAACTGCATGGGTCCAGAGATTCCACCTGTCTGTCTATGTCCTTGAAGTCGATTACTATCTTCCTTGCTGTAGTCAGAAAAACAACCATTCATATCTCTCTGTTTTCTATTCCCCAGCTAATTCTTTTTAATCCATGCAGCTCAGGTTGCTTTTTATCCCATGGGCTTCAGTTGTGCAAACAAACCGAATATGTCAAACTCCACGTACATAACATCAACTGTGGCCCTCATCCACTCTGTTACCTCATTAAAAAACTCAATCAAAGACGACTTGCCCTTAAGAAATCCATGCTGGTCCTCCTTTATTCACACAGAGGCTGTTAATTTGCTCCTGGATTATTGTTTCGAAAAGTTTCCCACCGCCAACGTTAAACTGGCCGCCGAGTTTATCCTTCTCCACTCTTTTGAACAGGATGCAACATTTACCAGCTGGGCTGAATGGCCTGTCTTTGTGCCGCACATTCTATGTCGGGTTATGCATTATGCCTCTGCTGTCATCTGTTTGTTTATTTACCGCTTGGCAGTGAACTTATTGAAATGAAACCAGTCCAGTGTAATGTTATCTTTCAGCCTTTCAAAGTCGAGATGGAACTGAAACAGCAGCTAAAACAATAATATACAAGACGGCCCACTGTTACTCAGGCACACGATCAAACGCCCCTGGATATTTGGGTTAATGAAGAGTCTATTGAGGGTGTGATCAGCTGGCATGGGTCAGTAATGTGAAAGTTCAAGACTCCAATAAAAGAACAGAACAGATAAAAAGACACAATAGGGAAATATTCCCAAAAATAACAAGAGCCTCAAAGTGGATCTCAGAAAGTGTCTGAATTTGTCCCACTTTTTATTTTCCAGTGCAATGTCTGACCTGTCTCACCTGTAATGCGTTGGCACGTTCCTGTACCACAGCACGACTTGAGTGCGCGCCTGAAATCACCAGTTGTGTGACCATTTCATCCACTACCACTGTCGGTAATGCTGCTTTTCAAAACTATTGTCTCGATATTGTACAAACGTTGTAAGCTTGAAAATTCTTTTTATTGAATCCAGAAAAGTTTTCATCTTTCTTGAGTTTTAGCACTGCCCTCCCCCCACGACAGACTGCAGCGGTTCAAGAAGGTGGCTCACCACCACCTTCTCAAATGCTAGCTTGCCAGCAATACTCACGTCCCATGACACCAGTTTAAAAAAAATGTGGACACCTCGGGCTGAATTTTGTGCCGATGGTGGGGCTCCCAGTGCCTCGGCCATTTGGAGCCCACACCCCGCCACCCCCCCCGCCCCTCCCCCCCCCGGTGCCATTGTACGGCGCCGGGCCAATGAAAAGCCCAGCGACGGGATCCCCGTCCCCTCACAGATGAGGGTCCCGCCTCCGAGAGCTGACAGGCAATCACAAGGTCTGCGGCTTAGTCATATTGGCAGTGTAACCGGGAGAGATGCAGAGGCCCAGCAGTGGACACCCGGACCTCAGGTAAGCAAGGCAGGTTTGCCAGGGCAAGCAAGGCAGGCAGACCCTGGTGAGAGGTGGGGTGGGTGGGTGTTTAGTACAGGGGTGAGGCGGGTCCAAGGAAGTGGTTTGTTTACTGGCAGCGGCCCTCCGTGGGCCCTGGAGGGCCCTCCCAAGCAGGTAGGTGACCTTGTTTTACTGAGTGACCTCCCCATGTGGCAGAGGGTACCCCCCCCCCTCCCACCTCAGTTTGAGATCCTCATGTCATCCTGCTTGCTTCCAGCTTTCCCAGGGGTGGGATCCCACTCCTCCCCATGGGCCTGGTAGGAAAGCAATTGAGGTGATTAAAAAGGCAATTAAGAGCCTTTTTATTCATCGGATTTTTTTCCCAAAATTAAATTTATTCATAACACTTGTAAAAATACTTTTGACAACACAAAGTGTAATACAAATCAGTTTCTTTCAATTCAGTACACGGAGTGCCTCACTACACTTGCCATTACAGGTTAGAGTTCTAATATACATTTGCATTACATAGCAAAACATTTTCTGGTGCATACAACCCGAGGGATTTTACACAGGTTCCAGCCCCTCGGTTCACTATGGTGGGAGGACCTTACACAGTGGTCTTTCCCCATTGAGCCTTTGCCGCGGCTGCCCCAAGCTTTAGTGCATCCCTCAGCACGTAGTCCTGGACATTGGAATGTGCCAGTCTGCAACACTCGGTGGTGGACAACTCTTTGCGCTGGAAGACCAGCAAGTTTTGGGCAGACCAAAGAGCGTCTTTCACCGAATTGATAGTCCTCCAGCAGCAGTTGATGTTTGTCTCGGTGTGCGTCCCTGGGAACAGCCCGTAGAGCACAGACTCCTGTGTTACCGAGCGGCCTGGGATGAACCTCGACAAAAACCACTGCATCTCTTTCCACACCTGCTTTGCAAAGGCACATTCCAGAAGGAGGTGAGCAACTGTCTCTTCCCCACCGCAGCCCCCTCGAAGGCAGCCTGCGGAGGGGATGAAATTCCAGGCGTGCAGGAAGGATCTGACGGGGAGGGTCCTTCTCACCACCAGCCAAGATACGCCTTGGTGCTTGTTTGAAAGTTCTGGTGATGAGGCATTCTGCTAAATGACTTTGGCGGTCTGCTCGGGGAACCATCCGACAAGATCCACCATCTTCATTTCCTGTAGGGCCTTGAGGACATTCCATTCAGACCACTGCCTGATGGATTGGTGGTCAAAGACGTTTTTCTGAACCGACTATCGAATGTGGAGTCCTTCTTTCTCAATAGTGCACAGGTTCCATGCACAGTGGGAACTCACCATTGAGTGAATGTGAGCTGTTATCAATAGGATAACCAGTGGTGAGCCGCAGTGAAATCTTGTGCTGACAGAAGCCATTCTTTCAGCCTATAAATGGCTGGTTTCATTGGGAAGTGCAACTTTAATCAAGTACCTTGAATTCCATTGAGGGTAATCTTACCTTATTGCCTGTGAGACTGCTCGGTGACACGGGGTCTACATATTTTGTAGTCGCTTGGACCTCTGAGGGGGAGGAGCAGTCTCCTGTAACTCAGCAGTGTCAGCGACAGGGGTAGAAACTTCAACAGCAGCTGCCTTCACCTCAGTCACACCCAGAGTGTGAGAAACAGAGAGGATGGACTCAGGACTGTGCCTTGAAGGAGGGGTGTACCCTCAGCACAGGGGCAATAGGTCAAGGGTCAGCTTCCTCACAGTCTCTGAAGACCAGTGCCTCAAAGGCTCAAGCTTTTGTGGCAGGCAGTCGCAGACACATGTCGGCTCTTAGAAGAAGACCTCCACCCAAGAGGAGCAGGAAGCCGTCCATTGCTGTCAAGGTGACCAAAGGCCTAAATGTCTTGGCTTTGGTGTCCTTCAAGGGCTCTGCTGGTGACATCTGTAAGACCGCCCGATCTGCAGCCCATAACTGCATCAGCCAGCACACCGATGCCTTGTTTGCGATGGCTTCCAACTGTGTTAACTTGGAGATGAATAAGGCTAGATAAACTTAGAGGGCAGTTGGCTTTGTTTCCCTCAGAGAATTTCCACGCATCTTTCATGGGATGTGGGCATTGTGTGGCAAGGCCAGTATTTGTTGCCCATCCCTAATTGCCCTTGAACTGAGTGTCTTGCTGGGCCAATTCTGCGGGCAATTAAAAGTCAACCACATTGCTGTAGGTCTGAAGTCACATGTAGGCCAGACCGGGTAAGAATGGCAGATTTCCTTCCCTAAAGGACATTTGTGAACAGATGGGTTTTTATGACAATCGATGATAGTAATGGTGTCATGAAACTGAGACTAGCTTTCATTTCCAGTTTTTTTATTAATTAAAGTTAAATTCCACCAGCTGCCGTAGTGGGATTTGAACCCATGCCTCCGGGGTATTAGCCTGGGCCTCTGTATTCCATGTTCAGTGACATGTGGATTGCCCATGACATCCCTATGGATGATTCCTCACCCATACACACATTCCCTAACACACACATGCCATAAGAATCGTGCCACATGCACAAGAAGTGCGATGATGAAAAATTATGGTCTAAAACCGAAGAGTTCTAAAACATTGACTTCCTTTTTAAAAAAATTGACCTTTTTAAAAAGTGAACAATCCTGTTAAAGTGGCCTTTTTTCCTCTGCTTGCCTTTTCATGTTTCGTTGAGCTGCTTGCTCTGTTGCTAAAGCAAACCTTTCAAAAGTTTCTCATGAAAAGTGCACCTGTAATTTTAGTCGTGAGGTTTCCTCCCTTTGATCCAGGAATTGTTCTTTAACCAGTTTCACGCGACCTTTCACCTCATGTCCAAAAATGAATTCAGTTTGACAGAAACAGGCGGATTTATTTGGTGATTTTTTTTTAGTAGCAAACAGCAAGAAAGCTATTCCATGATTCCAGTCATGGGGGTAATCACAGTAACATGCCCTGATCATGGGTTTCAGGGTTTGATGGTATCGTTCCAGATCCCTTTGAGACTGTGGGTGATATGCTGAAGATTTCAGCTCTTCAATACCACAGCTGTGTACTACTTCTGAAAATGTTCAAGACATGAAATTAGTTCCTTGATGAGAATGAATTTGTTTGGGCAGGCCATATCGTGTGCAAAATTGGCTCAGCCGCTTGACTATGGTTTTGGCAGTAATTTTCCTTAAGGGTTTGGTTTCCCAGAATTGGCTGACCATATCCATGATGGTTAAAAGGTATTGATAACCTGGGCTGGTTCTGGGTAGGGGTCCCACGCAGTCGATTAGAACTCTACTGAAAGGCTCTTCGAAAGCAGGAATAGGGATCAGTGGAGCAGGTTTGATTGCAGGTTGTGGTTTCCCAGCAATCTGGCAGGTCTTGCAAAAGTTAACCACATCTTTGTAGATTTGTGGCCAGCATAAAGTGTTGCCTTAGCTGGGCCTGGGTCTTTCTGATACCCATTTGTTCATCCATAAAGATTTAATGGGCAAACCACAAAATTTCCCTGTGATGTTTAGGAGAAACTATCATTTGGTGAACTATAGTCCACTCCTCCTCTGTGGGTTGCTGTGGGTTCTCCTCTTCCTCATTAGAATTTCATTTTTTAAATAGTAACACTCAGGCAGTTTCTCTACCTATGCCTCAGACTCGGCTGTCTGTGTTATCTTTTTTAAAATCAGGGTCTGTCTGTTGGATTTCAATGAAGGAGGGTCTGTTGTAGACCTCCCTAAATCTCCAAAAAAAGGTTTCAACCAGCCAGACCTTGGGGGAGTCAGCTGGCTGAATTACTGGCTCAGCTGACTCTGTTGGAGCTTAGCCATGGATTGCATTCCTACACGGGCAGCTGATCCCAGGGACTTCCTGCAATATTTGTTCTGTCTCCTTGACCTCATTTTTATAAATGACTTGGATGAGGAAGTGGAAGGCTGGGTTAGTAAGTTTGCCGATGACACAAAGGTTGCCGGAGTTGTGGATAGTGTGGAAGGCTGTTGTAGGTTGCAACGGGACATTGACAGGATGCAGAGCTGGGCTGAGAAGTGACAGATGGAGTTCAACCTGGAAAAGTGTGAAGTGATTCATTTTGGAAGGTCGAAGTTGAATGCAGAATACAGGCTTAAAGACAGGATTCTTGGTAGTGTGGAGGAACAGAGGGATCTTGGGGTCCACGCCCATAGATCGCTCAAAGTTGCCACCCAAGTTGATAGGGTTGTTAAGAAAGCGTATGGTGTGTTGGCTTTCATTAACAGGGGGATTGAGTTTAAGAGACACGAGGTTATGCTGCAGCTCTATAAAGCCCTGGTTAGACCACACTTGGAATATTGTGTTCAGTTCTGATCGCCTCATTATAGGAAGGATGTGGAAGCTTTAGAGGGGGTGCAGAGGAGATTTACCAGGATGCTGCCTGGACTGGAGGGCATGTCTTACGAAGAAAGGTTGAGGGAGCTAGGGCTTTTCTCATTGGAGCGAAGAAGGATGAGAGGTGACTTGATAGAGGGGTACAAGATGATGAGAGGCATAGATAGAGTGGATAGCCAGAGACTTTTTCCCAGGGTGGAAAGGGCTATCACCAGGGAGCATAATTTTAAGGTGATTGGAGGAAGGTTTAGGGGAGATGTCAGAGGTAGGTTCTTTACACGGAGAGTGGTAGGTGCGTGGAATGCACTGCCAGCGGTGGTAGTAGAAGCAGATACATTAGGGACATTTAAGCGACTCTTGGATAGGTACATGGATGATAGTAGAATGAAGGGTATGTAGGTAGTTTGATCTTAGAGTAGGTTAAAGGGTCGGCACAACATCGTGGGCCGAAGGGCCTGTACTGTGCTGTACTGTTCTATGTTCTGTGTTCTATGTTCATTTGGCTGGTCTTAGACCACAGGAGCTGCTACCACCTCACCTCCAGTCAAATCATTGACTGGAAACAAGTCTATTCCTGGCACACTGTGAGCAATTCCTACTGTAACTGGTCCAGATACAAGAACACACTCCAGGTGGACCCAATACAAGGGCACTGGCATGTATCCTCCTTCAATGCCTCTTACCAGAACCTTTGCCTTGAGTGAGAACTCTGGTGGAAAGGTCATGTCTATGCCTAGCCTGAAGGATTGAGTGGCTTCTGTATCTCGGAGCAGGACAATGGATCTGCCTCTCTCATTAGAAGGGTATGGGGAACATCTTTCTCTTTGAAACAAAATCCTGAAGACCCTCAGGGGTCTTTTCTGTTTATGCCTCATCTAGGGCAGTATTCTTTGAGGGGTCCATTACTGTGGTTAGGGTCACAGGCTTGTCTGCCTTGTTGCCTGCTCCGGCATCCTTTACTAGGCTGGTTATGTGAATGCTGACAAAATTTATGTGTCTCCCTTTTAACTTCCAGCAGTCAGCTTTTACATACCCTGCTTTACTGCAATGGGAACATGTAGGTCTCTTGGAAACATCCCTGCCCTCTGCACTTTCTTTTATTACTAGTGGAAGGCTTCTTACATTCTCACTTTGGGTTCCCTTTTCATTAGAGCCCATCTTTTATCATTATCCCATTTTTTTATCCATCTCAGACTCTGGGGATTATTATGGAAGGATTTTCCCTGAAAAAAAAGGATTGTTGAGTAAGGTCATAATCATCTGCCATCACAGCTGCTTCTCTTACCCTTGTGATTCTTTGTTCTTCAATATGAGCCTTTATGTTAAGGAGAACACTATTTTTAAATGCTTCTAGTAAAATCACTTCCCTCAAATGCTCATATGAGATCAGATCCAGCAATCGAAATCCATGTTTTAATTCTTTCAAATTCAATAAAGGTTTGGGCAGGTCTTTTCCTAGCATTTCAAAACTGTTGCCGATAGGCTTCAGGAACTCACTCATACACATTTAGTATTTCAGTTTTTGTCTTCGAACTCGAAAGACCTTTTTTCTGATAACATGGAATAAGTTTCACATGGTCTACACATCAATTAGTTTTGTAAGAGCAGGGCCAAATATTCTTTCAGCTATTTTAGCCTGTTCGATATTTTCTCAAAGTAAATAAAATAGGACTCGACCTCATCCTCATTTCCTGTTGGGCGCTAACTGTGACTGTCTCAAAACATCAAAGGTTTTTCTGCAAATTGGGCTGAGGTTTCAGTAGCTGGTGGCATTCTCACCTTTTGCTTGTAGTCTTTCTAACTCAAACTTTCACACCACTTCCCTTTTCAACCGTAACTCTCTTACCTCTTTTTTTTTGTTGTTTGAAAGTGACGCCCACCTGAGCAGCTAGTTTTTTCTAATATTCAATACTGAATTGTTTTAACTCATCATGGGATATATCTCTCTGCTCTACAAACTTTTCAGCATTAAATATGGCCATGTCTTTTGTTTCTAGCACTGTAAAGAGGAAAAGCATGTTGGTTCAATTTTCCACAGTTTTAGAGATCAATTTTCCTCTCATTTCCAAATCTCTTGTTTAATCTGATTGTTCAAAAACCTCGGCGTTGAGCCCCCAATTTGTTACGGATAGGTAGAAAGAGGTGTGGGTGGTTCCCACTGTTCACCTCTTACTAACCACAACAATGTTTTATTAAAAATGCTGAGTTAGTTCCTGAGTGTGTTTGAGGGTCAAATAAACAGACAAATGATAGCTTTTTAATCTATGAGAAAACTTATTTATTTTTACACAAATCCCAAAATGATCGCAACCTCACCCATACACGCATTCATACACTCACGCATACACAAGAATGGTGTCACATGTAAAAGAGGTGCAACGATGAAAAATTATGGTCTAAAACGGATGAGTTATAAAAATAAAAGTGACTTTGCCTTTTAACAAATGGATCTTTCTTTTAAAAAGTAAACAATGCTGCAAAAATGGCCACTTGTGTATTCAAACAGGGCCCCCCCCCCCCCGTCAGTTTAGAATAAAGGATTCCTAACTAGGTTGAGAGGTGTCAATTGAACCCATCAAGAGACACTTTTGAATTGAATGGGTTCTCTGAAACAAAGAAGGTGTGGAGTAGCCATTGTCAGTCACTACAGGGAAGGAAATGCTGTCACCCAACAGAGACAAGATGTAACACTTATTTTTACCTTTAAAGCAACCCTAGGAAGAGAAAGAGAGAGATATCCAGAAAGAAGCATCCAAGAAGCTTGTTTACAGCCAGGGGGCTGAGAGGAATCCAACAAGAGGTTAAATGCTCTGCTGTAGAATTCTACATCTTTATGTATACAGCAATCAATCAGAAGTGATCCATTGTCTTCAACTGAACTTTCAACCAAGAGAGACACCTACAAACACCTCAGGCATGCAAACAATGAGAACTTGGCTTCTGAGAGAATTCAACACTTTTACCATGACCCCCGAAACCTACCCCCACTTAAACCCACTTATCCCTTTTCCACCCGATCTGTCTCTTCGTGTGTGTTGCCGAGCAAATACATGAATGGATGCGGTCACGATAATTTCATGGGTTAAGGCTTATTGATCAATAAATAAGTGATTCTCTGTTTTAAAGCTACAAAAATTCTGTTGCTGTCTGTTTATTTGACAAATAAAGCACCAAGGGGTGAACCGCCAATACAAAACACGCTTGTTGTGGTCAGCTGGGAGTGGGAGCCACTGAAGCCCATCACCACGTGGCTGTAACAATAGACAGCGAGAGAGAAAAAGGTAAGTAGTTTAAAGTCCTAGTCAGATAGGTTTTCATGGTTTACAGTGAACCTGTTGAATCGTCTCAGGAGGACAGTCTCTTTTAAAGGTGCAGGCCTGGGTTTTTGTAATCTTGAACTTGTTGTGGTATTGTCGAGTTCTGTTGGTTACAATTCCACAAAAAGCTGGTGGTATGGATTTTATTACCTTCACAGATGAAGAGTCTTAAAGTCACTATGTCAGTTTGAATTGATTTTCCCTTTGGTACAGCGGCTTTTTTCGGGAGCTGATAGTGCGAGCGAGCTAACAGCTGAGAGGTCAGTTTCAGTTTAAAGTTAAAGTTAATTACCTTTTGTTTCGGCGGACCAGGGGACTGCTGGGTAAGTGAGGTTACATATTTGGGCGGTTGCTTTACCCGAAACACTACTCGGGTAGTGTCTCCCACCCACCCTCCTCCTCTAACCAAAAAAAAAGGACTCTGGTGTGTTGATAAGGTAAGCTTTTTATTTAAAAGGTTCTGTCCGTCGGATTGATAAGCTAACAAGTTTTGACTTTTTTTTTTGGTTTTTCAGTAGATTTGTTGGGAATTTAGAATAGAGGGAATGGAGGTTAAGGCAGTTGAATGTTCCTCCTGCAGAATGTGGGAGGTAAGGGTCGCCAAGAGTGTCCCTGCTGACTGCATCTGCGGGAAGTGCACCCAACTCCAGCTCCTTGAGAACTGCGTTAGGGAACTGGAGCTGGATGAACTTCGGATCATTCGGGAGGTGGAGGGGGTTATTGAGAGGAGTTATAGGGAGGTAGTCACACCTTAGGTAAAAGAAGTAGGTAGATGGGTTACCGTCAGGGGAAGGAGAGGGAACCAGCAGGCAGTGCAGGGATCCCCTGTGGCCGTTTCCCTCAACAACAGGTATACCGTTTTGGATACTGTTGTGGGGGACGACTTACCAGGGGTAAGCAATGGGGTACAGGTCTCTGGCACAGAGTCTGTCCCTGTTGCTCAGAAGGGAAAGGGGAAGAGGAGCAGAGCATTAGCCATTGGGGACTCCATAGTTAGGGGAACAGATAGGAGGTTCTGTGGGAACGAGAGAGACTCACGGTTGGTGTGTTGCCTCCCAGGTGCCAGGGTTCGTGATGTCTCGGATCGTGTTTTTGGGATCCTTAAGGGGGAGGGGGAGCAGCCCCAAGTCGTGGTCCACATAGGCACCAACGACATAGGTAGGAAGAGAGATGGGGATTTAAGGCAGAAATTCAGGGAGCTAGGGTGGAAGCTTAGAGCGAGAACAAACAGAGTTGTTATCTCTGGGTTGTTGCCCGTGCCACGTGATAGCGAAGCGAGGAATAGGGAGGGAGAGGAGTTGAACACGTGGCTGCAGGGATGGTGTAGGAGGGAGGGTTTTGGTTTCCTGGATAATTGGGGCTCTTTCTGGGGTAGGTGGGACCTCTACAAACAGGATGGTCTTCACCTGAACCAGAGGGGTACCAATATCCTGGGGGGGAGATTTGTTAGTGCTCTTCGGGGGGGGTTTAAACTAGATCAGCAGGGGAATGGGAACCTAAATTGTAGTTCCAGTGTACAGGATGTTGAGAGTAGTGAGGTCAGGGATAAGGTTACAAGGATGCAAGAGGGCACTGGCAAGCAAGAACTTGGTTTAAAGTGTGTCTACTTCAACGCCAGGAGCATCCGGAAAAAGGTGGGTGAGCTTGCAGCATGGGTTGGTACCTGGGATCTCGATGTTGTGGCCATTTCGGAGACATGGGTAGAGCAGGGGCAGGAATGGATGTTGCAGGTTCCAGGATTTAGATGTTTCAGTAAGAACAGAGAAGAGGGTAAAAGAGGGGGGGTATGGCTTTGTTAATCAAGGAGGGTATTACAGCGGCAGAAAGGACGTTTGAGGACTCGTCTACTGAGGTAGTATGGGCTGAAGTTAGAAACAGGAGAGGACAGGTCACCCTGTTGGGAGTTTTCTATAGACCTCCGAATAGTTCCAGAGATGTAGAGGAAAGGATAGCGAAGATGATTCTCGACAGGAGCGAGAGTAACAGGGTAGTTGTTATGGGGGACTTTAACTTTCCAAATATTGACTGGAAATACTATATTTCGAGTACTTTAGATGGGTCAGTTTTTGTCCAGTGTGTGCAGGAGGGTTTTCTGACACAGTATGTAGACAGGCCAACCAGGGGCGATGCCACATTGGATTTGGTACTGGGTAATGAACCCGGCCAGGTGTTAGATTTAGATGTAGGTGAGCACTTTGGTGACAGTGATCACAATTCGGTTAGGTTTACCTTAGCAATGGGCAGGGACAGGTATATACCGCAGGGCAAGAATTATAGCTGGGGGAAAGGAAATTATGATGCGATTAGGCAAGATTTAGGATGCGTAGGATGGGGAAGGAAACTGCAGGGGATGGGCACAATAGAAATGTGGAGCTTATTCAAGGAGCAGCTACTGCGTGTCCTTGATAAGTATGTACCTGTCAGGCAGGGAGGAAGTTGTCGAGCGAGGGAGCCGTGGTTTACTAAAGAAGTTGAAGAGCTTGTCAAGAGGACAGGTTAATAGGGCTGTTAAGAAGGCATATGGTGTGTTAGCTTTTATTAGTAGAGGGATCGAGTTTCGGAGCCACGAGGTCATGCTGCAGCTGTACAAAACTCTGGTGCGGCCGCACCTGGAGTATTGCGTGCAGTTCTGGTCACCGCATTATAGGAAGGATGTGGAAGCTTTGGAAAGGGTGCAGAGGAGATTTACTGGGATGTTGCCTGGTATGGAGGGAAGGTCTTACGAGGAAAGGCTGAGGGACTTGAGGTTGTTTTCGTTGGAGAGAAGGAGGAGAAGAGGTGACTTAATAGAGACATATAAGATAATCAGAGGGTTAGATAGGGTGGATAGTGAGAGTCTATTTCCTCGGATGGTGATGGCAAACACGAGGGGACATAGCTTTAAGTTGAGGGGTGATAGATATAGGACAGATGTCAGAGGTAGTTTCTTTACACAGAGAGTAGTAGGGGCGTGGAACGCCCTGCCTGCAACAGTAGTGGACTCGCCAACTTTAAGGGCATTTAAGTGGTCATTGGATAGACATATGGATGAAAATGGAATAGTGTAGGTCAGATGGTTTCACAGGTCAGCGCAACATCGAGGGCCGAAGGGCCTGTACTGCGCTGTAATGTTCTATGTTCTATGTCTCTGATGTAGTGGTTATTGAGGTATTGTTCAGCAGGAATCTTCTTGCTTTGCTGGATCTCTTTCACAGCCTCTGTATGGACTGCTTTCTGGTGATGTTCGCTTGATCGCCCCTCTCTCTCCAGAGAGCTACCTTTTTGAGTAAAAATCCATCACCTTAGGGTTTCTGTTCGGAGACACATGGCCCTCTCTCCTGTTGTGATTGCACAATTTACCAGGATATGATAACCATGGCTATCGTTTGATGTCTGAATGTGGACGGTTGTGGTAAAATGATACTATTTCACACCCATTCATCTTGTTTAGGGCTGTAAGTCATTGATGTTTTGTTCATTCATTCATGTCAATTAAGAGTCATTAATTTGCAATGGTGCTCCTTTCAGTTTCAAAGGGGTTCTCCCCAGAACTATTTCAAATTAGGTTAACAAGTTCCATCTTTGCAGACAGGTTTGTTGATCTTCAGTACAGGAGGGGTCACGTGACTGCTACTCCATTTTGACTGTGGTACAAGTTTCTGTGTTCTTCTGGCTTTGTTTAACAGCTGATTTTTAATTCATAATTCTTCCATTTCATTGTTTCTGAAACTTCTTCCATGCATGACAATGGATAAAGAAATACATGGATGGATCTATAAATAAATACATAGATGGCTGCACATATATATTAATGCATTGATGAGTGGAAGCTGAAACAAATAACTTGCAAATTAATGGTGACATAATTCGATGAATTGTTAAATAAATAAATAAACAAATGGATGGAATGATGATTTACTAATTGTATAAAGTGTAGAATGTGCCTACAATATTAGAAGATGAAACATATTCTTTCTGTACTCAGGTGGATTGGAGCAGATTGCAATTGCCAAAGCCTGCGGAAATTGCCCTGATGCTGAATCCTTCAACGCTGGTTTTATGAAGAGCAGCACGAAATGCAGTTCTTGCAATTCCAGTTTATGTAATAATCAGCCTTTTGAAGGTAAGATGGCACACACAGTCCACCAACTGAAGGTCTTGAGTGTATCACGGCAATGCCCTTTACGATATAGTCCTGCACCTCTCAATCCTCCTGGAATATCATACCAGTTTCATTCTCTCTCCTCAAAACATACTGGCTGCAAAATTCGAGGCTGTAGCACCGAGAGTTTCAGCAACACAGGGGCTGTTTTGGTACCAAAATGATTTCCGTGCTGTGCGGGGAAACTTCGTGTATGGCTCACAGCAGACACCATTTTGGTGAGGGTGTTGACATGGGCGTTGGGAATGTGCCCCAGTAGTATGCAGAGGAGGCTGGTCATGACAGTAGAGAGCGTATAAGGGCTGATTTGAACCATTACCTCCATTTCCGACCTCACCACTGCAGCTCATGCTGCCTCTTAAAGACAGCACAGCCGGACATGTGTTCAGCAGCAGGAAGGGAGCCCCCACTGCCACTATTTAAAGGGATCATTGACTTTGCACAGTTCGGTGGCTTGATTTCTACTCGCGCTGACTGTGATCGTAGATGTGGTTGGTAGTCTCCAGAGATTTTTTTTTAAAGTTCCTAAAGTCTCCAGCAAGTGCTGGAAAACATGCTGAAGGACATGGTCCTGTCATCCTGGCTTCTGCACAAACCACTTGCTCCCAGGAAAATGTTGTTACCATTCCCCCTGGCAATACAGACACGATCCCAGTTATAAGTGCTGTCAGTACCATTCCCCTTGGCAATACAAATACTATCCCAGTTATGAATGCTGTCAGTACCATTCCCCTTGGCAATACAAATACTATCCCAGTTATGAGTGCTGTCATTACCATTCCCCTTGGCAATATAAATACTATCCCAGTTATGAGTGCTGTCAGTACCATTCCCCTTGGCAATACAAATACTATCCCAGTTATGAGTGCTGTCAGTACCATTCCCCTTGGCAATATAAATACTATCCAGTTATGAGTGCTGACAGTACCATTCCCCTTGGCAATACAAATACTATCCCAGTTATGAGTGCTGTCAGTACCATTCCCCTTGGCTTTACAAACACTGTCCCAGTTATGAGTGCTGTCAGTACCATTCCCCTTGGCAATACAAATACCATCCCAGTTATGAGTGCTGTCAGTACCATTCCCCTTGGCAATACAAATACTATCCCAGTTATGAGTGCTGTCAGAACCATTCCCCTTGGCAATACAAATACTATCCCAGTTATGAGTGCTGTCAGTACCATTCCCCTTGGCAATACAAATACCATCCCAGTTATGAGTGCTGTCAGTACCATTCCCCTTGGCAATACAAATACTATCCCAGTTATGAGTGCTGTCAGTACCATTCCCCTTG
Source organism: Heterodontus francisci (assembly GCF_036365525.1). Classification (NCBI taxonomy): domain Eukaryota; kingdom Metazoa; phylum Chordata; class Chondrichthyes; order Heterodontiformes; family Heterodontidae; genus Heterodontus; species Heterodontus francisci. The sequence continues at coordinate 32,003,720 of NC_090409.1, read as the reverse complement.
GCAATACAAATACCATCCCAGTTATGAGTGCTGTCAGAACCATTCCCCTTGGCAATACAAATACCATCCCAGTTATGAGTGCTGTCAGTACCATTCCCCTTGGCAATACAAATACTATCCCAGTTATGAATGCTGTCAGTACCATTCCCCTTGGCAATACAAATACTATCCCAGTTATGAGTGCTGTCAGTAGTATTCCCCTTGGCAATACAAATACTATCCCAGTTATGAATGCTGTCAGTACCATTCCCCTTGGTTTTATAAATACTATCCCAGTTATGAGTGCTGTCAGTACCATTCCCCTTGGCAATTCAAATACTATCCCAGTTATGAGTGCTGTCAGTACCATTCCCCTTGGCAATACAAATACTATCCCAGTTATGAGTGCTGTCAGTACCATTCCCCTTGGCAATTCAAATACTATCCCAGTTATGAGTGCTGTCAGTACCATTCCCCTTGGCAATACAAATACTATCCCAGTTATGAGTGCTGTCAGTACCATTCCCCTTGGCAATACAAATACTATCCCAGTTATGAGTGCTGTCAGTACCATTCCCCTTGGCAATTCAAATACCATCCCAGTTATGAGTGCTGTCAGTACCATTCCCCTTGGCAATACAAATACTATCCCAGTTATGAGTGCTGTCAGTACCATTCCCCTTGGCAATACAAATACTATCCCAGTTATGAGTGCTGTCATTACCAAACCCCTTGGCTTTACAAACACTGTCCCAGTTATGAGTGCTGTCAGTACCATTCCCCTTGGCAATACAAATACTATCCCAGTTATGAGTGCTGTCAGTACCATTCCCCTTGGCAATTCAAATACTATCCCAGTTATGAGTGCTGTCAGTACCATTCCCCTTGGCAATACAAATACTATCCCAGTTATGAGTGCTGTCAGTACCATTCCCCTTGGCAATACAAATACTATCCCAGTTATGAGTGCTGTCAGTACTATTCCCCTTGGCATTTCAAATACTATCCCAGTTATGAGTGCTGTCAGTACCATTCCCCTTGGCAATACAAATACTATCCCAGTTATGAGTGCTGTCAGTACCATTCCCCTTGGCAATACAAATACTATCCCAGTTATGAGTGCTGTCAGTACTATTCCCCTTGGCATTTCAAATACTATCCCAGTTATGAGTGCTGTCAGTACCATTCCCCTTGGCAATACAAATACTATCCCAGTTATGAGTGCTGTCAGTAGTATTCCCCTTGGCAATACAAATACTATTCCAGTTATGAGTGCTGTCAGTACCATTCCCCTTGGCAATACAAATACTATCCCAGTTATGAGTGCTGTCAGTACCATTCCCCTTGGCAATACAAATACTATCCCAGTTATGAGTGCTGTCAGTACTATTCCCCTTGGCATTTCAAATACTATCCCAGTTATGAGTGCTGTCAGTACCATTCCCCTTGGCAATACAAATACTATCCCAGTTATGAGTGCTGTCAGTAGTATTCCCCTTGGCAATACAAATACTATTCCAGTTATGAGTGCTGTCAGTACCAAACCCCTTGGCTTTACAAACACTGTCCCAGTTATGAGTGCTGTCAGTACCATTCCCCTTGACAATTCAAATACTATCCCAGTTATGAGTGCTGTCATTACCATTCCCCTTGGCAATTCAAATACTATCCCAGTTATGAGTGCTGTCATTACCATTCCCCTTGGCAATTCAAATACTATCCCAGTTATGAGTGCTGTCAGTCACATTCCCCTTGGCAATACAAATACTATCCCAGTTATGAGTGCTGTCAGTACCATTCCCCTTGGCAATACAAATACTATCCCAGTTATGAGTGCTGTCAGTCACATTCCCCTTGGCAATACAAATACCATCCCAGTTATGAGTGCTGTCAGTATCTTTCCCCTTGGCTTTACAAATACTATCCCAGTTATGAGTGCTGTCAGTACCATTCCCCTTGTCAATACAAATACTATCCCAGTTATGAGTGCTGTCAGTACCATTCCCCTTGGCAATACAAATACCATCCCAGTTATGAGTGCTGTCAGTACTATTCCCCTTGGCAATACAAATACTATCCCAGTTATGAGTGCTGTCAGTACCATTCCCCTTGGCAATACAAATACCATCCCAGTTATGAGTGCTGTCAGTACCATTCCCCTTGGCAAAACAAATACTATCCCAGTTATGAGTGCTGTCAGTCACATTCCCCTTGCAATACAAATACCATCCCAGTTATGAGTGCTGTCAGTACCATTCCCCTTGGCAATTCAAATACTATCCCAGTTATGAGTGGTGTCAGTACTATTCCCCTTGGCTTCCAAACACTGTCCCAGTTATGAGTGCTGTCAGTACCATTCCCCTTGGCTTTACAAACACTGTCCCAGTTATGAGTGCTGTCAGTACCATTCCCCTTGCAATACAAATACCATCCCAGTTATGAGTGCTGTCAGTACCATTCCCCTTGGCAATTCAAATACTATCCCAGTTATGAGTGCTGTCAGTACCATTCCCCTTGGCAATTCAAATACTATCCCAGTTATGAGTGCTGTCAGTACCATTCCCCTTGGCAATTCAAATACTATCCCAGTTATGAGTGCTGTCAGTACCATTCCCCTTGGCTTTATAAACACTGTCCCAGTTATGAGTGCTGTCAGTACCATTCCCCTTGGCAATTCAAATACTATCCCAGTTATGAGTGGTGTCAGTACTATTCCCCTTGGCTTCCAAACACTGTCCCAGTTATGAGTGCTGTCAGTACCATTCCCCTTGCAATACAAATACCATCCCAGTTATGAGTGCTGTCAGTACCATTCCCCTTGGCAATTCAAATACTATCCCAGTTATGAGTGCTGTCAGTACCATTCCCCTTGGCTTTATAAACACTGTCCCAGTTATGAGTGCTGTCAGTACCATTCCCCTTGGCAATACAAATACCATCCCAGTTATGAGTGCTGTCAGTACCATTCCCCTTGGCAATTCAAATACTATCGCAGTTATGAGTGCTGTCAGTACCATTCCACTTGGCAATTCAAATACTATCCCAGTTATGAGTGCTGTCAGTACCATTCCCCTTGCAATACAAATACCATCCCAGTTATGAGTGCTGTCAGTACCATTCCCCTTGGCAATTCAAATACTATCCCAGTTATGAGTGCTGTCAGTACCATTCCCCTTGGCTTTATAAACACTGTCCCAGTTATGAGTGCTGTCATTACCATTCCCCTTGCAATACAAATACCATCCCAGTTATGAGTGCTGTCAGTACCATTCCCCTTGGCTTTATAAACACTGTCCCAGTTATGAGTGCTGTCAGTACCATTCCCCTTGGCAATTCAAATACTATCCCAGTTATGAGTGCTGTCAGTACCATTCCCCTTGGCTTTATAAACACTGTCCCAGTTATGAGTGCTGTCAGTACCATTCCCCTTGGCAATTCAAATACTATCCCAGTTATGAGTGCTGTCAGTACCATTCCCCTTGGCTTTATAAACACTGTCCCAGTTATGAGTGCTGTCAGTACCATTCCCCTTGGCAATACAAATACTATCCCAGTTATGAGTGCTGTCAGTACCATTCCCCTTGGCTTTATAAACACTGTCCCAGTTATGAGTGCTGTCAGTACCATTCCCCTTGGCAATACAAATACTATCCCAGTTATGAGTGCTGTCAGTACCATTCCCCTTGGCAATACAAATACAATCGCAGTTATGAGTGCTGTCATTACCATTCCCCTTGGCAATTCAAATACTATCCCAGTTATGAGTGCTGTCAGTACCATTCCCCTTGGCTTTATAAACACTGTCCCAGTTATGAGTGCTGTCAGTACCATTCCCCTTGGCAATACAAATACTATCCCAGTTATGATTGCTGTCAGTACCATTCCCCTTGGCAATACAAATACAATCGCAGTTATGAGTGCTGTCAGTACCATTCCCCTTGGCTTTACAAACACTGTCCCAGTTATGAGTGCTGTCAGTACCATTCCCCTTGGCAATACAAATACTATCCCAGTTATGAGTGCTGTCAGTACCATTCCCCTTGGCAATACAAATACCATCCCAGTTATGAGTGCTGTCAGTACCATTCCCCTTGGCAATACAAATACTATCCCAGTTATGAGTGCTGTCAGTACCATTCCCCTTGGCAATACAAATACCATCCCAGTTATGAGTGCTGTCAGTACCATTCCCCTTGGCAATACAAATACTATCCCAGTTATGAGTGCTGTCAGTACCATTCCCCTTGGCTTTACAAACACTGTCCCAGTTATGAGTGCTGTCAGTACCATTCCCCTTGGCAATACAAATACTATCCCAGTTATGAGTGCTGTCAGAACCATTCCCCTTGGCAATACAAATACTATCCCAATTATGAGTGCTCTCAGTACCATTCCCCTTGGCAATACAAATACTATCCCAGTTATGAGTGCTGTCAGAACCATTCCCCTTGGCAATACAAATACTATCCCAGTTATGAGTGCTCTCAGTACCATTCCCCTTGGCAATATAAATACTATCCCAGTTATGAATGCTGTCAGTACCATTCCCCTTGGCTTTACAAACACTGTCCCAGTTATGAGTGCTGTCAGTACCATTCCCCTTGGCAATACAAATACTATCCCAGTTATGAGTGCTGTCAGAACCATTCCCCTTGGCAATACAAATACTATCCCAGTTATGAGTGCTGTCAGTACCATTCCCCTTGGCAATTCAAATACTATCCCAGTTATGAGTGCTGTCAGTACCATTCCCCTTGGCAATACAAATACTATCCCAGTTATGAATGCTGTCAGTACCATTCCCCTTGGTTTTATAAATACTATCCCAGTTATGAGTGCTGTCAGTACTATTCCCCTTGGCAATACAAATACTATCCTAGTTATGAGTGCTGTCAGTACCATTCCCCTTGGCAATACAAATACTATCCCAGTTATGAGTGCTGTCAGTACTATTCCCCTTGGCAATTCAAATACTATCCCAGTTATGAGTGCTGTCAGTACCATTCCCCTTGGCAATACAAATACTATCCTAGTTATGAGTGCTGTCAGTACCATTCCCCTTGGCAATACAAATACTATCCCAGTTATGAGTGTTGTCAGTACTATTCCCCTTGGCAATTCAAATACTATCCCAGTTATGAGTGCTGTCAGTACCATTCCCCTTGGCAATACAAATACTATCCCAGTTACGAGTGCTGTCATTACCAAACCCCTTGGCTTTACAAACACTGTCCCAGTTATGTGTGCTGTCAGTACCATTCCCCTTGGCAATACAAATACTATCCCAGATATGAGTGCTGTCATTACCATTCCCCTTGGCAATACACATACTATCCCAGTTATGAGTGCTGTCAGTACCATTCCCCTTGGCTTTACAAATACTATCCCAGTTATGAGTGCTGTCAGTACCATTCCCGTTGGCAATACAAATACTATCCCAGTTATGAGTGCTGTCAGTACCATTCCCCTTGGCAATACAAATACCATCCCAGTTATGAGTGCTGTCAGTACCATTCCCGTTGGCAATACAAATACTATCCCAGTTATGAGTGCTGTCAGTACCATTCCCCTTGGCAATACAAATACCATCCCAGTTATGAGTGCTGTCAGTACCATTCCCCTTGGCAATACAAATACTATCCCAGTTATGAGTGCTGTCAGTACCATTCCCCTTGGCAATACAAATACTATCCCAGTTATGAGTGCTGTCAGTACCATTCCCCTTGGCAATACAAATACTATCCCAGTTATGAGTGCTGTCAGTACTATTCCCCTTGGCAATTCAAATACTATCCCAGTTATGAGTGCTGTCAGTACTATTCCCCTTGGCAATTCAAATACTATCCCAGTTATGAGTGCTGTCAGTACTATTCCCCTTGGCAATACAAATACTATCCCAGTTATGAGTGCTGTCAGTACCATTCCCCTTGGCAATACAAATAATATCCTAGTTATGAGTGCTGTCAGTACCATTCCCCTTGGCAATACAAATACTATCCCAGTTATGAGTGCTGTCAGTACTATTCCCCTTGGCAATACAAATACCATCCCAGTTATGAGTGCTGTCATTACCATTCCCCTTGGCAATACACATACTATCCCAGTTATGAGTGCTGTCAGTACCATTCCCCTTGGCTTTACAAACACTGTCCCAGTTATGTGTGCTGTCAGTACCATTCCCCTTGGCAATACAAATACTATCCCAGATATGAGTGCTGTCATTACCATTCCCCTTGGCAATACACATACTATCCCAGTTATGAGTGCTGTCAGTACCATTCCCCTTGGCTTTACAAATACTATCCCAGTTATGAGTGCTGTCAGTACCATTCCCGTTGGCAATACAAATACTATCCCAGTTATGAGTGCTGTCAGTACCATTCCCCTTGGCAATACAAATACCATCCCAGTTATGAGTGCTGTCAGTACCATTCCCGTTGGCAATACAAATACTATCCCAGTTATGAGTGCTGTCAGTACCATTTCCCTTGGCAATACAAATACTATCCCAGTTATGAGTGCTGTCAGTACCATTCCCCTTGGCAATACAAATACCATCCCAGTTATGAGTGCTGTCAGTACCATTCCCCTTGGCAATACAAATACCATCCCAGTTATGAGTGCTGTCAGTACCATTCCCCTTGGCTTTCCAAACACTGTCCCAGTTATGAGTGCTGTCAGTACCATTCCCCTTGGCAATACAAATACCATCCCAGTTATGAGTGCTGTCAGTACCATTCCCCTTGGCAATACAAATGCTATCCCAGTTATGAGTGCTGTCAGTACCATTCCCCTTGGCAATACAAATACCATCCCAGTTATGAGTGCTGTCAGTACCATTTCCCTTGGCAATACAAATACTATCCCAGTTATGAGTGCTGTCAGTACCATTCCCCTTGGCAATACAAATACCATCCCAGTTATGAGTGCTGTCAGTACCATTCCCCTTGGCAATACAAATACCATCCCAGTTATGAGTGCTGTCAGTACCATTCCCCTTGGCTTTCCAAACACTGTCCCAGTTATGAGTGCTGTCAGTACCATTCCCCTTGGCAATACAAATACCATCCCAGTTATGAGTGCTGTCAGTACCATTCCCCTTGGCAATACAAATACTATCCCAGTTATGAGTGCTGTCAGTACCATTCCCCTTGGCAATACAAATACTATCCCAGTTATGAGTGCTGTCAGTACCATTCCCCTTGGTTTTATAAATACTATCCCAGTTATGAGTGCTGTCAGTACCATTCCCCTTGGCAATACAAATACCATCCCAGTTATGAGTGCTGTCAGTACCATTCCCCTTGGTTTTATAAATACTATCCCAGTTATGAGTGCTGTCAGTACCATTCCCCTTGGCAATACAAATACCATCCCAGTTATGAGTGCTGTCAGTACCATTCCCCTTGGTTTTATAAATACTATCCCAGTTATGAGTGCTGTCAGTACCATTCCCCTTGGCAATACAAATACTATCCCAGTTATGAGTGCTGTCATTACTATTCCCCTTGGCAATTCAAATACTATCCCAGTTATGAGTGCTGTCAGTACCATTCCCCTTGGCAATACAAATACTATCCCAGTTATGAGCGCTGTCAGTAGTATTCCCCTTGGCAATACAAATACCATCCCAGTTATGAGTGCTGTCAGTACCATTCCCCTTGGCTTTACAAATACTATCCCAGTTATGAGTGCTGTCAGTACCATTCCCCTTGGCTTTACAAATACTATCCCAGTTATGAGTACTGTCAGTACCATTCCCCTTGGCAATACAAATACCATCCCAGTTATGAGTGCTGTCAGTACCATTCCCCTTGGCTTTCCAAACACTGTCCCAGTTATGAGTGCTGTCAGTACCATTCCCCTTGGCAATACAAATACTATCCCAGTTATGAGTGCTGTCATTACTATTCCCCTTGGCAATTCAAATACTATCCCAGTTATGAGTGCTGTCAGTACCATTCCCCTTGGCAATACAAATACTATCCCAGTTATGAGCGCTGTCAGTAGTATTCCCCTTGGCAAATACATCAGTATGAACTGCAATCCCAGTTATGAGTGCTGTCAGTACCATACTTTCCCAGTTATGAGTGCGTCGTACATCCCTTGGCTTTACAAATACTATCCCAGTTATGAGTACTGTCAGTACCATTCCCCTTGGCAATACAAATACCATCCCAGTTATGAGTGCTGTCAGTACCATTCCCCTTGGCTTTACAAACACTGTCCCAGTTATGAGTGCTGTCAGTACCCATTCCCCTTGGCAATACAAATCCTCCAGTTATGAGTGCTGTCAGTACCATTCCCTTGATAATGCATCAGTAAGTCTGAATACCAATCCAACATGGTTATGAGTGCTGTCAGTACCATTCCTTGCTTTCCAAACACTGTCCCAGTATGGGCTGCAGTACCATTCCTTGGCAATACAATACTATCCAGTTATGAGCTCTTACCAACCCCTTGCAATAATCCCAGTTATGAGTGCTGTCAGTACAATTCCCTTGGCTTTCCAAACACTGTCCCAGTTATGAGTGCTGTCAGTACCATTCCCCTTGGCAATACAAATACCATCCCAGTTATGAGTGCTGTCAGTACCATTCCCCTTGGCAATACAAATACTATCCCAGTTATGAGTGCTGTCAGTACCATTCCCCTTGGCTATCCAAATATTATCCCAGTTATGAGTGCTGTCAGTACCATTCCCCTTGGCAATACAAATACTATCCCAGTTATGAGTGCTGTCAGTACCATTCCCCTTGGTTTTATAAATACTATCCCAGTTATGAGTGCTGTCAGTACCATTCCCCTTGGCAATACAAATACTATCCCAGTTATGAGTGCTGTCAGTACTATTCCCCTTGGCAATTCAAATACTATCCCAGTTATGAGTGCTGTCAGTACCATTCCCCTTGGCAATACAAATACTATCCCAGTTATGAGTGCTGTCAGTACCATTCCCCTTGGCAATACAAATACCATCCCAGTTATGAGTGCTGTCAGTACCATTCCCCTTGGCAATACAAATACTATCCCAGTTATGAGTGCTGTCAGTACCATTCCCCTTGGCAATACAAATACCATCCCAGTTATGAGTGCTGTCAGTACCATTCCCCTTGGCAATACAAATACTATCCCAGTTATGAGTGCTGTCAGTACCATTCCCCTTGGTTTTATAAATACTATCCCAGTTATGAGTGCTGTCAGTACCATTCCCCTTGGCAATACAAATACTATCCCAGTTATGAGTGCTGTCAGTACCATTCCCCTTGGCAATACAAATACTATCCCAGTTATGAGCGCTGTCAGTAGTATTCCCCTTGGCAATACAAATACTATCCCAGTTATGAGTGCTGTCATTACCAAACCCCTTGGCTTTGCAAACACTGTCCCAGTTATGAGTGCTATCAGTACCATTCCCCTTGGCAATACAAATACTATCCCAGTTATGAGTGCTGTCATTACCATTCCCCTTGGCAATACAAATACTATCCCAGTTATGAGTGCTGTCATTACCATTCCCCTTGGCAATTCAAATTCTATCCCAGTTATGAGTGCTGTCAGTACCATTCTCCTTGGCAATACAAATACTATCCCAGTTATGAGTGCTGTCAGTACCATTCCCCTTGGCAATACAAATACTATCCCAGTTATGAGTGCTGTCATTACCATTCCCCTTGGCAATACAAATTCTATCCCAGTTATGAGTGCTGTCATTACCATTCCCCTTGGCTTTACAAACACTGTCCCAGTTATGAGTGCTGTCAGTACCATTCCCCTTGGCAAAACAAATACTATCCCAGTTATGAGTGCTGTCAGTACCATTCCCCTTGGCAATTCAAATACTATCCCAGTTATGAGTGCTGTCAGTACCATTCCCCTTGGCAATACAAATACTATCCCAGTTATGAGTGCTGTCAGTACTATTCCCCTTGGCATTTCAAATACTATCCCAGTTATGAGTGCTGTCAGTACCATTCCCCTTGGCAATACAAATACTATCCCAGTTATGAGTGCTGTCAGTACTATTCCCCTTGGCATTTCAAATACTATCCCAGTTATGAGTGCTGTCAGTACCATTCCCCTTGGCAATTCAAATTCTATCCCAGTTATGAGTGCTGTCAGTACCATTCTCCTTGGCAATACAAATACTATCCCAGTTATGAGTGCTGTCAGTACCATTCCCCTTGGCAATACAAATACCATCCCAGTTATGAGTGCTGTCAGTACCATTCCCGTTGGCAATACAAATACTATCCCAGTTATGAGTGCTGTCAGTACCATTCCCCTTGGCAATACAAATACCATCCCAGTTATGAGTGCTGTCAGTACCATTCCCCTTGGCAATACAAATACTATCCCAGTTATGAGTGCTGTCAGTACCATTCCCCTTGGCAATACAAATACTATCCCAGGTATGACTGCTGTCAGTACCATTCCCCTTGGCTATTCAAATACTATCCCAGTTATGAGTGCTGTCAGTACCATTCCCCTTGGCAATACAAATACTATCCCAGTTATGAGTGCTGTCAGTACCATTCCCCTTGGCAATACAAATACTATCCCAGTTATGAGTGCTGTCAGTACCATTCCCCTTGGCAATACAAATACTATCCCAGTTATGAGTGCTGTCAGTACCATTCCCCTTGGCAATACAAATACTATCCCAGATATGAGTGCTGTCAGTACCATTCCCCTTGGCAATACAAATACTATCCCAGTTATGAGTGCTGTCAGTACCATTTCCCTTGGCAATACAAATACCATCCCAGTTATGAGTGCTGTCAGTACCATTTCCCTTGGCAATACAAATACTATCCCAGTTATGAGTGCTGTCAGTACCATTCCCCTTGGCAATACAAATACCATCCCAGTTATGAGTGCTGTCAGTACCATTTCCCTTGGCAATACAAATACTATCCCAGTTATGAGTGCTGTCAGTACCATTCCCCTTGGCAATACAAATACCATCCCAGTTATGAGTGCTGTCAGTACCATTCCCCTTGGCAATACAAATACTATCCCAGTTATGAGTGCTGTCAGTACCATTCCCCTTGGCAATACAAATACTATCCCAGTTATGAGTGCTGTCAGTACCATTCCCCTTGGCAATACAAATACTATCCCAGTTATGAGTGCTGTCAGTACCATTCCCCTTGGCAATACAAATACTATCCCAGATATGAGTGCTGTCAGTACCATTCCCCTTGGCAATACAAATACTATCCCAGTTATGAGTGCTGTCAGTACCATTTCCCTTGGCAATACAAATACTATCCCAGTTATGAGTGCTGTCAGTACCATTCCCCTTGGCAATACAAATACCATCCCAGTTATGAGTGCTGTCAGTACCATTCCCCTTGGCAATACAAATACTATCCCAGTTATGAGTGCTGTCAGTACCATTCCCCTTGGCTTTACAAACACTGTCCCAGTTATGAGTGCTGTCAGTACCATTCCCCTTGGCAATACAAATACTATCCCAGTTATGAGTGCTGTCAGTACCATTCCCCTTGGCAATTCAAATACTATCCCAGTTATGAGTGCTGTCAGTACCATTCCCCTTGGCAATACAAATACTATCCCAGTTATGAGTGCTGTCAGTACTATTCCCCTTGGCATTTCAAATACTGTCCCAGTTATGAGTGCTGTCAGTACCATTCCCCTTGGCAATACAAATACTATCCCAGTTATGAGTGCTGTCATTACCATTCCCCTTGGCAATACAAATACTATCCCAGTTATGAGTGCTGTCATTACCATTCCCCTTGGCAATACAAATACTATCCCAGTTATGAGTGCTGTCAGTACCATTCCCCTTGGCTTTACAAATACTATCCCAGTTATGAGTGCTGTCAGTACCATTCCCCTTGTCAATACAAATACTATCCCAGTTATGAGTGCTGTCAGTACCATTCCCCTTGGCAATACAAATACCATCCCAGTTATGAGTGCTGTCAGTACCATTCCCCTTGGCAATACAAATGCTATCCCAGTTATGAGTGCTGTCAGTACCATTCCCCTTGGCAATACAAATACCATCCCAGTTATGAGTGCTGTCAGTACCATTTCCCTTGGCAATACAAATACTATCCCAGTTATGAGTGCTGTCAGTACCATTCCCCTTGGCAATACAAATACCATCCCAGTTATGAGTGCTGTCAGTACCATTTCCCTTGGCAATACAAATACTATCCCAGTTATGAGTGCTGTCAGTACCATTCCCCTTGGCAATACAAATACCATCCCAGTTATGAGTGCTGTCAGTACCATTCCCCTTGGCAATACAAATACCATCCCAGTTATGAGTGCTGTCAGTACCATTCCCCTTGGCTTTCCAAACACTGTCCCAGTTATGAGTGCTGTCAGTACCATTCCCCTTGGCAATACAAATACCATCCCAGTTATGAGTGCTGTCAGTACCATTCCCCTTGGCAATACAAATACTATCCCAGTTATGAGTGCTGTCAGTACCAGTCCCCTTGGCAATACAAATACCATCCCAGTTATGAGTGCTGTCAGTACCATTCCCCTTGGTTTTATAAATACTATCCCAGTTATGAGTGCTGTCAGTACCATTCCCCTTGGCAATACAAATACTATCCCAGTTATGAGTGCTGTCATTACTATTCCCCTTGGCAATTCAAATACTATCCCAGTTATGAGTGCTGTCAGTACCATTCCCCTTGGCAATACAAATACTATCCCAGTTATGAGCGCTGTCAGTAGTATTCCCCTTGGCAATACAAATACCATCCCAGTTATGAGTGCTGTCAGTACCATTCCCCTTGGCTTTACAAATACTATCCCAGTTATGAGTGCTGTCAGTACCATTCCCCTTGGCTTTACAAATACTATCCCAGTTATGAGTACTGTCAGTACCATTCCCCTTGGCAATACAAATACCATCCCAGTTATGAGTGCTGTCAGTACCATTCCCCTTGGCTTTCCAAACACTGTCCCAGTTATGAGTGCTGTCAGTACCATTCCCCTTGGCAATACAAATACCATCCCAGTTATGAGTGCTGTCAGTACCATTCCCCTTGGCAATACAAATACTATCCCAGTTATGAGTGCTGTCAGTACCATTCCCCTTGGCAATACAAATACCATCCCAGTTATGAGTGCTGTCAGTACCATTCCCCTTGGCTTTCCAAACACTGTCCCAGTTATGAGTGCTGTCAGTACCATTCCCCTTGGCAATACAAATACTATCCCAGTTATGAGTGCTGTCAGTACCATTCCCCTTGGCAATACAAATACTATCCCAGTTATGAGTGCTGTCAGTACAATTCCCCTTGGCAATACAAATACTATCCCAGTTATGAGTGCTGTCAGTACCATTCCCCTTGGCAATACAAATACTATCCCAGTTATGAGTGCTGTCAGTACCATTCCCCTTGGTTTTATAAAGACTATCCCAGTTATGAGTGCTGTCAGTACCATTCCCCTTGGCAATACAAATACTATCCCAGTTATGAGTGCTGTCAGTACCATTCCCCTTGGCAATACAAATACTATCCCAGTTATGAGTGCTGTCAGTACCATTCCCCTTGGTTTTATAAAGACTATCCCAGTTATGAGTGCTGTCAGTACCATTCCCCTTGGCAATACAAATACTATCCCAGTTATGAGTGCTGTCAGTACTATTCCCCTTGGCAATTCAAATACTATCCCAGTTATGAGTGCTGTCAGTACCATTCCCCTTGGCAATACAAATACTATCCCAGTTATGAGTGCTGTCAGTACTATTCCCCTTGGCAATTCAAATACTATCCCAGTTATGAGTGCTGTCAGTACCATTCCCCTTGGCAATACAAATACTATCCCAGTTATGAGTGCTGTCAGTAGTATTCCCCTTGGCAATACAAATACTATCCCAGTTATGAGTGCTGTCATTACCAAACCCCTTGGCTTTGCAAACACTGTCCCAGTTATGAGTGCTATCAGTACCATTCCCCTTGGCAATACAAATACTATCCCAGTTATGAGTGCTGTCATTACCATTCCCCTTGGCAATACAAATACTATCCCAGTTATGAGTGCTGTCATTACCATTCCCCTTGGCAATTCAAATTCTATCCCAGTTATGAGTGCTGTCAGTACCATTCTCCTTGGCAATACAAATACTATCCCAGTTATGAGTGCTGTCAGTACCATTCCCCTTGGCAATACAAATACTATCCCAGTTATGAGTGCTGTCATTGCCATTCCCCTTGGCAATACAAATTCTATCCCAGTTATGAGTGCTGTCAGTACCATTCCCCTTGGCTTTACAAACACTGTCCCAGTTATGAGTGCTGTCAGTACCATTCCCCTTGGCAAAACAAATACTATCCCAGTTATGAGTGCTGTCAGTACCATTCCCCTTGGCAATTCAAATACTATCCCAGTTATGAGTGCTGTCAGTACCATTCCCCTTGGCAATACAAATACTATCCCAGTTATGAGTGCTGTCAGTACTATTCCCCTTGGCATTTCAAATACTATCCCAGTTATGAGTGCTGTCAGTACCATTCCCCTTGGCAATACAAATACTATCCCAGTTATGAGTGCTGTCAGTAGTATTCCCCTTGGCAATACAAATACTATTCCAGTTATGAGTGCTGTCATTACCAAACCCCTTGGCTTTACAAACACTGTCCCAGTTATGAGTGCTGTCAGTACCATTCCCCTTGGCAATTCAAATTCTATCCCAGTTATGAGTGCTGTCAGTACCATTCCCGTTGGCAATACAAATACTATCCCAGTTATGAGTGCTGTCAGTACCATTCCCCTTGGCAATACAAATACCATCCCAGTTATGAGTGCTGTCAGTACCATTCCCCTTGGCAATACAAATACTATCCCAGTTATGAGTGCTGTCAGTACCATTTCCCTTGGCAATACAAATACTATCCCAGTTATGAGTGCTGTCAGTACCATTCCCCTTGGCAATACAAATACCATCCCAGTTATGAGTGCTGTCAGTACCATTCCCCTTGGCAATACAAATACTATCCCAGTTATGAGTGCTGTCAGTACCATTCCCCTTGGCAATACAAATACTATCCCAGTTATGAGTGCTGTCAGTACCATTCCCCTTGGCAATACAAATACTATCCCAGTTATGAGTGCTGTCAGTACCATTCCCCTTGGCAATACAAATACTATCCCAGTTATGAGTGCTGTCAGTACCATTCCCCTTGGCAATACAAATACTATCCCAGTTATGAGTGCTGTCAGTACCATTCCCCTTGGCAATACAAATACTCTCCCAGTTATGAGTGCTGTCAGTACCATTCCCCTTGGCAATACAAATACTATCCCAGTTATGAGTGCTGTCAGTACCATTTCCCTTGGCAATACAAATACAATCCCAGTTATGAGTGCTGTCAGTACCATTCCCCTTGGCAATACAAATACCATCCCAGTTATGAGTGCTGTCAGTACCATTCCCGTTGGCAATACAAATACTATCCCAGTTATGAGTGCTGTCAGTACCATTCCCCTTGGCTTTACAAACACTGTCCCAGTTATGAGTGCTGTCAGTACCATTCCCCTTGGCAATACAAATACTATCCCAGTTATGAGTGCTGTCAGTACCATTCCCCTTGGCAATTCAAATACTATCCCAGTTATGAGTGCTGTCAGTACCATTCCCCTTGGCAATACAAATACTATCCCAGTTATGAGTGCTGTCAGTACTATTCCCCTTGGCATTTCAAATACTGTCCCAGTTATGAGTGCTGTCAGTACCATTCCCCTTGGCAATACAAATACTATCCCAGTTATGAGTGCTGTCATTACCATTCCCCTTGGCAATACAAATACTATCCCAGTTATGAGTGCTGTCATTACCATTCCCCTTGGCAATACAAATACTATCCCAGTTATGAGTGCTGTCAGTACCATTCCCCTTGGCTTTACAAATACTATCCCAGTTATGAGTGCTGTCAGTACCATTCCCCTTGTCAATACAAATACTATCCCAGTTATGAGTGCTGTCAGTACCATTCCCCTTGGCAATACAAATACCATCCCAGTTATGAGTGCTGTCATTACCATTCCCCTTGGCAATACAAATACTATCCCAGTTATGAGTGCTGTCAGTACCATTCCCCTTGGCTTTACAAATACTATCCCAGTTATGAGTGCTGTCAGTACCATTCCCCTTGTCAATACAAATACTATCCCAGTTATGAGTGCTGTCAGTACCATTCCCCTTGGCAATACAAATACCATCCCAGTTATGAGTGCTGTCAGTACCATTCCCCTTGTCAATACAAATACTATCCCAGTTATGAGTGCTGTCAGTACCATTCCCCTTGGCAATACAAATACCATCCCAGTTATGAGTGCTGTCAGTACCATTCCCCTTGGCAATACAAATACCATCCCAGTTATGAGTGCTGTCAGTCACATTCCCCTTGGCAATACAAATACCATCCCAGTTATGAGTGCTGTCAGTACCATTCCCCTTGGCAATACAAATACTATCCCAGTTATGCGTGCTGTCAGTCACATTCCCCTTGGCAATACAAATACTATCCCAGTTATGAGTGCTGTCAGTACGATTCCCCTTGGCAATACAAATACTATCCCAGTTATGAGTGCTGTCATTACCATTCCCCTTGCAATACAAATACCATCCCAGTTATGAGTGCTGTCAGTACCATTCCCCTTGGCAATTCAAATACTATCCCAGTTATGAGTGCTGTC
The DNA here is from genome assembly GCF_036365525.1 of Heterodontus francisci. NCBI lineage: Eukaryota > Metazoa > Chordata > Chondrichthyes > Heterodontiformes > Heterodontidae > Heterodontus > Heterodontus francisci. Next base: position 31,987,043 of record NC_090409.1, on the reverse strand, counting down.
AGTACCATTCCCCTTGGCAATACAAATACTATCCCAGTTATGAGCGCTGTCAGTACCATTCCCCTTGGCAATACAAATACTATCCCAGTTATGAGTGCTGTCATTACCATTCCCCTTGCAATACAAATACCATCCCAGTTATGAGTGCTGTCAGTACCATTCCCCTTGGCAATTCAAATACTATCCCAGTTATGAGTGCTGTCAGTACTATTCCCCTTGGCTTCCAAACACTGTCCCTGTTATGAGTGCTGTCAGTACCATTCCCCTTGGCAATACAAATACTATCCCAGTTATGAGTGCTGTCAGTACCATTCCCCTTGGCAATTCAAATACTATCCCAGTTATGAGTGCTGTCAGTACCATTCCCCTTGGCAATACAAATACTATCCCAGTTATGAATGCTGTCAGTACCATTCCCCTTGGTTTTATAAATACTATCCCAGTTATGAGTGCTGTCAGTACCATTCCCCTTGGCAATACAAATACTATCCTAGTTATGAGTGCTGTCAGTACCATTCCCCTTGGCAATACAAATACTATCCCAGTTATGAGTTCTGTCAGTACTATTCCCCTTGGCAATTCAAATACTATCCCAGTTATGAGTGCTGTCAGTACCATTCCCCTTGGCAATACAAATACTATCCTAGTTATGAGTGCTGTCAGTACCATTCCCCTTGGCAATTCAAATACTATCCCAGTTATGAGTGCTGTCAGTACCATTCCCCTTGGCAATACAAATACTATCCCAGTTATGAGTGCTGTCAGTACCATTCCCCTTGGCAATTCAAATACTATCCCAGTTATGAGTGCTGTCATTACCAAACCCCTTGGCTTTACAAACACTGTCCCAGTTATGTGTGCTGTCAGTACCATTCCCCTTGGCAATACAAATACTATCCCAGATATGAGTGCTGTCATTACCATTCCCCTTGGCAATACACATACTATCCCAGTTATGAGTGCTGTCAGTACCATTCCCCTTGGCTTTACAAATACTATCCCAGTTATGAGTGCTGTCAGTACCATTCCCGTTGGCAATACAAATACTATCCCAGTTATGAGTGCTGTCAGTACCATTCCCCTTGGCAATACAAGTACCATCCCAGTTATGAGTGCTGTCAGTACCATTCCCCTTGGCAATACAAATACTATCCCAGATATGAGTACTGTCATTACCATTCCCCTTGGCAATACACATACTATCCCAGTTATGAGTGCTGTCAGTACCATTCCCCTTGGCTTTACAAATACTATCCCAGTTATGAGTGCTGTCAGTACCATTCCCGTTGGCAATACAAATACTATCCCAGTTATGAGTGCTGTCAGTACCATTCCCCTTGGCAATACAAATACCATCCCAGTTATGAGTGCTGTCAGTACCATTCCCCTTGGCAATACAAATACCATCCCAGTTATGAGTGCTGTCAGTACCATTCCCCTTGGCTTTCCAAACACTGTCCCAGTTATGAGTGCTGTCAGTACCATTCCCCTTGGCAATACAAATACCATCCCAGTTATGAGTGCTGTCAGTACCATTCCCCTTGGCAATACAAATACCATCCCAGTTATGAGTGCTGTCAGTACCATTCCCCTTGGCAATACAAATACTATCCCAGTTATGAGTGCTGTCAGTACTATTCCCCTTGGCTTCCAAACACTGTCCCAGTTATGAGTGCTGTCAGTACCATTCCACTTGGCAATACAAATACTATCCCAGTTATGAGTGCTGTCAGTACCATTCCCCTTGGCAATATAAATACTATCCCAGTTATGAGTGCTGTCAGTACCATTCCCCTTGGCTTTGCAAACACTGTCCCAGTTATGAGTGCTGTCAGTACCATTCCCCTTGGCAATACAAATACTATCCCAGTTATGAGTGCTGTCAGTACCATTCCCCTTGGCAATACAAATACTATCCCAGTTATGAGTGCTGTCAGTACCATTCCCCTTGGCAATACAAATACCATCCCAGTTATGAGTGCTGTCAGTACCATTCCCCTTGGCAATACAAATACCATCCCAGTTATGAGTGCTGTCAGTACCATTCCCCTTGGCTTTACAAACACTGTCCCAGTTATGAGTCCTATCAGTACCATTCCCCTTGGCAATACAAATACTATCCCAGTTATGAGTGCTGTCAGTAGTATTCCCCTTGGCAATACAAATTCTATCCCAGTTATGAGTGCTGTCAGTACCATTCCCCTTGGCAATACAAATACTATCCCAGTTATGAGTGCTGTCAGTACCATTCCCCTTGGCAATACAAATACCATCCCAGTTATGAGTGCTGTCAGTACCATTCCCCTTGGCAATACAAATACCATCCCAGTTATGAGTGCTGTCAGTACCATTCCCCTTGGCTTTACAAACACTGTCCCAGTTATGAGTGCTGTCAGTACCATTCCCCTTGGCAATACAAATACTATCCCAGTTATGAGTGCTGTCAGAACCATTCCCCTTGGCAATACAAATACTATCCCAGTTATGTGTGCTCTCAGTACCATTCCCCTTGGCAATATAAATACTATCCCAGTTATGAGTGCTGTCAGTACCATTTCCCTTGGCAATACAAATACCATCCCAGTTATGAGTGCTGTCAGTACCATTCCCCTTGGCAATACAAATACTATCCCAGTTATGAGTGCTGTCAGTACCATTCCCCTTGGCAATACAAATACTATCCCTGTTATGAGTGCTGTCAGTAGTATTCCCCTTGGCAATACAAATACTATCCCAGTTATGAATGCTGTCAGTACCATTCCCCTTGGTTTTATAAATACTATCCCAGTTATGAGTGCTGTCAGTACTATTCCCCTTGGCAATTCAAATACTATCCCAGTTATGAGTGCTGTCAGTACCATTCCCCTTGGCAATACAAATACTATCCTAGTTATGAGTGCTGTCAGTACCATTCCCCTTGGCAATACAAATACTATCCCAGTTAGGAGTGCTGTCAGTACTATTCCCCTTGGCAATTCAAATACTATCCCAGTTATGAGTGCTGTCAGTACCATTCCCCTTGGCAATTCAAATACTATCCCAGTTATGAGTGCTGTCAGTACCATTCCCCTTGGCAATACAAATACTATCCTAGTTATGAGTGCTGTCAGTACCATTCCCCTTGGCAATACAAATACTATCCCAGTTAGGAGTGCTGTCAGTACTATTCCCCTTGGCAATTCAAATACTATCCCAGTTATGAGTGCTGTCAGTACCATTCCCCTTGGCAATTCAAATACTATCCCAGTTATGAGTGCTGTCAGTACCATTCCCCTTGGCAATACAAATACTATCCCAGTTACGAGTGCTGTCAGTACCATTCCCCTTGGCTTTACAAACACTGTCCCAGTTATGAGTGCTGTCAGTACCATTCCCCTTGGCAAAACAAATACTATCCCAGTTATGAGTGCTGTCAGTACCATTCCCCTTGGCAATTCAAATACTATCCCAGTTATGAGTGCTGTCAGTACCATTCCCCTTGGCAATACAAATACTATCCCAGTTATGAGTGCTGTCAGTACTATTCCCCTTGGCATTTCAAATACTATCCCAGTTATGAGTGCTGTCAGTACCATTCCCCTTGGCAATACAAATACTATCCCAGTTATGAGTGCTGTCAGTAGTATTCCCCTTGGCAATACAAATACTATTCCAGTTATGAGTGCTGTCATTACCAAACCCCTTGGCTTTACAAACACTGTCCCAGTTATGAGTGCTGTCAGTACCATTCCCCTTGGCAATTCAAATTCTATCCCAGTTATGAGTGCTGTCAGTACCATTCCCGTTGGCAATACAAATACTATCCCAGTTATGAGTGCTGTCAGTACCATTCCCCTTGGCAATACAAATACCATCCCAGTTATGAGTGCTGTCAGTACCATTCCCCTTGGCAATACAAATACTATCCCAGTTATGAGTGCTGTCAGTACCATTTCCCTTGGCAATACAAATACTATCCCAGTTATGAGTGCTGTCAGTACCATTCCCCTTGGCAATACAAATACCATCCCAGTTATGAGTGCTGTCAGTACCATTCCCCTTGGCAATACAAATACTATCCCAGTTATGAGTGCTGTCAGTACCATTCCCCTTGGCAATACAAATACTATCCCAGTTATGAGTGCTGTCAGTACCATTCCCCTTGGCAATACAAATACTATCCCAGTTATGAGTGCTGTCAGTACCATTCCCCTTGGCAATACAAATACTATCCCAGTTATGAGTGCTGTCAGTACCATTCCCCTTGGCAATACAAATACTATCCCAGTTATGAGTGCTGTCAGTACCATTCCCCTTGGCAATACAAATACTCTCCCAGTTATGAGTGCTGTCAGTACCATTCCCCTTGGCAATACAAATACTATCCCAGTTATGAGTGCTGTCAGTACCATTTCCCTTGGCAATACAAATACAATCCCAGTTATGAGTGCTGTCAGTACCATTCCCCTTGGCAATACAAATACCATCCCAGTTATGAGTGCTGTCAGTACCATTCCCGTTGGCAATACAAATACTATCCCAGTTATGAGTGCTGTCAGTACCATTCCCCTTGGCTTTACAAACACTGTCCCAGTTATGAGTGCTGTCAGTACCATTCCCCTTGGCAATACAAATACTATCCCAGTTATGAGTGCTGTCAGTACCATTCCCCTTGGCAATTCAAATACTATCCCAGTTATGAGTGCTGTCAGTACCATTCCCCTTGGCAATACAAATACTATCCCAGTTATGAGTGCTGTCAGTACTATTCCCCTTGGCATTTCAAATACTGTCCCAGTTATGAGTGCTGTCAGTACCATTCCCCTTGGCAATACAAATACTATCCCAGTTATGAGTGCTGTCATTACCATTCCCCTTGGCAATACAAATACTATCCCAGTTATGAGTGCTGTCATTACCATTCCCCTTGGCAATACAAATACTATCCCAGTTATGAGTGCTGTCAGTACCATTCCCCTTGGCTTTACAAATACTATCCCAGTTATGAGTGCTGTCAGTACCATTCCCCTTGTCAATACAAATACTATCCCAGTTATGAGTGCTGTCAGTACCATTCCCCTTGGCAATACAAATACCATCCCAGTTATGAGTGCTGTCATTACCATTCCCCTTGGCAATACAAATACTATCCCAGTTATGAGTGCTGTCAGTACCATTCCCCTTGGCTTTACAAATACTATCCCAGTTATGAGTGCTGTCAGTACCATTCCCCTTGTCAATACAAATACTATCCCAGTTATGAGTGCTGTCAGTACCATTCCCCTTGGCAATACAAATACCATCCCAGTTATGAGTGCTGTCAGTACCATTCCCCTTGTCAATACAAATACTATCCCAGTTATGAGTGCTGTCAGTACCATTCCCCTTGGCAATACAAATACCATCCCAGTTATGAGTGCTGTCAGTACCATTCCCCTTGGCAATACAAATACCATCCCAGTTATGAGTGCTGTCAGTCACATTCCCCTTGGCAATACAAATACCATCCCAGTTATGAGTGCTGTCAGTACCATTCCCCTTGGCAATACAAATACTATCCCAGTTATGCGTGCTGTCAGTCACATTCCCCTTGGCAATACAAATACTATCCCAGTTATGAGTGCTGTCAGTACGATTCCCCTTGGCAATACAAATACTATCCCAGTTATGAGTGCTGTCATTACCATTCCCCTTGCAATACAAATACCATCCCAGTTATGAGTGCTGTCAGTACCATTCCCCTTGGCAATTCAAATACTATCCCAGTTATGAGTGCTGTCAGTACCATTCCCCTTGGCAATACAAATACTATCCCAGTTATGAGCGCTGTCAGTACCATTCCCCTTGGCAATACAAATACTATCCCAGTTATGAGTGCTGTCATTACCATTCCCCTTGCAATACAAATACCATCCCAGTTATGAGTGCTGTCAGTACCATTCCCCTTGGCAATTCAAATACTATCCCAGTTATGAGTGCTGTCAGTACTATTCCCCTTGGCTTCCAAACACTGTCCCTGTTATGAGTGCTGTCAGTACCATTCCCCTTGGCAATACAAATACTATCCCAGTTATGAGTGCTGTCAGTACCATTCCCCTTGGCAATTCAAATACTATCCCAGTTATGAGTGCTGTCAGTACCATTCCCCTTGGCAATACAAATACTATCCCAGTTATGAATGCTGTCAGTACCATTCCCCTTGGTTTTATAAATACTATCCCAGTTATGAGTGCTGTCAGTACCATTCCCCTTGGCAATACAAATACTATCCTAGTTATGAGTGCTGTCAGTACCATTCCCCTTGGCAATACAAATACTATCCCAGTTATGAGTTCTGTCAGTACTATTCCCCTTGGCAATTCAAATACTATCCCAGTTATGAGTGCTGTCAGTACCATTCCCCTTGGCAATACAAATACTATCCTAGTTATGAGTGCTGTCAGTACCATTCCCCTTGGCAATACAAATACTATCCCAGTTATGAGTGCTGTCAGTACCATTCCCCTTGGCAATACAAATACTATCCCAGTTATGAGTGCTGTCAGTACCATTCCCCTTGGCAATTCAAATACTATCCCAGTTATGAGTGCTGTCATTACCAAACCCCTTGGCTTTACAAACACTGTCCCAGTTATGTGTGCTGTCAGTACCATTCCCCTTGGCAATACAAATACTATCCCAGATATGAGTGCTGTCATTACCATTCCCCTTGGCAATACACATACTATCCCAGTTATGAGTGCTGTCAGTACCATTCCCCTTGGCTTTACAAATACTATCCCAGTTATGAGTGCTGTCAGTACCATTCCCGTTGGCAATACAAATACTATCCCAGTTATGAGTGCTGTCAGTACCATTCCCCTTGGCAATACAAGTACCATCCCAGTTATGAGTGCTGTCAGTACCATTCCCCTTGGCAATACAAATACTATCCCAGATATGAGTACTGTCATTACCATTCCCCTTGGCAATACACATACTATCCCAGTTATGAGTGCTGTCAGTACCATTCCCCTTGGCTTTACAAATACTATCCCAGTTATGAGTGCTGTCAGTACCATTCCCGTTGGCAATACAAATACTATCCCAGTTATGAGTGCTGTCAGTACCATTCCCCTTGGCAATACAAATACCATCCCAGTTATGAGTGCTGTCAGTACCATTCCCCTTGGCAATACAAATACCATCCCAGTTATGAGTGCTGTCAGTACCATTCCCCTTGGCTTTCCAAACACTGTCCCAGTTATGAGTGCTGTCAGTACCATTCCCCTTGGCAATACAAATACCATCCCAGTTATGAGTGCTGTCAGTACCATTCCCCTTGGCAATACAAATACCATCCCAGTTATGAGTGCTGTCAGTACCATTCCCCTTGGCAATACAAATACTATCCCAGTTATGAGTGCTGTCAGTACTATTCCCCTTGGCTTCCAAACACTGTCCCAGTTATGAGTGCTGTCAGTACCATTCCACTTGGCAATACAAATACTATCCCAGTTATGAGTGCTGTCAGTACCATTCCCCTTGGCAATATAAATACTATCCCAGTTATGAGTGCTGTCAGTACCATTCCCCTTGGCTTTGCAAACACTGTCCCAGTTATGAGTGCTGTCAGTACCATTCCCCTTGGCAATACAAATACTATCCCAGTTATGAGTGCTGTCAGTACCATTCCCCTTGGCAATACAAATACTATCCCAGTTATGAGTGCTGTCAGTACCATTCCCCTTGGCAATACAAATACCATCCCAGTTATGAGTGCTGTCAGTACCATTCCCCTTGGCAATACAAATACCATCCCAGTTATGAGTGCTGTCAGTACCATTCCCCTTGGCTTTACAAACACTGTCCCAGTTATGAGTCCTATCAGTACCATTCCCCTTGGCAATACAAATACTATCCCAGTTATGAGTGCTGTCAGTAGTATTCCCCTTGGCAATACAAATTCTATCCCAGTTATGAGTGCTGTCAGTACCATTCCCCTTGGCAATACAAATACTATCCCAGTTATGAGTGCTGTCAGTACCATTCCCCTTGGCAATACAAATACCATCCCAGTTATGAGTGCTGTCAGTACCATTCCCCTTGGCAATACAAATACCATCCCAGTTATGAGTGCTGTCAGTACCATTCCCCTTGGCTTTACAAACACTGTCCCAGTTATGAGTGCTGTCAGTACCATTCCCCTTGGCAATACAAATACTATCCCAGTTATGAGTGCTGTCAGAACCATTCCCCTTGGCAATACAAATACTATCCCAGTTATGTGTGCTCTCAGTACCATTCCCCTTGGCAATATAAATACTATCCCAGTTATGAGTGCTGTCAGTACCATTTCCCTTGGCAATACAAATACCATCCCAGTTATGAGTGCTGTCAGTACCATTCCCCTTGGCAATACAAATACTATCCCAGTTATGAGTGCTGTCAGTACCATTCCCCTTGGCAATACAAATACTATCCCTGTTATGAGTGCTGTCAGTAGTATTCCCCTTGGCAATACAAATACTATCCCAGTTATGAATGCTGTCAGTACCATTCCCCTTGGTTTTATAAATACTATCCCAGTTATGAGTGCTGTCAGTACTATTCCCCTTGGCAATTCAAATACTATCCCAGTTATGAGTGCTGTCAGTACCATTCCCCTTGGCAATACAAATACTATCCTAGTTATGAGTGCTGTCAGTACCATTCCCCTTGGCAATACAAATACTATCCCAGTTAGGAGTGCTGTCAGTACTATTCCCCTTGGCAATTCAAATACTATCCCAGTTATGAGTGCTGTCAGTACCATTCCCCTTGGCAATTCAAATACTATCCCAGTTATGAGTGCTGTCAGTACCATTCCCCTTGGCAATACAAATACTATCCTAGTTATGAGTGCTGTCAGTACCATTCCCCTTGGCAATACAAATACTATCCCAGTTAGGAGTGCTGTCAGTACTATTCCCCTTGGCAATTCAAATACTATCCCAGTTATGAGTGCTGTCAGTACCATTCCCCTTGGCAATTCAAATACTATCCCAGTTATGAGTGCTGTCAGTACCATTCCCCTTGGCAATACAAATACTATCCCAGTTACGAGTGCTGTCATTACCAAACCCCTTGGCTTTACAAACACTGTCCCAGTTATGTGTGCTGTCAGTACCATTCCCCTTGGCAATACAAATACTATCCCAGATATGAGTGCTGTCATTACCATTCCCCTTGGCAATACACATACTATCCCAGTTATGAGTGCTGTCAGTACCATTCCCCTTGGCTTTACAAATACTATCCCAGTTATGAGTGCTGTCAGTACCATTCCCCTTGGCAATACAAATACTATCCCAGTTATGAGTGCTGTCAGTACCATTCCCCTTGGCAATACAAATACCATCCCAGTTATGAGTGCTGTCAGTACCATTCCCGTTGGCAATACAAATACTATCCCAGTTATGAGTGCTGTCAGTACCATTCCCCTTGGCAATACAAATACCATCCCAGTTATGAGTGCTGTCAGTACCATTCCCCTTGGCAATACAAATACTATCCCAGTTATGAGTGCTGTCAGTACCATTCCCCTTGGCAATACAAATACCATCCCAGTTATGAGTGCTGTCAGTACCATTCCCCTTGGCAATACAAATACCATCCCAGTTCTGAGTGCTGTCAGTACCATTCCCCTTGGCAATACAAATACTATCCCAGTTATGAGTGCTGTCAGTACCATTCCCCTTGGCAATACAAATACCATCCCAGTTATGAGTGCTGTCAGTACCATTCCCCTTGGCAATACAAATACCATCCCAGTTCTGAGTGCTGTCAGTACCATTCCCCTTGGCTTTCCAAACACTGTCCCAGTTATGAGTGCTGTCAGTACCATTCCCCTTGGCAATACAAATACCATCCCAGTTATGAGTGCTGTCAGTACCATTCCCCTTGGCAATACAAATACTATCCCAGTTATGAGTGCTGTCAGTACCATTCCCCTTGGCAATACAAATACCATCCCAGTTATGAGTGCTGTCAGTACCATTTCCCTTGGCTTTACAAATACTATCCCAGTTATGAGTGCTGTCAGTACCATTCCCCTTGGCTTTACAAATACTATCCCAGTTATGAGTGCTGTCAGTACCATTCCCCTTGGCAACACAAGTACCATCCCAGTTATGAGTGCTGTCAGTACCATTCCCCTTGGCTTTCCAAACACTGTCTCAGTTATGAGTGCTGTCAGTACCATTCCCCTTGGCAATACAAATACCATCCCAGTTATGAGTACTGTCAGTACCATTCCCCTTGGCAATACAAATACTATCCCAGTTATGAGTGCTGTCAGTGCCATTCCCCTTGGCAATACAAATACCATCCCAGTTATGAGTGCTGTCAGTACCATTCCCCTTGGCTTTCCAAACACTGTCCCAGTTATGAGTGCTGTCAGTACCATTCCCCTTGGCAATACAAATACTATCCCAGTTATGAGTGCTGTCAGTTCCATTCCCCTTGGCAATACAAATACTATCCCAGTTATGAGTGCTGTCAGTACAATTCCCCTTGGCTTTCCAAACACTGTCCCAGTTATGAGTGCTGTCAGAACCATTCGTCATAGCAATACAAATACTATCCCAGTTATGAGTGCTGTCAGTACCATTCCCCTTGGCTATCCAAATATTATCCCAGTTATGAGTGCTGTCAGTACCATTCCCCTTGGCAATACAAATACTATCCCAGTTATGAGTGCTGTCAGTACCATTCCCCTTGTTTTTATAAATACTATCCCAGTTATGATTGCTGTCAGTACCATTCCCCTTGGCAATACAAATACTATCCCAGTTATGAGTGCTGTCAGTACTATTCCCCTTGGCAATTCAAATACTATCCCAGTTATGAGTGCTGTCAGTACCATTCCCCTTGGCAATACAAATACTATCCCAGTTATGAGTGCTGTCAGTAGTATTCCCCTTGGCAATACAAATACTATCCCAGTTATGAGTGCTGTCAGTACCATTCCCCTTGGCAATTCAAATACTATCCCAGTTATGAGTGCTGTCAGTACCATTCCCCTTGGCAATACAAATACTATCCCAGTTATGAGTGCTGTCAGTACCATTCCCCTTGGCAATACAAATACTATCCCAGTTATGAGTGCTGTCAGTAGTATTCCCCTTGGCAATACAAATACTATCCCAGTTATGAGTGCTGTCAGTACCATTCCCCTTGGCAATTCAAATACTATCCCAGTTATGAGTGCTGTCAGTACCATTCCCCTTGGCAATACAAATACTATCCCAGTTATGAGTGCTGTCAGTACCATTCCCCTTGGCAATACAAATACTATCCCAGTTATGAGTGCTGTCAGTACTATTCCCCTTGGCAATTCAAATACTATCCCAGTTATGAGTGCTGTCAGTACCATTCCCCTTGGCAATACAAATACTATCCCAGTTATGAGTGCTGTCAGTAGTATTCCCCTTGGCAATACAAATACTATCCCAGTTATGAGTGCTGTCATTACCAAACCCCTTGGCTTTACAAACACTGTCCCAGTTATGAGTGCTGTCAGTACCATTCCCCTTGGCAATACAAATACTATCCCAGTTATGAGTGCTGTCATTACCATTCCCCTTGGCAATACAAATACTATCCCAGTTATGAGTGCTGTCATTACCATTCCCCTTGGCAATTCAAATACTATCCCAGTTATGAGTGCTGTCAGTACCATTCCCCTTGGCAATACAAATACTATCCCAGTTATGAGTGCTGTCATTACCATTCCCCTTGGCAATACAAATTCTATCCCAGTTATGAGTGCTGTCATTACCATTCCCCTTGGCAAAACAAATATTATCCCAGTTATGAGTGCTGTCAGTACCATTCCCCTTGGCAATACAAATACTATCCCAGTTATGAGTGCTGTCAGTACCATTCCCCTTGGCAATACAAATACCATCCCAGTTATGAGTGCTGTCAGTACCATTCCCCTTGGCAATACAAATACTATCCCAGTTATGAGTGCTGTCAGTACCATTCCCCTTGGCAATACAAATACCATCCCAGTTATGAGTGCTGTCAGTACCATTCCCCTTGGCAATACAAATACTATCCCAGTTATGAGTGCTGTCAGTACCATTCCCCTTGGCAATACAAATACTATCCCAGTTATGAGTGCTGTCAGTACCATTCCCCTTGGCAATACAAATACCATCCCAGTTATGAGTGCTGTCAGTACCATTCCCCTTGGCAATACAAATACTATCCCAGTTATGAGTGCTGTCAGTACCATTCCCCTCGGCAATACAAACACCATCCCAGTTATGAGTGCTGTCAGTCACATTCCCCTTGGCAATACAAATACTATCCCAGTTATGAGTGCTGTCAGTACCATATCCCTTGGCAATACAAATACTATCCCAGTTATGAGTGCTGTCAGTACCATTCCCCTTGGCAAAACAAATACTATCCCAGTTATGAGTGCTGTCAGTACCATTCCCCTTGGCAATTCAAATACTATCCCAGTTATGAGTGCTGTCAGTACCATTCCCCTTGGCAATTCAAATACTATCCCAGTTATGATTGCTGTCAGTACCATTCCCCTTGGCAATTCAAATACTATCCCAGTTATGAGTGCTGTCAGTACCATTCCCCTTGGCAATTCAAATACTATCCCAGTTATGAGTGCTGTCAGTACCATTCCCCTTGGCAAAACAAATACTATCCCAGTTATGAATGCTGTCAGTACCATTCCCCTTGGTTTTATAAATACTATCCCAGTTATGAGTGCTGTCAGTACTATTCCCCTTGGCAATTCAAATACTATCCCAGTTATGAGTGCTGTCAGTACCATTCCCCTTGGCAATACAAATACTATCCTAGTTATGAGTGCTGTCAGTACCATTCCCCTTGGCAATACAAATACTATCCCAGTTAGGAGTGCTGTCAGTACTATTCCCCTTGGCAATTCAAATACTATCCCAGTTATGAGTGCTGTCAGTACCATTCCCCTTGGCAATTCAAATACTATCCCAGTTATGAGTGCTGTCAGTACCATTCCCCTTGGCAATACAAATACTATCCCAGTTACGAGTGCTGTCATTACCAAACCCCTTGGCTTTTCAAACACTGTCCCAGTTATGTGTGCTGTCAGTACCATTCCCCTTGGCAATACAAATACTATCCCAGATATGAGTGCTGTCATTACCATTCCCCTTGGCAATACACATACTATCCCAGTTATGAGTGCTGTCAGTACCATTCCCCTTGGCTTTACAAATACTATCCCAGTTATGAGTGCTGTCAGTACAATTCCCCTTGGCAATACAAATACTATCCCAGTTATGAGTGCTGTCAGTACCATTCCCCTTGGCAATACAAATACCATCCCAGTTATGAGTGCTGTCAGTACCATTCCCGTTGGCAATACAAATACTATCCCAGTTATGAGTGCTGTCAGTACCATTTCCCTTGGCAATACAAATACTATCCCAGTTATGAGTGCTGTCAGTACCATTCCCCTTGGCAATACAAATACCATCCCAGTTATGAGTGCTGTCAGTACCATTCCCCTTGGCAATACAAATACTATCCCAGTTATGAGTGCTGTCAGTACCATTCCCCTTGGCAATACAAATACTATCCCAGTTATGAGTGCTGTCAGTACCATTCCCCTTGGCAATACAAATACCATCCCAGTTATGAGTGCTGTCAGTACCATTCCCCTTGGCAATACAAATACCATCCCAGTTCTGAGTGCTGTCAGTACCATTCCCCTTGGCTTTCCAAACACTGTCCCAGTTATGAGTGCTGTCAGTACCATTCCCCTTGGCAATACAAATACCATCCCAGTTATGAGTGCTGTCAGTACCATTCCCCTTGGCAATACAAATACTATCCCAGTTATGAGTGCTGTCAGTACCATTCCCCTTGGCAATACAAATACCATCCCAGTTATGAGTGCTGTCAGTACCATTTCCCTTGGCTTTACAAATACTATCCCAGTTATGAGTGCTGTCAGTACCATTCCCCTTGGCTTTACAAATACTATCCCAGTTATTAGTGCTGTCAGTACCATTCCCCTTGGCAATACAAATACCATCCCAGTTATGAGTGCTGTCAGTACCATTCCCCTTGGCTTTCCAAACACTGTCTCAGTTATGAGTGCTGTCAGTACCATTCCCCTTGGCAATACAAATACTATCCCAGTTATGAGTGCTGTCAGTTCCATTCCCCTTGGCAATACAAATACTATCCCAGTTATGAGTGCTGTCAGTACAATTCCCCTTGGCTTTCCAAACACTGTCCCAGTTATGAGTGCTGTCAGAACCATTCGTCATAGCAATACAAATACTATCCCAGTTATGAGTGCTGTCAGTACCATTCCCCTTGGCTATCCAAATATTATCCCAGTTATGAGTGCTGTCAGTACCATTCCCCTTGGCAATACAAATACTATCCCAGTTATGAGTGCTGTCAGTACCATTCCCCTTGTTTTTATAAATACTATCCCAGTTATGAGTGCTGTCAGTACCATTCCCCTTGGCAATACAAATACTATCCCAGTTATGAGTGCTGTCAGTACCATATCCCTTGGCAATACAAATACTATCCCAGTTATGAGTGCTGTCAGTACCATTCCCCTTGGCAAAACAAATACTATCCCAGTTATGAGTGCTGTCAGTACCATTCCCCTTGGCAATTCAAATACTATCCCAGTTATGAGTGCTGTCAGTACCATTCCCCTTGGCAATTCAAATACTATCCCAGTTATGATTGCTGTCAGTACCATTCCCCTTGGCAATTCAAATACTATCCCAGTTATGAGTGCTGTCAGTACCATTCCCCTTGGCAATTCAAATACTATCCCAGTTATGAGTGCTGTCAGTACCATTCCCCTTGGCAAAACAAATACTATCCCAGTTATGAATGCTGTCAGTACCATTCCCCTTGGTTTTATAAATACTATCCCAGTTATCAGTGCTGTCAGTACTATTCCCCTTGGCAATTCAAATACTATCCCAGTTATGAGTGCTGTCAGTACCATTCCCCTTGGCAATACAAATACTATCCTAGTTATGAGTGCTGTCAGTACCATTCCCCTTGGCAATACAAATACTATCCCAGTTAGGAGTGCTGTCAGTACTATTCCCCTTGGCAATTCAAATACTATCCCAG
Organism: Heterodontus francisci; assembly: GCF_036365525.1. Classification (NCBI taxonomy): domain Eukaryota; kingdom Metazoa; phylum Chordata; class Chondrichthyes; order Heterodontiformes; family Heterodontidae; genus Heterodontus; species Heterodontus francisci. The sequence continues at coordinate 31,971,917 of NC_090409.1, read as the reverse complement.
TTATGAGTGCTGTCAGTACCATTCCCCTTGGCAATTCAAATACTATCCCAGTTATGAGTGCTGTCAGTACCATTCCCCTTGGCAATACAAATACTATCCCAGTTACGAGTGCTGTCATTACCAAACCCCTTGGCTTTACAAACACTGTCCCAGATATGTGTGCTGTCAGTACCATTCCCCTTGGCAATACAAATACTATCCCAGATATGAGTGCTGTCATTACCATTCCCCTTGGCAATACACATACTATCCCAGTTAGGAGTGCTGTCAGTACCATTCCCCTTGGCTTTACAAATACTATCCCAGTTATGAGTGCTGTCAGTACCATTCCCCTTGGCAATACAAATACTATCCCAGTTATGAGTGCTGTCAGTACCATTCCCCTTGGCAATACAAATACCATCCCAGTTATGAGTGCTGTCAGTACCATTCCCGTTGGCAATACAAATACTATCCCAGTTATGAGTGCTGTCAGTACCATTTCCCTTGGCAATACAAATACTATCCCAGTTATGAGTGCTGTCAGTACCATTCCCCTTGGCAATACAAATACCATCCCAGTTATGAGTGCTGTCAGTACCATTCCCCTTGGCAATACAAATACTATCCCAGTTATGAGTGCTGTCAGTACCATTCCCCTTGGCAATACAAATACTATCCCAGTTATGAGTGCTGTCAGTACCATTCCCCATGGCAATACAAATACTATCCCAGTTATGAGTGCTGTCAGTACCATTCCCCTTGGCAATACAAATACCATCCCAGTTATGAGTGCTGTCAGTACCATTCCCCTTGGCAATACAAATACCATCCCAGTTCTGAGTGCTGTCAGTACCATTCCCCTTGGCTTTCCAAACACTGTCCCAGTTATGAGTGCTGTCAGTACCATTCCCCTTGGCAATACAAATACCATCCCAGTTATGAGTGCTGTCAGTACCATTCCCCTTGGCAATACAAATACTATCCCAGTTATGAGTGCTGTCAGTACCATTCCCCTTGGCAATACAAATACCATCCCAGTTATGAGTGCTGTCAGTACCATTTCCCTTGGCTTTACAAATACTATCCCAGTTATGAGTGCTGTCTGTACCATTCCCCTTGGCTTTACAAATACTATCCCAGTTATGAGTGCTGTCAGTACCATTCCCCTTGGCAATACAAATACCATCCCAGTTATGAGTGCTGTCAGTACCATTCCCCTTGGCTTTCCAAACACTGTCTCAGTTATGAGTGCTGTCAGTACCATTCCCCTTGGCAATACAAATACCATCCCAGTTATGAGTGCTGTCAGTACCATTCCCCTTGGCAATACAAATACTATCCCAGTTATGAGTGCTGTCAGTACCATTCCCCTTGGCAATACAAATACCATCCCAGTTATGAGTGCTGTCAGTACCATTCCCCTTGGCTTTCCAAACACTGTCCCAGTTATGAGTGCTGTCAGTACCATTCCCCTTGGCAATACAAATACTATCCCAGTTATGAGTGCTGTCAGTTCCATTCCCCTTGGCAATACAAATACTATCCCAGTTATGAGTGCTGTCAGTACAATTCCCCTTGGCTTTCCAAACACTGTCCCAGTTATGAGTGCTGTCAGTACCATTCGTCATAGCAATACAAATACTATCCCAGTTATGAGTGCTGTCAGTACCATTCCCCTTGGCAATACAAATACTATCCCAGTTATGAGTGCTGTCAGTACCATTCCCCTTGGCTATCCAAATACTATCCCAGTTATGAGTGCTGTCAGTACCATTCCCCTTGGCAATACAAATACTATCCCAGTTATGAGTGCTGTCAGTACTATTCCCCTAGGCAATTCAAATACTATCCCAGTTATGAGTGCTGTCAGTACCATTCCCCTTGGCAATACAAATACTATCCCAGTTATGAGTGCTGTCAGTACTATTCCCCTAGGCAATTCAAATACTATCCCAGTTATGAGTGCTGTCAGTACCATTTCCCTTGGCTTTACAAATACTATCCCAGTTATGAGTGCTGTCAGTACCATTCCCCTTTGCTTTACAAATACTATCCCAGTTATGAGTGCTGTCAGTACCATTCCCCTTGGCAATACAAATACTATCCCAGTTATGAGTGCTGTCAGTAGTATTCCCCTTGGCAATACAAATACTATCCCAGTTATGAGTGCTGTCATTACCAAACCCCTTGGCTTTACAAACACTGTCCCAGTTATGAGTGCTGTCAGTACCATTCCCCTTGGCAATACAAATACTATCCCAGTTATGAGTGCTGTCATTACCATTCCCCTTGGCAATACAAATACTATCCCAGTTATGAGTGCTGTCATTACCATTCCCCTTGGCAATTCAAATTCTATCCCAGTTATGAGTGCTGTCAGTACCATTCTCCTTGGCAATACAAATACTATCCCAGTTATGAGTGCTGTCAGTACCATTCCCCTTGGCAATACAAATACTATCCCAGTTATGAGTGCTGTCATTACCATTCCCCTTGGCAATACAAATTCTATCCCAGTTATGAGTGCTGTCATTACCATTCCCCTTGGCAAAACAAATATTATCCCAGTTATGAGTGCTGTCAGTACCATTCCCCTTGGCAATACAAATACTATCCCAGTTATGAGTGCTGTCAGTACCATTCCCGTTGGCAATACAAATACCATCCCAGTTATGAGTGCTGTCAGTACCATTCCCCTTGGCAATACAAATACTATCCCAGTTATGAGTGCTGTCAGTACCATTCCCCTTGGCAATACAAATACCATCCCAGTTATGAGTGCTGTCAGTACCATTCCCCTTGGCAATACAAATACTATCCCAGTTATGAGTGCTGTCAGTACCATTCCCCTTGGCAATACAAATACCATCCCAGTTATGAGTGCTGTCAGTACCATTCCCCTTGGCAATACAAATACCATCCCAGTTCTGAGTGCTGTCAGTACCATTCCCCTTGGCTTTCCAAACACTGTCCCAGTTATGAGTGCTGTCAGTACCATTCCCCTTGGCAATACAAATACCATCCCAGTTATGAGTGCTGTCAGTACCATTCCCCTTGGCAATACAAATACTATCCCAGTTATGAGTGCTGTCAGTACCATTCCCCTTGGCAATACAAATACCATCCCAGTTATGAGTGCTGTCAGTACCATTTCCCTTGGCTTTACAAATACTATCCCAGTTATGAGTGCTGTCAGTACCATTCCCCTTGGCTTTACAAATACTATCCCAGTTATTAGTGCTGTCAGTACCATTCCCCTTGGCAATACAAATACCATCCCAGTTATGAGTGCTGTCAGTACCATTCCCCTTGGCTTTCCAAACACTGTCTCAGTTATGAGTGCTGTCAGTACCATTCCCCTTGGCAATACAAATACTATCCCAGTTATGAGTGCTGTCAGTTCCATTCCCCTTGGCAATACAAATACTATCCCAGTTATGAGTGCTGTCAGTACAATTCCCCTTGGCTTTCCAAACACTGTCCCAGTTATGAGTGCTGTCAGAACCATTCGTCATAGCAATACAAATACTATCCCAGTTATGAGTGCTGTCAGTACCATTCCCCTTGGCTATCCAAATATTATCCCAGTTATGAGTGCTGTCAGTACCATTCCCCTTGGCAATACAAATACTATCCCAGTTATGAGTGCTGTCAGTACCATTCCCCTTGTTTTTATAAATACTATCCCAGTTATGAGTGCTGTCAGTACCATTCCCCTTGGCAATACAAATACTATCCCAGTTATGAGTGCTGTCAGTACCATATCCCTTGGCAATACAAATACTATCCCAGTTATGAGTGCTGTCAGTACCATTCCCCTTGGCAAAACAAATACTATCCCAGTTATGAGTGCTGTCAGTACCATTCCCCTTGGCAATTCAAATACTATCCCAGTTATGAGTGCTGTCAGTACCATTCCCCTTGGCAATTCAAATACTATCCCAGTTATGATTGCTGTCAGTACCATTCCCCTTGGCAATTCAAATACTATCCCAGTTATGAGTGCTGTCAGTACCATTCCCCTTGGCAATTCAAATACTATCCCAGTTATGAGTGCTGTCAGTACCATTCCCCTTGGCAAAACAAATACTATCCCAGTTATGAATGCTGTCAGTACCATTCCCCTTGGTTTTATAAATACTATCCCAGTTATCAGTGCTGTCAGTACTATTCCCCTTGGCAATTCAAATACTATCCCAGTTATGAGTGCTGTCAGTACCATTCCCCTTGGCAATACAAATACTATCCTAGTTATGAGTGCTGTCAGTACCATTCCCCTTGGCAATACAAATACTATCCCAGTTAGGAGTGCTGTCAGTACTATTCCCCTTGGCAATTCAAATACTATCCCAGTTATGAGTGCTGTCAGTACCATTCCCCTTGGCAATTCAAATACTATCCCAGTTATGAGTGCTGTCAGTACCATTCCCCTTGGCAATACAAATACTATCCCAGTTACGAGTGCTGTCATTACCAAACCCCTTGGCTTTACAAACACTGTCCCAGATATGTGTGCTGTCAGTACCATTCCCCTTGGCAATACAAATACTATCCCAGATATGAGTGCTGTCATTACCATTCCCCTTGGCAATACACATACTATCCCAGTTAGGAGTGCTGTCAGTACCATTCCCCTTGGCTTTACAAATACTATCCCAGTTATGAGTGCTGTCAGTACCATTCCCCTTGGCAATACAAATACTATCCCAGTTATGAGTGCTGTCAGTACCATTCCCCTTGGCAATACAAATACCATCCCAGTTATGAGTGCTGTCAGTACCATTCCCGTTGGCAATACAAATACTATCCCAGTTATGAGTGCTGTCAGTACCATTTCCCTTGGCAATACAAATACTATCCCAGTTATGAGTGCTGTCAGTACCATTCCCCTTGGCAATACAAATACCATCCCAGTTATGAGTGCTGTCAGTACCATTCCCCTTGGCAATACAAATACTATCCCAGTTATGAGTGCTGTCAGTACCATTCCCCTTGGCAATACAAATACTATCCCAGTTATGAGTGCTGTCAGTACCATTCCCCATGGCAATACAAATACTATCCCAGTTATGAGTGCTGTCAGTACCATTCCCCTTGGCAATACAAATACCATCCCAGTTATGAGTGCTGTCAGTACCATTCCCCTTGGCAATACAAATACCATCCCAGTTCTGAGTGCTGTCAGTACCATTCCCCTTGGCTTTCCAAACACTGTCCCAGTTATGAGTGCTGTCAGTACCATTCCCCTTGGCAATACAAATACCATCCCAGTTATGAGTGCTGTCAGTACCATTCCCCTTGGCAATACAAATACTATCCCAGTTATGAGTGCTGTCAGTACCATTCCCCTTGGCAATACAAATACCATCCCAGTTATGAGTGCTGTCAGTACCATTTCCCTTGGCTTTACAAATACTATCCCAGTTATGAGTGCTGTCAGTACCATTCCCCTTGGCTTTACAAATACTATCCCAGTTATGAGTGCTGTCAGTACCATTCCCCTTGGCAATACAAATACCATCCCAGTTATGAGTGCTGTCAGTACCATTCCCCTTGGCTTTCCAAACACTGTCTCAGTTATGAGTGCTGTCAGTACCATTCCCCTTGGCAATACAAATACCATCCCAGTTATGAGTGCTGTCAGTACCATTCCCCTTGGCAATACAAATACTATCCCAGTTATGAGTGCTGTCAGTACCATTCCCCTTGGCAATACAAATACCATCCCAGTTATGAGTGCTGTCAGTACCATTCCCCTTGGCTTTCCAAACACTGTCTCAGTTATGAGTGCTGTCAGTACCATTCCCCTTGGCAATACAAATACCATCCCAGTTATGAGTGCTGTCAGTACCATTCCCCTTGGCAATACAAATACTATCCCAGTTATGAGTGCTGTCAGTTCCATTCCCCTTGGCAATACAAATACTATCCCAGTTATGAGTGCTGTCAGTACAATTCCCCTTGGCAATACAAATACCATCCCAGTTATGAGTGCTGTCAGTACCATTCCCCTTGGCTTTACAAATACTATCCCAGTTATGAGTGCTGTCAGTACCATTCCCCTTGGCTTTACAAATACTATCCCAGTTATGAGTGCTGTCAGTACCATTCCCCTTGGCAATACAAATACCATCCCAGTTATGAGTGCTGTCAGTACCATTCCCCTTGGCTTTCCAAACACTGTCCCAGTTATGAGTGCTGTCAGTACCATTCGTCATAGCAATACAAATACTATCCCAGTTATGAGTGCTGTCAGTACCATTCCCCTTGGCTATCCAAATACTATCCCAGTTATGAGTGCTGTCAGTACCATTCCCCTTGGCAATACAAATACTATCCCAGTTATGAGTGCTGTCAGTACCATTCCCCTTGTTTTTATAAATACTATCCCAGTTATGAGTGCTGTCAGTACCATTCCCCTTGGCAATACAAATACTATCCCAGTTATGAGTGCTGTCAGTACTATTCCCCTAGGCAATTCAAATACTATCCCAGTTATGAGTGCTGTCAGTACCATTCCCCTTGGCAATACAAATACTATCCCAGTTATGAGTGCTGTCAGTACTATTCCCCTAGGCAATTCAAATACTATCCCAGTTATGAGTGCTGTCAGTACCATTTCCCTTGGCTTTACAAATACTATCCCAGTTATGAGTGCTGTCAGTACCATTCCCCTTGGCTTTACAAATACTATCCCAGTTATGAGTGCTGTCAGTACCATTCCCCTTGGCAATACAAATACTATCCCAGTTATGAGTGCTGTCAGTAGTATTCCCCTTGGCAATACAAATACTATCCCAGTTATGAGTGCTGTCATTACCAAACCCCTTGGCTTTACAAACACTGTCCCAGTTATGAGTGCTGTCAGTACCATTCCCCTTGGCAATACAAATACTATCCCAGTTATGAGTGCTGTCATTACCATTCCCCTTGGCAATACAAATACTATCCCAGTTATGAGTGCTGTCATTACCATTCCCCTTGGCAATTCAAATTCTATCCCAGTTATGAGTGCTGTCAGTACCATTCTCCTTGGCAATACAAATACTATCCCAGTTATGAGTGCTGTCAGTACCATTCCCCTTGGCAATACAAATACTATCCCAGTTATGAGTGCTGTCATTACCATTCCCCTTGGCAATACAAATTCTATCCCAGTTATGAGTGCTGTCATTACCATTCCCCTTGGCAAAACAAATATTATCCCAGTTATGAGTGCTGTCAGTACCATTCCCCTTGGCAATACAAATACTATCCCAGTTATGAGTGCTGTCAGTACCATTCCCGTTGGCAATACAAATACCATCCCAGTTATGAGTGCTGTCAGTACCATTCCCCTTGGCAATACAAATACTATCCCAGTTATGAGTGCTGTCAGTACCATTCCCCTTGGCAATACAAATACCATCCCAGTTATGAGTGCTGTCAGTACCATTCCCCTTGGCAATACAAATACTATCCCAGTTATGAGTGCTGTCAGTACCATTCCCCTTGGCAATACAAATACTATCCCAGTTATGAGTGCTGTCAGTACCATTCCCCTTGGCAATACAAATACCATCCCAGTTATGAGTGCTGTCAGTACCATTCCCCTTGGCAATACAAATACTATCCCAGTTATGAGTGCTGTCAGTACCATTCCCCTCGGCAATACAAACACCATCCCAGTTATGAGTGCTGTCAGTCACATTCCCCTTGGCAATACAAATACTATCCCAGTTATGAGTGCTGTCAGTACCATTCCCCTTGGCAATACAAATACTATCCCAGTTATGAATGCTGTCATTACCATTACCCTTGGCAATACAAATACTATCCCAGTTATGAGTGCTGTCAGTACCATTCCCCTTGGCAATACAAATACTATCCCAGGTATGACTGCTGTCAGTACCATTCCCCTTGGCTATTCAAATACTATCCCAGTTATGAGTGCTGTCAGTACCATTCCCCTTGGCAATACAAATACTATCCCAGTCATGAGTGCTGTCAGTACCATTCCCCTTGGCAATTCAAATACTATCCCATTAATGTGTGCTGTCAGTACTATTCCCCTTGGCTTTACAAGCACTGTCCCAGTTATGAGTGCTGTCAGTACCATTCCCCTTGGCAATACAAATACTATCCCAGTTATGAGTGCTGTCAGCACCATTCCCCTTGGCAATACAAATACTATCCCAGTTATGAGTGCTGTCAGTACCATTTCCCTTGGCAACACAAATACTATCCCAGTTATGAGTGCTGTCAGTACCATTCCCCTTGGCAATACAAATACTATCCCATTTATGAGTGCTGTCATTACCATTCCCCTTGTCAATACAAATACTATCCCAGTTATGAGTGCTGTCATTACCATTACCCTTGGCAATACAAATACTATCCCAGTTATGAGTGCTGTCAGTACCATTCCCCTTGGCAATACAAATACTATCCCAGTTATGAGTGCTGTCAGTACCATTCCCCTTGGCAATACAAATACTATCCCAGTTATGAGTGCTGTCATTACCATTACCCTTGGCAATACAAATACTATCCCAGTTATGAGTGCTGTCATTACCATTACCCTTGGCAATTCAAATACTATCCCAGTTATGAGTGCTGTCATTACCATTACCCTTGGCAATACAAATACTATCCCAGTTATGAGTGCTGTCATTACCATTACCCTTGGCAATTCAAATACTATCCCAGTTATGAGTGCTGTCAGTACCATTCCCCTTGGCAATACAAATACTATCCCAGGTATGACTGCTGTCAGTACCATTCCCCTTGGCTATTCAAATACTATCCCAGTTATGAGTGCTGTCAGTACCATTCCCCTTGGCAATACAAATACTATCCCAGTCATGAGTGCTGTCAGTACCATTCCCCTTGGCAATTCAAATACTATCCCATTAATGTGTGCTGTCAGTACTATTCCCCTTGGCTTTACAAGCACTGTCCCAGTTATGAGTGCTGTCAGTACCATTCCCCTTGGCAATACAAATAACATCCCAGTTATGAGTGCTGTCAGTACCATTCCCCTTGGCTTTCCAAGCACTGTCCCAGTTATGAGTGCTGTCAGTACTATTCCCCTTGGCAATACAAATACCATCCCAGTTATGAGTGCTGTCAGTACCATTCCCCTTGGCTTTCCAAGCACTGTCCCAGTTATGAGTGCTGTCAGTACCATTCCCCTTGGCAATACAAATACTATCCCAGTTATGAGTGCTGTCAGCACCATTCCCCTTGGCAATACAAATACTATCCCAGTTATGAGTGCTGTCAGTACTATTCCCCTTGGCTTTACAAGCACTGTCCCAGTTATGAGTGCTGTCAGTACCATTCCCCTTGGCAATACAAATACCATCCCAGTTATGAGTGCTGTCAGTACCATTCCCCTTGGCAATACATATACCATCCCAGTTATGAGTGCTGTCAGTACCATTCCCCTTGGCTTTCAAAGCACTGTCCCAGTTATGAGTGCTGTCAGTACCATTCCCCTTGGCAATACAAATACTATCCCAGTTATGAGTGCTGTCAGCACCATTCCCCTTGGCAATACAAATACTATCCCAGTTATGAGTGCTGTCAGCACCATTCCCCTTGGCAATACAAATACTATCCCAGTTATGTGTGCGGTCAGTACCATTCCCCTTGGCAATACAAATACTATCCCAGTTATGAGTGCTGTCAGTACCATTCCCCTTGGCAATACAAATACTATCCCAGTTATGAGTGCTGTCAGCACCATTCCCCTTGGCAATACAAATACTATCCCAGTTATGTGTGCGGTCAGTACCATTCCCCTTGGCAATACAAATACTATCCCAGTTATGAGTGCTGTCAGTACCATTCCCCTTGGCAATACAAATACTATCCCAGTTATGAGTGCTGTCAGCACCATTCCCCTTGGCAATACAAATACTATCCCAGTTATGAGTGCTGTCAGCACCATTCCCCTTGGCAATACAAATACCATCCCAGTTATGAGTGCTGTCAGTACCATTCCCCTTGGCAATACAAATACCATCCCAGTTATGAGTGCTGTCAGTACCATTCCCCTTGGCAATACAAATACCATCCCAGTTATGAGTGCTGTCAGTACCATTCCCCTTGGCAATACAAATACCATCCCAGTTATGAGTGCTGTCAGTACCATTCCCCTTGGCAATACAAATACCATCCCAGTTATGAGTGCTGTCAGTACCATTCCCCTTGGCAATACAAATACCATCCCAGTTATGAGTGCTGTCAGTACCATTCCCCTTGGCTTTCCAAGCACTGTCCCAGTTATGAGTGCTGTCAGTACCATTCCCCTTGGCAATACAAATACTATCCCAGTTATGAGTGCTGTCAGCACCATTCCCCTTGGCAATACAAATACTATCCCAGTTATGAGTGCTGTCAGCACCATTCCCCTTGGCAATACAAATACTATCCCAGTTATGTGTGCGGTCAGTACCATTCCCCTTGGCAATACAAATACTATCCCAGTTATGAGTGCTGTCAGTACCATTCCCCTTGGCAATACAAATACTATCCCAGTTATGAGTCCTGTCAGTACCATTCCCCTTGGCAATACAAATACTATCCCAGTTATGAGTGCTGTCAGTTCCATTCCCCTTGGCAATACAATTACTATCCCAGTTATGAGTGCTGTCAGTACCATTCCCGTTGGCAATACAAATACTATCCCAGTTATGAGTGCTGTCAGTACCATTCCCCTTGGCAATACAAATACTATCCCAGTTACGAGTGCTGTCAGTACCATTCCCCTTGGCAATACAAATACTATCCCAGTTATGAGTGCTGTCAGTACCATTCCCCTTGGCAATACAAATACTATCCCAGTTACGAGTGCTGTCAGTACCATTCCCCTTGGCAATACAAATACTATCCCAGTTATGAGTGCTGTCAGTACCATTCCCCTTGGCAATTCAAATACCATCCCAGTTATGAGTGCTGTCAGTACCATTCCCCTTGGCAATTCAAATACTATCCCAGTTCTGAGTGCTGTCAGTACCATTCCCCCTGGCAATACAAATGCTATCCCAGTTATGAGTGCTGTCAGTACCATTCCCCTTGGCAATTCAAATACTATCCCAGTTATGAGTGCTGTCAGTACCGTTCCCCTTGGCAATTCAAATACTATCCCAGTTCTGAGTGCTGTCATTACCATTCCCCTTGGCAATACAAATACTATCCCAGTTATGAGTGCTGTCAGTACCATTCCCCTTGGCTATACAAATACTATCCCAGTTATGAGTGCTGTCAGTACCATTCCCCTTGGCAATACAAATACTATCCCAGTTATGAGTGCTTTCATTACCATTCCCCTTGGCAATACAAATACTATCCCAGTTATGAGTGCTGTCAGTACCATTCCCCTTGGCAATACAAATACTATCCCAGTTATGAGTGCTTTCATTACCATTCCCCTTGGCAATACAAATACTATCCCAGTTATGACTGCTGTCAGTACCATTCCCCTTGGCAATACAAATACTATCCCAGTTATGACTGCTGTCAGTACCATTCCCCTTGGCAATACAAATACTATCCCAGTTATGAGTGCTGTCAGTACCATTCCCCTTGGCAATACAAATACTATCCCAGTTATGACTGCTGTCAGTACCATTCCCCTTGGCAATACAAATACTATCCCAGTTATGAGTGCTGTCAGTACCATTCCCCTTGGCAATACAAATACCATCCCAGTTATGAGTGCTGTCAGTACCATTCCCCTTGGCAATACAAATACTATCCCAGTTATGAGTGCTGTCAGTACCATTCCCCTTGGCAATACAAATACTATCCCAGTTATGAGTGCTGTCAGTACCATTCCACTTGGCAATACAAATACTATCCCAGTTATGAGTGCTGTCAGTACCATTCCCCTTGGCAATACAAATACCATCCCAGTTATGAATGCTGTCAGTACCATTCCCCTTGGCAATACAAATACTATCCCAGTTATGAGTGCTGTCAGTACCATTCCCCTTGGCAATACAAATACTATCCCAGTTATGAATGCTGTCAGTACCATTCCCCTTGGCAATACAAATACCATCCCAGTTATGAATGCTGTCAGTACCATTCCCCTTGGCAATACAAATACTATCCCAGTTATGAGTGCTGTCAGTACCATTCCACTTGGCAATACAAATACTATCCCAGTTATGAGTGCTGTCAGTACCATTCCCCTTGGCAATACAAATACCATCCCAGTTATGAGTGCTGTCAGTACCATTCCCCTTGGCAATACAAATACTATCCCAGTTATGAGTGCTGTCAGTACCATTCCCCTTGGCAATACAAATACCATCCCAGTGATGAGTGCTGTCAGTACCATTCCACTTGGCAATACAAATACTATCCCAGTTATGACTGCTGTCAGTACCATTCCCCTTGGCAATACAAATACTATCCCAGTTATGACTGCTGTCAGTACCATTCCCCTTGGCAATACAAATACTATCCCAGTTATGAGTGCTGTCAGTACCATTCCCCTTGGCAATACAAATACTATCCCAGTTATGACTGCTGTCAGTACCATTCCCCTTGGCAATACAAATACTATCCCAGTTATGAGTGCTGTCAGTACCATTCCCCTTGGCAATACAAATACCATCCCAGTTATGAGTGCTGTCAGTACCATTCCCCTTGGCAATACAAATACTATCCCAGTTATGAGTGCTGTCAGTACCATTCCCCTTGGCAATACAAATACTATCCCAGTTATGAGTGCTGTCAGTAACATTCCACTTGGCAATACAAATACTATCCCAGTTATGAGTGCTGTCAGTACCATTCCCCTTGGCAATACAAATACCATCCCAGTTATGAATGCTGTCAGTACCATTCCCCTTGGCAATACAAATACTATCCCAGTTATGAGTGCTGTCAGTACCATTCCCCTTGGCAATACAAATACTATCCCAGTTATGAATGCTGTCAGTACCATTCCCCTTGGCAATACAAATACCATCCCAGTTATGAATGCTGTCAGTACCATTCCCCTTGGCAATACAAATACTATCCCAGTTATGAGTGCTGTCAGTACCATTCCACTTGGCAATACAAATACTATCCCAGTTATGAGTGCTGTCAGTACCATTCCCCTTGGCAATACAAATACCATCCCAGTTATGAGTGCTGTCAGTACCATTCCCCTTGGCAATACAAATACTATCCCAGTTATGAGTGCTGTCAGTACCATTCCCCTTGGCAATACAAATACCATCCCAGTGATGAGTGCTGTCAGTACCATTCCACTTGGCAATACAAATACTATCCCAGTTATGAGTGCTGTCAGTACCATTCCCCTTGGCAATACAAATACCATCCCAGTTATGAGTGCTGTCAGTACCATTCCCCTTGGCAATACAAATACCATCCCAGTTATGAGTGCTGTCATTACCATTCCCCTTGGCTTTACAAACACTGTCCCAGTTATGAGTGCTGTCAGTACCATTCCACTTGGCAATACAAATACTATCCCAGTTATGAGTGCTGTCATTACCATTCCCCTTGGCAATACAAATACTATCCCAGTTATGAGTGCTGTCAGTACCATTCCCCTTGGCAATACAAATACTATCCCAGTTATGAGTGCTGTCAGTACCATTCCCCTTGGCAATTCAAATACTATCCCTGTTATGAGTGCTGTCAGTACCATTCCCCTTGGCAATTCAAATACTATCCCAGTTATGAGTGCTGTCAGTACCATTCCCCTTGGCAAAACAAATACTATCCCAGTTATGAGTGCTGTCAGTACCATTCCCCTTGGCAATTCAAATACTATCCCAGTTATGAGTGCTGTCAGTACCATTCCCCTTGGCAACACAAATACTATCCCAGTTATGAGTGCTGTCAGTACCATTCCCCTTGGCAATTCAAATACTATCCCAGTTATGAGTGCTGTCAGTACCATTCCCCTTGGCAATTCAAATACTATCCCAGTTATGAGTGCTGTCAGTACCATTCCCCTTGGCAATTCAAATACTATCCCAGTTATGAGTGCTGTCAGTACTATTCCCCTTGGCTTTACAAACACTGTCCCAGTTATGTGTGCTGTCAGTACCATTCCCCTTGGCAATACAAATACTATCCCAGTTATGAGTGCTGTCAGTACCATTCCCCTTGGCAATACAAATACTATCCCAGTTATGAGTGCTGTCAGTACCATTCCCCTTGGCAATACAAATACTATCCCAGTTATGAGTGCTGTCAGTACCATTCCCCTTGGCAATACAAATACTATCCCAGTTATGAGTGCTGTCAGTACCATTCCCCTTGGCAATACAAATACTATCCCAGTTATGAGTGCTGTCATTACCATTCCCCTTGGCAATACAAATACTATCCCAGTTATGAGTGCTGTCAGTACCATTCCTCTTGGCAATACAAATACTATCCCAGGTATGACTGCTGTCAGTACCATTCCCCTTGGCTATTCAAATACTATCCCAGTTATGAGTGCTGTCAGTACCATTCCCCTTGGCAATACAAATACTATCCCAGTTCTGAGTGCTGTCAGTACCATTCCCCTTGGCAATACAAATACTATCCCAGTTATGAGTGCTGTCAGTACCATTCCCCTTGGCAATACAAATACTATCCCATTTATGAGTGCTGTCATTACCATTCCCCTTGGCAATACAAATACTATCCCAGTTATGAGTGCTGTCAGTACCATTCCCCTTGGCAATACAAATACTATCCCAGTTATGAGTGCTGTCAGTACCATTCCCCTTGGCAATACAAATACTATCCCAGTTATGAGTGCTGTCAGTTCCATTCCCCTTGGCAATACAATTACTATCCCAGTTATGAGTGCTGTGAGTACCATTCCCCTTGGCAATTCAAATACTATCCCAGTTATGAGTGCTGTCAGTACCATTCCCCTTGGCAATACAAATGCCATCCCAGTTATGAGTGCTGTCAGTACCATTCCCCTTGGCAATACAAATACTATCCCAGTTATGACTACTGTCAGTACCATTCCCCTTGGCAATTCAAATACTATCCCAGTTATGAGTGCTGTCAGTACCATTCCCCTTGGCAATACAAATACCATCCCAGTTATGAGTGCTGTCAGTACCATTCCCCTTGGCAATACGAATACTATCCCAGTTATGAGTGCTGTCAGTACCATTTCCCTTGGCAATACAAATACTATCCCAGTTATGAGTGCTGTCAGTACCATTTCCCTTGGCAATACAAATACTATCCCAGTTATGAGTGCTGTCAGTACCATTCCCCTTGGCAATACAAATACTATCCCAGTTATGAGTGCTGTCAGTACCATTCCCCTTGGCAATTCAAATACTATCCCAGTTATGAGTGCTGTCAGTACCATTTCCCTTGGCAATACAAATACTATCCCAGTTATGAGTGCTGTCAGTCACATTCCCCTTGGCAATTAAAATACTATCCCAGTTATGAGTGCTGTCAGTACCATTCCCCTTGGCAATACAAATACTATCCCAGTGATGAGTGCTGTCAGTACCATTCCCCTTGGCAAAACAAATACTATCCCAGTTATGAGTGCTGTCAGTACCATTTCCCTTGGCAATACAAATACTATCCCAGTGATGAGTGCTGTCAGTACCATTCCCCTTGGCAAAACAAATACTATCCCAGTGATGAGTGCTGTCAGTACCATTCCCCTTGGCAAAACAAATACTATCCCAGTTATGAGTGCTGTCAGTCACATTCCCCTTGGCAATTAAAATACTATCCCAGTTATGAGTGCTGTCAGTACCATTCCCCTTGGCATGACAACACTGCCCCAGTTATGAGTGCTGTCAGTACCATTCCCCTTGGCAATACAAATACTATCCCAGTTATGAGTGCTGTCAGTACCATTCCCCTTGGCATGACAACACTGCCCCAGTTATGAGTGCTGTCAGTACCATTCCCCTTGGCTTTACAAATACTATCCCAGTTATGAGTGCTGTCAGTACCATTCCCCTTGGCAATACAAATACTATCCCAGTTATGAGTGCTGTCAGTACCATTCCCCTTGGCATGACAACACTGCCCCAGTTATGTGTGCTGTCAGTACCATTCCCCTTGGCTTTACAAATACTATCCCAGTTATGAGTGCTGTCAGTACCATTCCCCTTGGCAATACAAATACTATCCCAGTTATGAGTGCTGTCAGTACCATTCCCCTTGGCAATACAAATACTATCCCAGTTATGAGTGCTGTCAGTACCATTCCCCTTGGCAATACAAATACTATCCCAGTTATGAGTGCTGTCAGTACCATTCCCCTTGGCATGACAACACTGCCCCAGTTATGAGTGCTGTCAGTACCATTCCCCTTGGCTTTACAAATACTATCCCAGTTATGAGTGCTGTCAGTACCATTCCCCTTGGCAATACAAATACTATCCCAGTTATGAGTGCTGTCAGTACCATTCCCCTTGGCAATACAAATACTATCCCAGTTATGAGTGCTGTCATTACCATACCCCTTGGCAATACAAATACTATCCCAGTTATGAGTGCTGTCAGTACCATTCCACTTGGCAATACAAATACTATCCCAGTTATGAGTGCTGTCAGTACCATTCCCCTTGGCAATACAAATACCATCCCAGTTATGAGTGCTGTCAGTACCATTCCCCTTGGCAATACAAATACTATCCCAGTTATGAGTGCTGTCAGTACCATTCCCCTTGGCAATACAAATACTATCCCAGTTATGAGTGCTGTCAGTACCATTCCACTTGGCAATACAAATACTATCCCAGTTATGAGTGCTGTCAGTACCATTCCCCTTGGCAATACAAATACTATCCCAGTTATGAGTGCTGTCAGTACCATTCCACTTGGCAATACAAATTCTATCCCAGTTATGAGTGCTGTCAGTACCATTCCCCTTGGCAATACAAATACCATCCCAGTTATGAGTGCTGTCAGTACCATTCCCCTTGGCTTTACAAACACTGTCCCAGTTATGAGTGCTGTCAGTACCATTCCCCTTGGCAATACAAATACTATCCCAGTTATGAGTGCTGTCAGTACCATTCCCCTTGGCAATACAAATACCATCCCAGTTATGAGTGCTGTCAGTACCATTCCCCTTGGCAATACAAATACCATCCCAGTTATGAGTGCTGTCAGTACTATTCCCCTTGGCAATACAAATACCATCCCAGTTATGAGTGCTGTCATTACCATTCCCCTTGGCTTTACAAACACTGTCCCAGTTATGAGTGCTGTCAGTACCATTCCACTTGGCAATACAAATACTATCCCAGTTATGAGTGCTGTCAGTACCATTCCCCTTGGCAATACAAATACTATCCCAGTTATGAGTGCTGTCAGTACCATTCCCCTTGGCAATACAAATACCATCCCAGTTATGAGTGCTGTCAGTACCATTCCCCTTGGCAATACAAATACCATCCCAGTTATGAGTGCTGTCAGTACCATTCCCCTTGGCAATACAAATACTATCCCAGTTATGAGTGCTGTCAGTACCATTCCCCTTGGCAATACAAATACTATCCCAGTTAGGAGTGCTGTCAGTCACATTCCCCTTGGCAATACAAATACTATCCCAGTTATGAGTGCTGTCAGTACCATTCCCCTTGGCAATACAAATACTATCCCAGTTAGGAGTGCTGTCAGTCACATTCCCCTTGGCAATACAAATACTTTCCCAGTTATGAGTGCTGTCAGTACCATTCCCCTAGGCAATTCAAATACTATCCCAGTTATGAGTGCTGTCAGTACCATTCCCCTTGGCAAAACAAATACTATCCCAGTTATGAGTGCTGTCAGTACCATTCCCCTTGGCAATTCAAATACTATCCCAGTTATGAGTGCTGTCAGTACCATTCCCCTTGGCAATACAAATACTATCCCAGTTCTGAGTGCTGTCAGTACCATTCCCCTTGGCAATACATATACTATCCCAGTTCTGAGTGCTGTCAGTACCATTCCCCTTGGCAATACAAATACTATCCCAGTTATGAGTGCTGTCAGTACCATTCCCCTTGGCAATACAAATACTATCCCAGTTCTGAGTGCTGTCAGTACCATTCCCCTTGGCAATTCAAATACTATCCCAGTTATGAGTGCTGTCAGTACCATTCCCCTTGGCAATACAAATACTATCCCAGTTATGAGTGCTGTCAGTCACATTCCCCTTGGCAACACAAATACTATCCCAGTTATGATTGCTGTCAGTGCCATTCCCCTTGGCAATACAAATACTATCCCAGTTATGAGTGCTGTCAGTACCATTCCCCTTGGCAATTCAAATACTATCCCAGTTATGAGTGCTGTCAGTACCATTCCCCTTGGCAAGACAAACACTGTCCCAGTTATGAGTGCTGTCAGTACCATTCCCCTTGGCAATTCAAATACTATCCCAGTTATGAGTGCTGTCAGTACCATTCCCCTTGGCAATACAAACACTGTCCCAGTTATGAGTGCTGTCAGTACCATTCCCCTTGCCAATTCAAATACTATCCCAGTTATGAGTGCTGTCATTACCATTCCCCTTGGCAATACAAATACTATCCCAGTTATGAGTGCTGTCAGTACCATTCCCCTTGGCAAAACAAATACTATCCCAGTTATGAGTGCTGTCAGTACCATTCCCCTTGGCAATTCAAATACTATCCCAGTTATGAGTGCTGTCAGTACCATTCCCCTTGGCAATTCAAATACTATCCCTGTTATGAGTGCTGTCAGTACCATTCCCCTTGGCAATTCAAATACTATCCCAGTTATGAGTGCTGTCAGTACCATTCCCCTTGGCAAAACAAATACTATCCCAGTTATGAGTGCTGTCAGTACCATTCCCCTTGGCAATTCAAATACTATCCCAGTTATGAGTGCTGTCAGTACCATTCCCCTTGGCAATACAAATACTATCCCAGTTATGAGTGCTGTCAGTACCATTCCCCTTGGCAAAACAAATACTATCCCAGTTATGAGTGCTGTCAGTACCATTCCCCTTGGCAATTCAAATACTATCCCAGTTATGAGTGCTGTCAGTACCATTCCCCTTTGCAATTCAAATACTATCCCAGTTATGAGTGCTGTCAGTACCATTCCCCTTGGCAATTCAAATACTATCCCAGTTATGAGTGCTGTCAGTACTATTCCCCTTGGCTTTACAAACACTGTCCCAGTTATGTGTGCTGTCAGTACCATTCCCCTTGGCAATACAAATACTATCCCAGTTATGAGTGCTGTCAGTACCATTCCCCTTGGCAATACAAATACTATCCCAGTTATGAGTGCTGTCAGTACCATTCCCCTTGGCAATACAAATACTATCCCAGTTATGAGTGCTGTCAGTACCATTCCCCTTGGCAATACAAATACTATCCCAGTTATGAGTGCTGTCAGTACCATTCCCCTTGGCAATACAAATACTATCCCAGTTATGAGTGCTGTCATTACCATTCCCCTTGGCAATACAAATACTATCCCAGTTATGAGTGCTGTCAGTACCATTCCTCTTGGCAATACAAATACTATCCCAGGTATGACTGCTGTCAGTACCATTCCCCCTGGCTATTCAAATACTATCCCAGTTATGAGTGCTGTCAGTACCATTCCCCTTGGCAATTCAAATACTATCCCAGTTCTGAGTGCTGTCAGTACCATTCCCCTTGGCAATACAAATACTATCCCAGTTATGAGTGCTGTCAGTACCATTCCCCTTGGCAATACAAATACTATCCCAGTTATGAGTGCTGTCAGTACCATTCCCCTTGGCAATACAAATACTATCCCAGTTATGAGTGCTGTCAGTTCCATTCCCCTTGGCAATACAATTACTATCCCAGTTATGAGTGCTGTGAGTACCATTCCCCTTGGCAATTCAAATACTATCCCAGTTATGAGTGCTGTCAGTACCATTCCCCTTGGCAATACAAATACTATCCCAGTTATGAGTGCTGTCAGTACCATTCCCCTTGGCAATACAAATACCATCCCAGTTATGAGTGCTGTCAGTACCATTCCCCTTGGCAATACAAATACTATCCCAGTTATGAGTGCTGTCAGTACCATTCCCCTTGGCAATACAAATACTATCCCAGTTATGAGTGCTGTCAGTACCATTCCACTTGGCAATACAAATACTATCCCAGTTATGAGTGCTGTCAGTACCATTCCCCTTGGCAATACAAATACTATCCCAGTTATGAGTGCTGTCAGTACCATTCCACTTGGCAATACAAATACTATCCCAGTTATGAGTGCTGTCAGTACCATTCCCCTTGGCTTTACAAACACTGTCCCAGTTATGAGTGCTGTCAGTACCATTCCCCTTGGCAATTCAAATACTATCCCAGTTATGAGTGCTGTCAGTACCATTCCCTTTGGCAATACAAATACTATCCCAGTTATGAGTGCTGTCAGTACCATTTCCCTTGGCAATACAAATACTATCCCAGTTATGAGTGCTGTCAGTACCATTTCCCTTGGCAATACAAATACTATCCCAGTTATGAGTGCTGTCAGTACCATTCCCCTTGGCAATACAAATACTATCCCAGTTATGAGTGCTGTCAGTACCATTCCCCTTGGCAATTCAAATACTATCCCAGTTATGAGTGCTGTCAGTACCATTCCCCTTGGCAATACAAATACTATCCCAGTTATGAGTGCTGTCAGTACCATTCCCCTTGGCAATACAAATACTATCCCAGTTATGAGTGCTGTCAGTACCATTCCCCTTGGCAATACAAATACTATCCCAGTGATGAGTGCTGTCAGTACCATTCCCCTTGGCAAAACAAATACTATCCCAGTTATGAGTGCTGTCAGTACCATTTCCCTTGGCAATACAAATACTATCCCAGTTAGGAGTGCTGTCAGTCACATTCCCCTTGGCAATTAAAATACTATCCCAGTTATGAGTGCTGTCAGTACCATTCCCCTTGGCAATACAAATACTATCCCAGTGATGAGTGCTGTCAGTACCATTCCCCGTGGCAAAACAAATACTATCCCAGTTATGAGTGCTGTCAGTACCATTCCCCTTGGCAATTCAAATACTATCCCAGTTATGAGTGCTGTCAGTACCATTCCCCTTGGCAATACAAATACTATCCCAGTTATGAGTGCTGTCAGTACCATTCCCCTTGGCATGACAACACTGCCCCAGTTATGAGTGCTGTCAGTACCATTCCCCTTGGCTTTACAAATACTATCCCAGTTATGAGTGCTGTCAGTACCATTCCCCTTGGCAATACAAATACTATCCCAGTTATGAGTGCTGTCATTACCATACCCCTTGGCAATACAAATACTATCCCAGTTATGAGTGCTGTCAGTACCATTCCACTTGGCAATACAAATACTATCCCAGTTATGAGTGCTGTCAGTATCATTCCCCTTGGCAATACAAATACCATCCCAGTTATGAGTGCTGTCAGTACCATTCCCCTTGGCAATACAAATACCATCCCAGTTATGAGTGCTGTCAGTACCATTCCCCTTGGCAATACAAATACTATCCCAGTTATGAGTGCTGTCAGTACCATTCGACTTGGCAATACAAATACTATCCCAGTTATGAGTGCTGTCAGTACCATTCCTCTTGGCATATTCAAATACTATCCCAGTTATGAGTGCTGTCAGTACCATTTCCCTTGGCAATACAAATACTATCCCAGTTATGAGTGCTGTCAGTCACATTCCCCTTGGCAATTAAAATACTATCCCAGTTATGAGTGCTGTCAGTACCATTCCCCTTGGCAATACAAATACTATCCCAGTGATGAGTGCTGTCAGTACCATTCCCCTTGGCAAAACAAATACTATCCCAGTTATGAGTGCTGTCAGTACCATTTCCCTTGGCAATACAAATACTATCCCAGTTAGGAGTGCTGTCAGTCACATTCCCCTTGGCAATTAAAATACTATCCCAGTTATGAGTGCTGTCAGTACCATTCCCCTTGGCAATACAAATACTATCCCAGTGATGAGTGCTGTCAGTACCATTCCCCTTGGCAAAACAAATACTATCCCAGTTATGAGTGCTGTCAGTACCATTCCCCTTGGCAATTCAAATACTATCCCAGTTATGAGTGCTGTCAGTACCATTCCCCTTGGCAATTCAAATACTATCCCAGTTATGAGTGCTGTCAGTACCATTCGTCATGGCAATACAAATACTATCCCAGTTATGAGTGCTGTCAGTACCATTCCCCTTGGCAATACAAATACTATCCCAGTTATGAGTGCTGTCAGTACCATTCCCCTTGGCAATACAAATACTATCCCAGTTATGAGTGCTGTCAGTACCATTCCCCTTGGCATGACAACACTGCCCCAGTTATGAGTGCTGTCAGTACCATTCCCCTTGGCTTTACAAATACTATCCCAGTTATGAGTGCTTTCATTACCATTCCCCTTGGCAATACAAATACTATCCCAGTTATGAGTGCTGTCATTACCATACCCCTTGGCAATACAAATACTATCCCAGTTATGAGTGCTGTCAGTACCATTCCCCTTGGCAATACAAATACCATCCCAGTTATGAGTGCTGTCAGTACCATACCCCTTGGCAATACAAATACCATCCCAGTTATGAGTGCTGTCAGTACCATTCCCCTTGGCAATACAAATACTATCCCATTTATGAGTGCTGTCAGTACCATTCCCCTTGGCAATACAAATACCATCCCAGTTATGAGTGCTGTCAGTACCATTCCCCTTGGCAATTCAAATACTATCCCAGTTATGAGTGCTGTCAGTACCATTCCCCTTGGCAATACAAATACCATCCCAGTTATGAGTGCTGTCAGTACCATTCCCCTTGGCAATACAAATACCATCCCAGTTATGAGTGCTGTCAGTACCATTCCCCTTGGCAATACAAATACCATCCCAGTTATGAGTGCTGTCAGTACCATTCCCCTTGGCAATACAAATACTATCCCAGTTATGAGTGCTGTCAGTCACATTCCCCTTGGCTTTACAAATACTATCCCAGTTATGAGTGCTTTCATTACCATTCCCCTTGGCAATACAAATACTATTCCAGTTATGAGTGCTGTCATTACCATACCCCTTGGCAATACAAATACTATCCCAGTTATGAGTGCTGTCAGTACCATTCCCCTTGGCAATACAAATACCATCCCAGTTATGAGTGCTGTCAGTACCATTCCCCTTGGCAATACAAATACCATCCCAGTTATGAGTGCTGTCAGTACCATTCCCCTTGGCAATACAAATACTATCCCAGTTATGAGTGCTGTCAGTACCATTCCCCTTGGCAATACAAATACCATCCCAGTTATGAGTGCTGTCAGTACCATTCCCCTTGGCAATACAAATACCATCCCAGTTATGAGTGCTGTCAGTACCATTCCCCTTGGCAATACAAATACTATCCCAGTTATGAGTGCTGTCAGTCACATTCCCCTTGGCTTTACAAATACTATCCCAGTTATGAGTGCTTTCATTACCATTCCCCTTGGCAATACAAATACTATCCCAGTTATGAGTGCTGTCATTACCATACCCCTTGGCAATACAAATACCATCCCAGTTATGAGTGCTGTCAGTACCATTCCCCTTGGCAATACAAATACCATCCCAGTTATGAGTGCTGTCAGTACCATTCCCCTTGGCAATACAAATACTATCCCAGTTATGAGTGCTGTCAGTCACATTCCCCTTGGCTTTACAAATACTATCCCAGTTATGAGTGCTTTCATTACCATTCCCCTTGGCAATACAAATACTATCCCAGTTATGAGTGCTGTCATTACCATACCCCTTGGCAATACAAATACTATCCCAGTTATGAGTGCTGTCAGTACCATTCCCCTTGGCAATACAAATACCATCCCAGTTATGAGTGCTGTCAGTACCATTCCCCTTGGCAATACAAATACCATCCCAGTTCTGAGTGCTGTCAGTACCATTCCCCTTGGCAATACAAATACTATCCCATTTATGAGTGCTGTAATTACCATTCCCCTTGGCAATACAAATACTATCCCAGTTATGAGTGCTGTCAGTACCATTCCCCTTGGCAATACAAATACTATCCCAGTTATGAGTGGTGTCAGTTCCATTCCCCTTGGCAATACAAATACTATCCCAGTTATGAGTGCTGTCAGTACCATTCCCCTTGGCAATACAAATACTATCCCAGTTATGAGTGCTGTCAGTACCATTCCCCTTGGCAATACAAATACTATCCCAGTTATGAGTGCTGTCAGTTCCATTCCCCTTGGCAATACAAATACTATCCCAGTTATGAGTGCTGTCAGTACCATTCCCGTTGGCAATACAAATACTATCCCAGTTATGAGTGCTGTCAGTACCATTCGTCATGGCAATACAGATACTATCCCAGTTATGAGTGCTGTCAGTTCCATTCCCCTTGGCAATACAAATACTATCCCTGTTATGAGTGCTGTCAGTACCATTCCCCTTGGCTTTACAAACACTATCCCAGTTATGAGTGCTGTCAGTACCATTCCCCTTGGCAATACAAATACTATCCCAGTTATGAGTGCTGTCAGTACCATTCCCCTTGGCAATACAAATACTATCCCAGTTATGAGTGCTGTCAGTACCATTTCCTTTGGCAATTCAAATACTATCCCAGTTATGAGTGCTGTCAGTACCATTCCCCTTGGCAATACAAATACTATCCCAGTTATGAGTGCTGTCAGTACCATTCCCCTTGGTAATACAAATACTATCCCTGTTATGAGTGCTGTCAGTACCATTCCCCTTGGCAATTCAAATACTATCCCAGTTATGAGTGCTGTCAGTACCATTCCCCTTGGCAATACAAATACTATCCCAGTTATGAGTGCTGTCAGTACCATTTCCTTTGGCAATTCAAATACTATCCCAGTTATGAGTGCTGTCAGTACCATTCCCCTTGGCAATACAAATACTATCCCTGTTATGAGTGCTGTCAGTACCATTTCCTTTGGCAATACAAATACTATCCCAGTTATGAATGCTGTCAGTACCATTCCCCTTGGCAATACAAATACTATCCCAGTTATGAGTGCTGTCAGTACCATTCCCCTTGGCAATACAAATACTATCCCTGTTATGAGTGCTGTCAGTACCATTCCCCTTGGCAATACAAATACTATCCCAGTTATGAGTGCTGTCAGTACCATTCCCCTTGGCAATACAAATACTATCCCAGTTATGAGTGCTGTCATTACCATTCCCCTTGGCTTTATAAATACTATCCCAGTTATGAGTGCTGTCATTACCATTCCCCTTGGCAATACAAATACTATCCCAGTTATGAGTGCTGTCAGTACCATTCCCCTTGGCTTTATAAATACTATCCCAGTTATGAGTGCTGTCAGTTCCATTCCCCTTGACAATACAAATACTATCCCAGTTATGAGTGCTGTCATTACCATTCCCCTTGGCAATACAAATACTATCCCAGTTATGAGTGCTGTCAGTACCATTCCCCTTGGCAATATAAATACTATCCCAGTTATGAGTGCTGTCATTACCATTTCCCTTGGCAATACAAATACTATCCCAGTTATGAGTGCTGTCAGTACCATTCCCCTTGGCTTTATAAATACTATCCCAGTTATGAGTGCTGTCAGTTCCATTCCCCTTGACAATACAAATACTATCCCAGTTATGAGTGCTGTCATTACCATTCCCCTTGGCAATACAAATACTATCCCAGTTATGAGTGCTGTCAGTACCATTCCCCTTGGCAATATAAATACTATCCCAGTTATGAGTGCTGTCATTACCATTCCCCTTGGCAATACAAATACTATCCCAGTTATGAGTGCTGTCAGTACCATTCCCCTTGGCAATATAAATACTATCCCAGTTATGAGTGCTGTCATTACCATTTCCCTTGGCAATACAAATACTATCCCAGTTATGAGTGCTGTCAGTACCATTCCCCTTGGCAATACAAATACTATCCCAGTTATGAGTGCTGTCATTACCATTCCCCTTGGCAATACAAATACTATCCCAGTTATGAGTGCTGTCAGTACCATTCCCCTTGGCAATATAAATACTATCCCAGTTATGAGTGCTGTCATTACCATTTCCCTTGGCAATACAAATACTATCCCAGTTATGAGTGCTGTCAGTACCATTCCCCTTGGCTTTATAAATACTATCCCAGTTATGAGTGCTGTCAGTTCCATTCCCCTTGACAATACAAATACTATCCCAGTTATGAGTGCTGTCATTACCATTCCCCTTGGCAATACAAATACTATCCCAGTTATGAGTGCTGTCAGTACCATTCCCCTTGGCAATATAAATACTATCCCAGTTATGAGTGCTGTCATTACCATTTCCCTTGGCAATACAAATACTATCCCAGTTATGAGTGCTGTCAGTACCATTCCCCTTGGCAATATAAATACTATCCCAGTTATGAGTGCTGTCATTACCATTCCCCTTGGCAATACAAATACTATCCCAGTTATGAGTGCTGTCAGTACCATTCCCCTTGGCAATACAAATACTATCCCAGTTATGAGTGCTGTCAGTACCATTCCCCTTGGCAATACAAATACTATCCCAGTTATGAGAGCTGTCAGTACCATTCCCCTTGGCAATACAAATACCATCCCAGTTATGAGTGCTGTCAGTACCATTCCCCTTGGCAATACAAATACTATCCCAGTTATGAGTGCTGTCAGTACCATTCCCCTTGGCAATACTCTGACCAGTGGTAGGAGGATTGTTAACCAGAGGAAATCGATAATAGAGAAGTGAGAAATGAATTGGTTTAGTTGTCATGATCTGACTTCACTGTCTGAAAGATTCAATAGTTAATTTCTCAACAGAACTGGATAAATGTGGGTCGAGATCAGGCAGAGTGCGATCAATTGGATAGATCTTTCAGAGATCCCACAGAGTGTCAGTGGACCAAACAGACTCTATTTGCTGTGTTATTCTATATTACCACTTATTAATTGATCTAATTACACAGAATTTTTAAAATCCATAGATCTAGAAATTCTTCGTCTCCAAATCAATGTTTAGAGATCTTTAATATTCTGTGTTCACTTTTCAGAAGCAGATACCAGACTGAATGGCCTGCAGTGTTTTGGAAATTCACCTGAAGCCAAAGACGGCCATCCAATCATTGTGAAATGTACTGGGATAGAGGTTCACTGCATCGAAACCAGCATCAAAGTGCCCAGTTGTAAGTTTAACAGCTAAAGAGTCACAGTAACAGCTTCAACTGGTTTGTTAATGTCAGGGCACATAGAAACATAGAAAATCGGAGCAGGATTAGGCCATTTGGTCCTTCGAGTCTGCTCCGCCATTCATTATGATCATGGGTGATCATCCAACTCAGTAACCTGTTCCGGCTTTTGCCCCATACCCTTTGATCCCTTTAGACCCAAGAGCTATATCTAACTCCTTCTTGAAAACATACAATGTTTCGGCCTCAACTCCTTTCTGTGGTAGCAAATTCCATAGGCTCACCACTCTCTGGGTGAAGAAATTTCTCCTCATCTCAGCCCTGAAAGGTTTACCCTGTATCCTTAGACTATGACCCCTGGTTTTGGACTCCCCCACCATCGGGAACATCCTTCCTGCATCTACCCTGTCAATTCCTGTTCGAATTTTATCGGTTTCTATGAGATCCCCCCTCACTCTTCTGAACTCCAGCGAATATAATCCAAACCGACTCAATCTCTCCTCATATGTCAGTCCTGCCATCCCAGGAATCAGTCTGGTAAACCTTCACTGCACTCCCTCTATAGCAAGAACATCCTTCCTCAGATAAGGAGACCAAAACTGCACACAATATTCCAGGTGTGGCCTCACCAAGGCCCTGTATAATTGCAGCAAGACATCCCTGCTCCTGTACTCAAATCCTCTCGCTATGAAGGCCAACATACCATTTGCCTTTTTTACCACCTGTTGCACCTGCATGCTTACCTTCAGCAACTGGTGTACGAGAACACCCAGGTCTCGCTGCATATTCCCCTCTCTCAGTTTATAGCCATTCAGATAATAATCTGCCTTCCTGTTTTTGCTACCAATGTGGATAACCTCACATTGATCCTCATTATACTGCATCTGCCATGTATTAGCCCACTCACTCAACTTGTCTAAATCACCCTGAAGCCTCTCTGCATCCTCCTCACAACTTACCCTTCCACCCAATTTTGTGTCATTACAGCAATGTGGTTGACTCTTACATGCCCTCTGAAATGGCCTAGCAAGCCACTCAGTTGTACCTAACTGCTACGAAGTCAATGAAAAGGAATGAAACCGGACGGACCACCCGGCATCGGCCTAGGCACCGAAAACGCCTTCACTGTCGCTGGGTCAAAATCCTGGAACTCCCTTCCTAACAGCACTGTGGGTGTACCTACCCCACACGGACTGCAGCGGTTCAAGAAGGCAGCTCACCACCACCGTCTCAAGGGCAATTAGGGATGGGCAATAAATGCTGGCCTAGCCAGTGACGCCCACATCCCATGAATGAATAAAAAAAAAATCTGCAAATTTGGAGATAGTACATTTAGTTCCCTCATCTAAATTATTAATGTATACGTTCCTCATTTGATGAAAGGGACAGCGTGGTGAGACATGCGAGCCAAATTTAAGTGAGGGGGGGTAGTAACTGAGTGCAATGAGACAGGGACACCAGCAGATGGAGATGGTGAGAGGGGGACAGTAACTGCAGTGAGACAGGGACACCAGCAGATGGAGATGGTGAGAGGGGGCCAGTAACTGCAGCGAGACAGGGACACCAGCAGATGGCGATCGTGACAAGGGGCAATAATTGGGTGCAGTGAGACAGGGATACCAGCAAATGGAGATGGTGAGAGGGGGACAGTAACTGCACTGAGACAGGGACACCAGCAGATGGAGATGGTGAGAGGGGGACAGTAACTGCACTGAGACAGGGACACCAGCAGATGGAGATGGTGAAAGGGGGACAGTAACTGCACTGAGACAGGGACACCAGCAGATGGAGATGGTGAGAGGGGGACAGTAACTGCACTGAGACAGGGACACCAGCAGATGGAGATGGTGAGAGGGGGACAGTAACTGCACTGAGACAGGGACACCAGCAGATGGAGATGGTGAAAGGGGGACAGTAACTGCACTGAGACAGGGACACCAGCAGATGGCGATCGTGACAAGGGGCAATAATTGGGTGCAGTGAGACAGGGATACCAGCAGATGGAGATGGTGAGATGGGGACAGTAACTGCACTGAGACAGGGACACCAGCAGATGGAGATAGTGAAAGGGGGACAGTAACTGCACTGAGACAGGGACACCAGCAGATGGAGATGGTGAGATGGGGACAGTAACTGCACTGAGACAGGGACACCAGCAGATGGAGATGGTGAGATGTGGACAGTAACTGCACTGAGACAGGGACACCAGCAGATGGAGATGGTGAGAGGGGGACAGTAACTGCACTGAGACAGGGATACCAGCAGATGGAGATGGTGAGAGGGGGACAGTAACTGCACTGAGACAGGGACACCAGCAGATGGAGATGGTGAGATGGGGACAGTAACTGCACTGAGACAGGGACACCAGCAGATGGAGATGGTGAGATGGGGACAGTAACTGCACTGAGACAGGGACACCAGCAGATGGAGATGGTGAGAGGGGGACAGTAACTGCACTGAGACAGGGATACCAGCAGATGGAGATGGTGAGAGGGGGACAGTAACTGCACTGAGACAGGGACACCAGCAGATGGAGATGGTGAGAGGGGGACAGTAACTGCACTGAGACAGGGACACCAGCAGATGGAGATGGTGAGAGGGGGACAGTAACTGCACTGAGACAGGGACACCAGCAGATGGAGATTGTGAGATGGGGACAGTAACTGCACTGAGACAGGGACACCAGCAGATGGAGATGGTGAGATGGGGACAGTAACTGCACTGAGACAGGGACACCAGCAGATGGAGATGGTGAGAGGGGGACAGTAATTGCACTGAGACAGGGACACCAGCAGATGGAGATGGTGAGAGGGGGACAGTAACTGCACTGAGACAGGGACACCAGCAGATGGAGATGGTGAGAGGGGGACAGTAACTGCACTGAGACAGGGACACCAGCAGATGGAGATGGTGATTAGGTTTAATATTTAATAAGCTTCCACTCACTTTTCAGACTCTGCAATTCTCTCCCCATCCACTCCTATCCTGTCCTTTCCTCCCATCTAGAATAGCAGCTCTCTGAGCAGTAGTAAAATATCAGTAGCTGTGCAGTATTGAACCTGACCTGAACTCTAATCCAGGTCTTTAGACTTTGTTCTTAATCCACGAATAGTTTCAGTTTTGTGCTCTTGGTGTTGTGCAGTTTCTCTGAATGACTCTGTCTTTCTCTTAACCAACAGTGGGGACTGTGATCGAAATCAATGGTTGTGCATCCAAGAACCTTTGCCAAACTGTCGAAACTTCACAATTGGGGATAGAGATCATTCACCATCCCAACTGTTGTGAGGACAACCTGTGTAATAAGGGCAGGAACCTTCCAGGTAATAGTAACAAGCACCGTGCAAAGGTGGATTCCCAATGGCTTTTTATTTAACGTGAAAATCCGTAGTGTGGGTAAGTTGACTCACCACCTCCCTCCCCTTTCACAACCCCTCCCCACCATGCCTGTCTCACTCAGATCTGTTTCACACAGCCGTCCCATCATCTCCTCCCCTGACCATTGTCCATCCCCATCCAATCTGCAACACTCCTGTCCCACCACTTCAGTTTATGACTTGACAGGATATGGCGGACAACTGGTTTAGTATCCACTGCCAGATCTGGCTGAAGCATGTAAAGCGCTGTCAGATCCTGGCCTTGTCAGCTAAAACTATTCCAGCATCATCCTGGAATGTAAAGATAACCTCCGGCCTCTTTTCTCTGCTGCCAAACCATCTACTAAAACCCCTCTCCCCGTCTCCTCCAACCTCACCACCAACAACAACTGCCAGGAGCTCATGGATTTCTTTGTCATTCAGACTGAGACCATCCAATCAGCTGCCTCTGCCACTTCCCTACTTTCCCCTCGGCCACCGAACCAAACTTCCTGCAAGGTTTCCTCCTCCCCAAACCCTGAACTCACATCCTTTTCTAGTTTCTCTCCTCTCTGCCCTCATGCCCTCTCTGAGCTCATCTTGTCCACGAGACCCACCTCCTGCTCCCTCGACCCTATTCCCATTAAACCGCCGACCCTCCCACTTAACTCCCTGGCTCCCATGCTGGCTGATATTGTTAAAGATTCTCCCTCTTCATGGTCTGTCCCTCTCTCCTTCAAATATGCTGCCATTACCCCTCCTCAATAAAATCAACCACTGACCCCTCCATCCTTTCAATCTACCATCCCATCTCCAACGTCTGCTTCCTCTCTAATGTCCTTGACCATGTTGTCAGCTCCTAAATCAGTTCACACTTTTCCCAGAACTCCAATCTTAAATCCCCCCAATCAGGTTTCTGCTTGTCACAGTACTACTGAAATACATGCTCACAAAGTCAGAAATTAGATCCCATATGACTAAAGTCAGAAATAAACCCCCAGTGTGGCACTGGATTCAGAAATGAACCCCCAATGTGGGCACTGGGTTCAGTAATAAACCCCCTAATGTTGGCACTGGATTCAGTAATAAACCCCCTAATGTGGGCACTGGGTTCAGTAATAACCCCCCTGATGTGGGCACTGGATTCAGTAATAATCCCCCTGATGTGGGCACTGGATTCAGTAATAAACCCCCTGATGTGGGCACTGGATTCAGTAATAATCCCCCTGATGTGGGCACTGGATTCAGTAATAAACCCCCTGATGTAGGCACTGGATTCAGTAATAAACCCCCGGTGTGGGCACTGGATTCAGAAATAAACCCCCGGTGTGGGCACTGGATTCAGAAATAAATGCCCAATGTGGGCACTGGATTCAGGAATAAACCCCCTGATGTGGGCTTGGATTCAGTAATAAACCCCCTGATGTAGGCACTGGATTCAGTAATAAACCCTTGGTGTGGGCACTGGATTCAGAAATGAACTCCCAATGTGGGCACTGGATTCAGAAATAAATGCCCAATGTGGGCACTGGTTTCAGAAATAAACCCCCAGTGTGGGCACTGGATTCAGAAATAAATGCCCAATGTGGGCACTGGATTCAGAAATAAACGCCCAATGTGGGCACTGGATTCAGAAATAAACGCCCAGTGTGGGCACTGGATTCAGAAATAAACCCCCAGTGTGGGCACTGGTTTCAGAAATAAACCCCCAGTGTGGGCACTGGTTTCAGAAATAAACCCCCAGTGTGGGCACTGGATTCAGAAATAAACGCCCAATGTGGGCACTGGATTCAGAAATAAACGCCCAATGTGGGCACTGGATTCAGAAATAAACCCCCAATGTGGGCACCGGATTCAGAAATAAACCCCCAATGTGGGCACTGGATTCAGAAATAAACGCCCAATGTGGGCACTGGATTCAGAAATAAACGCCCAGTGTGGGCACTGGATTCAGAAATAAACCCCCAGTGTGGGCACTGGTTTCAGAAATAAACCCCCAGTGTGGGCACTGGTTTCAGAAATAAACCCCCAGTGTGGGCACTGGATTCAGAAATAAACGCCCAATGTGGGCACTGGATTCAGAAATAAACGCCCAATGTGGGCACTGGATTCAGAAATAAACCCCCAATGTGGGCACCGGATTCAGAAATAAACCCCCAATGTGGGCACTGGTTTCAGAAATAAACCCCCAGTGTGGGCACTGGTTTCAGAAATAAACCCCCAGTGTGGGCACAGGACTCAGAAATAAACCCCCAGTGTGGGCACAGGACTCAGAAATAAACCCCCAGTGTGGGCACAGGACTCAGAAATAAACCCCACACTGCAGCATTGAATAGAATTATTAATGGTTATAAGACTTTCGAGGATTTGATGGTCTCCCACAACACAATGGGTTCCAGGGCCTCACCCCTCCCGATATCCACCATCTCCTGCAGCCCTGCAACCCTCTGAGATCTCTGCAATCCACCATTGGCAGCTAGGCCTTCAGCCCCCCAGCATTGGAATTCCCTCCCTTCGCCCCTCCGCCCTCTCACTCCTCCTGTAATATGCCTCTTATAACCTACTCGGTTGACCAAGCTTTTGGTTTACTCTCCTAATATCGCCTCACATGGCTCAATGTCAGTTTTTGCTAGATTTACACTCCTTTTAACCGCCTTTTGCGGCCCTACTACTTTAAAGGCGCTGCATAAATGCAAATTGGCTTCTGTGATATTGCAATTCAATTTTTTTTATGTGTTTGCACTTTTAAAGCGATTTACTTCAATTTATTGTACTTCATGTATTTATTTCTCACAGGCAGTGGGATTTGGCTGTCCATCCTCACAGTAGTAGCAGTTACAACATTGCTGTGAATGGTGATATGATGTGACTACACTCCTCCAGATCTGCAGCTCAGCGCTTTCCACTTCTGCTTTTGACCTTCCTTCCTCACAACAGCATGTTTAAAAATCGAATCCCAAACCAGTAATAGTATTGATCAGCAGCATTTCCTGACTCCTCATTGTGCTTTGATTTACTGGCGACTGTTCCTGCAGGTTGTAACTGGGACACTTTGGGAATGAAACGGATGTGAATGTTGTAATATTTTGCTCCACGCTGTAATGCACAGATTTATTTGCAGATTCTCAGCACTGATGTTAATGGGTTGGATTTAATGGCAGCCCCACCCCCACTCCCCAGCCCTAGAGATGGGTTAGGGGTCGTGGGAGCCCATAGAATGATGATGGGGGTATGGGGCATAGAGGGCCCTTCACCCTCCTGTTGCACCAGGCTTTAGTCAGGGCTGGGATAGACCGAAGGCACCTTCCCACCCAGAGACCAATTGAGGCCCTTAAGAGGCCTAATAAGAGCCACTAAGGGCCTCAATGCAAGATGTGGCCCACGGAGGGCCCCCAGCAGAAAACAGCCCACTTCTCTGAACCCTCCACCCCCTTGCACCCAACGCCCACCCTCCCTTCCCCCATCACTGGGGCAGGCCATATTGGCCGCGGTGACCCCGCCTCACTTAGCTGGGGCCCGGGTCCCCAGTGCTGGGCCTGGTTCCAAGGCCTCTTGCGGTCCCGGCAGTGGCCACCGCTCCCAGTGGTGCTGCTGTTACTACTGAGCTGCTAGCTCTCCGATTGGCGGCAACTCTTGGATGCAGGATCCCTGTATTTAAAGGGAGGGGGATCCCAGCACCAGGTAGTTAAGTGCCTGAGTGGCATTAAATAGAGCTGAGGGTCAGGGGGGGAGTTCTGAATGGCCAAGGCAGGGTTTCCACTGTCTTTTCTGCCGGTGCCGGGCGCCCTGCTGGTTCCACTAAATTCAGCCCAATATGTTGACACTGAATTTGAAATGTTGCACTTTTTCCTATTTCTGGAGATACTATGGTATTAATGAAAGTTTGACACATGCCTGTGATGGTGAGCTATGCCTGAACTTCTCTCTCTCTCTCTCTCTCTCTCTCTCTCACTTCCTGTGCTGCTTGTCCAATCTTGGTCAGTTATCCCATTCTTTATACCCTGCCCCGGATGGAAGCGTCTGATTGGCTTCTTGGAGATGGATGGCCAAAGGCTCCATTCATTTCCCAACCACAGTTGCCTTAGCAGTGAGCTCAAGCAGATCGGGATCAAAAATGGGAATTCTGGCTGGTGTATCTCTCTCAGTCTTGGTGCATTGAGTCTGACTGAAGGAATGAAAGGAAGAATTTAAAAAATGATGGAAGGCTTGAGGGAATGAATGAAAGAAGGAAGGATAAATAAAGTCTTCCAATATTACAGCACTTTCATCACCTTAGCACATCCAAGAGATTCTTTCTATCTGATGAAGTACTTTTGAAGTGTAGTCACTCTTGTGATGTAGTAAAAGCCAATTTGTGCACAACAAGGTCCCACAGGCAACAATGAAATAACTCGTGTTACATATTGGTTGAACAATAATATTGGCCAGGACACAGGAAAGAACTTCTCTGTTCCCATTCCCATGGAATCTTTTATGTCCCCCGAGAGGGCAGATGGGATCTTTGATTTAATGTGTTTTCTGAAAGATGGCGTATCCAACAGTGTAGCACCCCTTCAGTATTGCACTGGGAGTGTCTACCTAGATTATGGGCTCAAATCTATGGATTGGAGGTAACTTCAAGCTTGCCAAGTGCAGAATTGCGTATAAAAGTGTTTGTGCTCTCATAAGGGCTACAATGATAGCATACATACCTACATTTATTGTCTTCTTCTTCTTTGGCCTCCTTATCTCGAGAGACAATGGGTAAGCGCCTGGAGGTGGTCAGTGGTGTGTGGAGCAGCGCCTGGAGTGGCTATAAAGGCCAATTCTAGAGTGACAGGCTGTTCCACAGGTGCTGCAGAAAAAATTGTTTGTCAGGGCTGTTACACAGTTGGCTCTCTCCTTGCGCTTCTGTCTTTTTTCCTGCCAACTGCTAAGTCTCTTCGACTCGCCACACTTTAGCCCCGCCTTTATGGCTGCCCGCCAGCTCTGGCGAACGCTGGCAACTGACTCCCACGGCTTGTGATCAATGTCACAGGACTTCATGTCGCGTTTGCAGACGTCTTTAAAGCGCAGACATGGATGGCCGGTGGGTCTGATACCAGTGACAAGCTCGCTGTACAATGTGTCTTTGGGGATCCTGCCATCTTCCATGCGGCTCACATGGCCAAGCCATCTCAAGCGCCGCTGACGCAGTAGTGTGTACAAGCTGGGGATGTTGGCCGCCTCAAGGGCTTCTGTGTTGGAGATACGGCCCTGCCACCTGATGCCAAGGATTCTCCGGAGGCAGCGAAGATGGAATGAATTGAGACGTCGCTCTTGGCTGAGGTACGTTGTCCAGGCCTCGCTGCCATAGAGCAAGGTATTGAGGACTCAGGCTTGATACACTCGGACTTTTGTGTTCCGTGTCAGTGGGCCATTTTCCCACACTCTCTTGGCCAGTCTGGACATAGCAGTGGAAGCCTTTCCCATACGCTTGTTGATTTCTGCATCTAGAGACAGGTTACTGGTGATAGTTGAGCCTAGGTAGATGAACTCTTGAACCACTTCCAGAGTGAGGTCACCGATATTGATAGTTGGAGCATTTCTGATGTCCTGTCCCATGATGTTTGTTTTCTTGAGGCTGATGGTTAGGCCAAATTCATTGCAGGCAGCCGCAAACCTGTCGAGGAGACTCTGCAGGCACTCTTCAGTGTGAGATGTTAAAGCAGCATCGTCAGCAAAGAGGAGTTCCCTGATGAGTACTTTGGTCTTCGCTTTTAGACGGGCAAGGTTCAACAACCTGCCCCCTGATTTTGTGTGGAGGAAAATTCCTTCTTCTGAAGACTTGAACGCATGAGAGAGCAGCAGGGAGAAGAAGATCCCAAACAGTGTAGGTGTGAAAACACAGCCCTGTAAATGTTACTCTGCTTGTAATGTGCTTTACGTGCTGAGGGAAATAATAAAGATGTTGTACCTGAAACATTCTGTCACTACCCAAATAAAAACAGAGTGTGCTTCCTTTTGCTAACATTTTGGTGAGCCAGACATAGCCGGAATTGGTGGTTTTTTGAAAACTGGGAGCCTGAAGTAAAAGCGGAACCATCAATAAATCAACTGCAAGCAAGCTGTGGGATGTGAGGGTCCCCCTGTGGAGTCTCACTGAGGTTGAGAGCCGTACTCTGGATGTAACAGAAATGAGTAATTCAACACCAAATAATGTGTCAAAACAGTAATTTTATTAAGTAATGATTGAACAAGTGTTCATGATAAAAATAAGTAAAGATGGTTTGATTAAGAGGAAGAAAAAAAAAAGTGTGGAAGAACAACAATCTTCTAGCACATCTCCTCGAACACCAGATTAGTCTGTTCACCACACTTCCCTAAAATGAGACTGTTCCCCATTCGGTACATCTATCAGCAAGTCCCCGGAGAACCTTGCACGGGGGTGGACTCTGCAGTCAGTTGCTCTGTCGATGTCCCTTCCTCTGTAGTTTTCTGTGGTTGACTAGTCTACTCAGGCTGCAGCCCCGAATGTTTTTGTTAAAGCCTGGAATTACATCAAACGAGTTTAAATCCACCACCAAGCACATTTGTGCTTTTTTTTTGGCGTGTTTATTTTCCGGCAGTGCGGTGAAGCACTCTTTTTCTGCTGCAGTGGCTTTTGCATTCGAGGTGGAGGTGAACCGTTGCCCGCTATTGTGTGACCATACCGAACATTGCAGCTTGTGCAGAACAGTGTGGTGAGAGCGGGCAGTAACTTGGGTGCAATGAGACAAGGACACCAGCAGATGGAGATGGTGCGAAGGGACAGTAACTGCAGTGAGACAGGGACACCAGCAGATGGAGATGGTGAGAGGGGACAGTAACTGCAGTGAGACAGGGACACCAGCAGATGGAGGTGGGGAGAGGGGACAGTAACTGCAGTGAGACAGGAACACCAGCAGATGAAGATGGTGAGAGGGAGTGGGTGTCAGTAGCTGCAGTGACACAAGGACACCAGCAGATGGGGATGGTGAGACAGAATTAATATTTATTCTGCTTCCACTCAGCTTTCAGACAGTGCATTCCAGATCGGAACATGTCACTGCCTATTTGCTTCTCTCTCATATAAAAGCAAAATACTGCGGATGCTGGAATTCTGAAACAAAAACAAGAAATGCTGGATTCACTCAGCAGGTCTGGCAGCATCTGTGGAAAGAGAAGCAGAGTTAACGTTTCGGGTCAGTGACCCTTCTTCGGACCTCTCTCTCATGTTGTCTCCAGTTCAGATTTTGCATTCACCTTCAAGCTCTCCCCATACACTGCCCATCCACTTGCCTGACTGGGTGCCGCTCCAACAACACTCAAGAAGCTCAACACCATCCAGGACAAAGACGCCCGCTTGATTGACACCCCATCCACAAACATTCACTCCCTCCACCACTGACGCACAGTGGCAGCAGTGTGTAACATCTACAAGATGCACCATGGCTCCTTTGACAACACCTTCCAAACCTGCAACCTCTACCACCTAGAAGGACAAGGGCAGCAGATGCATGGGAACACCACCACCTGCAAGTTCCCCTCCAAGTCACACACCATCCTGATTTGGAACGATATCACCATTCCTTCACTGTCGCTGGGTAAAAATCCTGGAACTCCCTTCCTAACAGCACTGTGGGTGTACCTACCCCACATGGACTGCAGCGGTTCAAGAAGGCAGCTCACCACCACCTTCTCAAGGGCAATTAGGGATGGGCAACAAATGCTGGCCTGGCCAGTGACAACCACATCCCATGAACGAATAAAAAAGGAGGCAAACATGCTGAAAATTGGCCTTTATTCATAAACTGGTTATAAAGAGCAGTTTAGCATAAAGTTTGCAATCTTTTACATTCGTGGATTACATCCAACACTCAAACATATTCACTTAATCACTTGCTCATTTCTTATTACTGGGTTGTTTGATTTTCAGAGAATTGGAGATAAGTCTCCTTGAGCTATAAGAATAATGGTAGTATCTTATCCAGTTTTATCTACCCTTGCATTATCTCAGGCGCATTAATAAATACTCAGCATCTATGGATAGAGAAATTGAGGTAATACTTCAGGCCGATGATCTTTCATCATAATTGGAAGATATCAGTGATATTTTAGGGGATTTAGGCGAGTACAGATGCAAGGAAAAGGGAAGGGCAGGAAAGGACAAAAGGGAAGCTCTGTGAGCGAGAGAAAGGCAGGAGAGATTACATGACAAAAGCGATGATGGTGCACAGTAAGGTGGGATAGGAATGGAACAAGGAAAGAAAAGAATGGGTCGAGAGAGGTGTAAGTGAAAACAGTGGAATTATTACCAGCACTTACTGTTTGATAAAAATGGAGGCACTGCTCATGATCTGAAATTGTTGAACACAGTGTTGAGTCCAGAAAGTTCTGAAGTGTTGAATGGAAAATGAACTGCTGTTTCTCAGCTTCCGTTGAGCTTTATTGAAACAGGAGAGGAGATGAGTACTTTGATTTTCTATCTGTATTTGCTGAATGCCCGTTACCTCACGAACTTTTTCCAATTCTGACGATAAATCAGTGACCTGAAATGTTCACTCTGTTTCTCTCCACAGTTGCTGCCTGACCTGCTGAATATTTCCAGTCTTTCCTGTTTTTATTTCAGATTTCCAGAATCTGCAGTGTTTTTTTTTTTGCCCCAATGTTTCTTCTCCGTGCATTGAACAACTTTCAAGTTCAATGAACCACTCGAGTTACATACACTCACAAAATAGCAAATGCTCAATTTGCAAAAGACTGTTTCTCACCGTACAGTGAACACATGTTTACAGAGAATGAAGCGCTGGCCTTATATTGTGGATTTGCTCACTGTTTAGATCAGGATTGTTGTTCTCTGCTGCCGTGTTGCTCAACCCTCATTGGATCTGCTTTAGAATTGGATTATCAGACAGAGACTTTATTCGCATTGAACATGGAGTAGATTAGCAGGAGGCACACCTTAGGGGAACGGTTACGAATGCATAAAAGTGTCAACTTGGGGCTAAATGTGACTCTCGCCCATTAAGGAAGCACGGCACATAATTGTCTAATGAGGCTTTACTCTGAAACCCTCCTTTCTGTACCTGTCCTGCTGGAGCCTAATACTGGGACTGGTGCATGGAATGGGAAATGTAGGTAAACGGTTAAGAGCTTGGCAATGTCCTATCATAACCGTGCCCGCTTCCTGAGTGCTGACACTCAGTTCAAATACCACAGGTTTCTGTTTAATAACTTAGACACAATTTCTCACACAGATCTCACAAAGAAATAAATGGAACAAGTTCACTTTATTCAGTCAATGTTGGATGTACTGATTGGTGGTTCAGCCTGGCACCTTGGCGTCAGAAACCCTCCTTTAATGGAATTTGTCTTGTTTGCCCCTTTCCTGTTTGCCAAGTGGGCAAACTTAAAGACGGCATATTGGATTTGACAGTCATCCTGCCCAGACAGAGATGTACATCCATTGCCCCTCGTTTGCGTGGTGCTATTGAGATGATCCATCGCTGTGCACGTAGAACTTCAGCAGAGCCAAGTTCCGCCCCAGTAACAGCAAGTTTCAGCCCAGAATTAATAGTTTGTAGGACAAGCCAATGGCCAGCTCCTGGTTCCCCCAGGCAGCCCGCAATTCCTGCTGCCTGGATGAGTCTGTCATCCATTTGGATGTGGAGTGTAAGGGGTTACAGCCCTTCTTCCACAGCGTGGAGAGGCTTCTGGCTGCATACGTGTCCCACCTTCCTGATCTTTGGCCAACCAGTAGGGAGGAAAGGAGTAGGAAAGTGGAGGGACTTTCTCCTGGGCCTAGCCAAGATGGCCGACCTGAGGTCCAGACAGTGAGTAGTCAAGGGGCTGAGTGGGGCAACTGCCTCCCTCTGTTCCATAGCTAGATCCCCGCCGGAGAGTCTCTGGACAGGGAAGCTGGAGGAACATGGGGAAAAGGCGGGTAAATGGAGTTCGGTCACAAATCAGCCATGATCGAATTGAATGGCGGAACAGGTTCGAGGGGCTGAATG
This sequence comes from Heterodontus francisci, assembly GCF_036365525.1. Taxonomy (NCBI): domain Eukaryota; kingdom Metazoa; phylum Chordata; class Chondrichthyes; order Heterodontiformes; family Heterodontidae; genus Heterodontus; species Heterodontus francisci. The sequence continues at coordinate 31,931,427 of NC_090409.1, read as the reverse complement.
GACTTCTCCTGTTCCGATGCTCCTGTAACTGAAAACATCTTCACGTAATGTCAAAACCAAAAAAGAGCTCATTGCTTCTCCTTTCTGTGAAATTCTCACACATACCCAACATCATTATCATCGAATGTCAAATACTTCCAACCTCTAACTTTTATTCTATGTTTACCCATTGAGTCAGCTATGATTAAATAGCCTTTCTACACATTTGGATCTACCTATTGCAGTGTCAAAATACAGGCCGCATGGCAACCAGTAAAATAACACTTAGTTCCAAGTAAAGAATGAAATGGGACAAAATATTCCAGCCCACTCACCAGTTACACTTTGAGCCTCCGAGCTTGCACACTCTTGGGAAGCCAAGGCCCTCTCTTAGCCGCCTGTGTCTGCTCTCTATTGATGTATCGAAGTGTTGGGCCTTCCTCTGGCTGACTGCCTCCTCCTGACTCCATGTTAATATAGTGGGAACTCTACCTGTATGGATTTCTGCTCGTTTAGCTTAATCTTGTTGACAGCTTTGTGTGTTGGTCAGACACATAAGTAACCGACAGTAATCTGCACTTTGCAGCAATGTTCACAAACTAAAGGTAACATACGGGAACCCTGGCTGAATATTCTCTACCTCAGCCGAGAGATGCTGAGGTCAAGTGAAAGGGCCCTCAAAATTCTGAGGAATGAGCGATACATTGTGTTAAAGCGTGTCAACCTCCTAATCCCTGTGACCCAGTATCATCATTTGGTGAATTCTCCTCGGATCCTTTCCTCAATTAGTTATTTGTTTAATATTTATACTGTCTGCAAGTGCAACATTGTCGGACAACATACCTGCAGTTGGGAAGGATTGCTCTTGACATCTGCACCAAAAAACAGGAATATTATCAGGAGTTATTGCAGTAATGTACAGTTAAATTGATGGTTATACTTACTTATCTGTCTATCGGCACCTTGCTGTATTGTCTGGGAAACATGGACGATTTACAGCCACCGGGGGAAAAAAGGTCAATAATCCATCTTTGCTGTCTGCGGTGCATTGTGGGTATATCCTGGCTGGATAAAATCACAAATGTGACAGTCCTCTCAAAGGCAGAGCTGCCAAGTGTATTGTCACTAATCAAACAGAGGTGGCTTTGGTGGATCAGACACGTCTGCAGGATGGAAGACAGTCGCACACCCAAAGCCCTTCTATGTGGTGAGGTAGCCGGGGCCAGATGACAAGAAGTGTGGCAAGAAGGCCCTAAATGTCGACCATCGCACCTGGGAGTCACTAGCTGGTGAAAGAGGGAAATGGAGACACAGCCTGTGGACTGGTGCGCACTACCAAGGCGACCAGTTGCTACAGCAGCTTGGCAACAGGCGCCAACATCAAAAACAACAACTCACAGCTTCGCTCGGCAGCTTCACGTGCAGCACGTGTGGCAGAACCTTCTTCTCAAAGATTGGCCATCAGCAAAGGTGAGCTAAGAGAAGACAGACCACCTAAATGGATTGTTTGTTGTGGATCCATCATCCTTCATAGATGGAAGAACTGTCTATCTGTGACTTATATTATATACCTTTCCACATCTTGCATTTCACACAGAGTAGGCATTAATTGCAGAAAACATTTTACTGATACGTTTGCTTGCTTGTTATGACATTTTCAGAGCACAGGCCTGGGCCCCAAATGTAGCATGCATGGAATGGAAGAGCCACTCTATCTGTTGGTGCTTGACACATTGTATTATGGCCAAGTGGTTCAACATTTGTAGACTTCATAGGGTCATAGAGTTATACAGCACAGAAACGGGCCCTTCAGCCCATCGTGTCTGTGCTGGCCATACAGCACCCAACTATTCTAATCCCATATTCCAGCACTTGGCCTGTAGCCCTGTATGCTATGGCGTTTCAAGAGCTCATATAAATATTTCTTAAATGTTGTGAGGGTTCCTGCCTCTACCACCTCTTCAGGCAGTGTGTTCCAGATTCCAACCACCCTCTGGGTGAAAAATGTTTCCTCAAATCCCCCCTAAACCTCCTTCCCCTTACCTTGAATCTACACCCCCTGGTTCTCGACCCCTCCGCTAAGGAAAAAGTTTCCTCCTATCTTACCTATCAATGCCCCTCATAATCTTGTACACCTCTATCATGTCCCCCCTCAGCCTTCTCCACTCCAAGGAAAACAACCCTAGCCTTTTCAGTCTCTCTTCATAGCTGAAAAGCTCCAGCCCAGGTAACATCCTGGTGAATCTCCTCTGCACCCTCTCCAGTGCAATCACATCCTTCCTAGAACTAGCGTTTTATACAGCCCCATCATAACCTCCCTGCTCTTATATTCTATGCCTCGGCTAATAAAGGCAAGTATCCCATATGTCTTCCTAACCACCTTATCTACCTGTGCTGCTGCCTTCAGTGATCTATGTACAAGTACACCAAGGTCCCTCTGACCCTCTGTACTTCCTATGGTCCTACCATCCATTGTATATTCCCTTGCCTTGTTAGTCAAGGCAAAATGCATTACCTCACACTTTTCAGGATTAAATTCCATCTTACCAGCCCATCTACATCATCCTGTAATCTAAGGCTTTCCTCCTCACAATTTACGACACCACCAATTTTCGTGTCATCTGCGAACTTACTGATCGTACCTCCTATATTCACGTCTAAATCATTAATGTACACTACCAACAGCAAGGGTCCCAGCACCAATCCCTGCGGTACACCACTGGTCACAAGCTTCTAATCACAAAAACAGCCCTCGACCATCACCCTCTGTTTCCTGCCACATCCAATTTGCCAAATTGCCCTGGATCCCATGGGCTCTTACCTTCTTAACCTCTTAACTTCAACTTCTCACTGGTTTCATTTTCAAGTTTATTGATGATACTGTTCTGAGTGCGAGTCTGATATTCTCTCCTGTCAGGCCCATTCCCTCTCTATTCAGAGCCTGTGTAAAGGAAGGGATGGAGAGTTCTTTGGAACGTTGATAAAGGCTTTTTCTCCACTTCATAACATTTTGCTCCGACACACTGGCTGTGAAACTCAGTTAAAATACACAGCTGTGTCCTTCTATAGCTCCTGTTCTACACTCAGCAAGGCAGGAAGATTATATCACGTGGTTCATGATGTATCATTCTGCTGCTTAGGTGGAACAACATGGAATTGGGTTTCCTTTAGATGTCACCAGTCTAATTTCTGAAAATAGACACATTCTGGAGTCGAATTTATGGCTCAAATCAATGCTATTGCCAAGTGCTGCTAAAAATTTCTCGGATAAGCTATCATTATAGCTTTGTAACCGGACATTGAACAAACCCAGTGTACTTATTTACAGCTTTATTACCTTACACTGAACCTGTTCAGAATAACCACACATATAGTTTCTTCACTTTATACTGAATCTGTTGAGAGTATCTGGATGTTCATGTTTCAAGCCTTAGCTTGAATCCATGTTATCCACCACAGTTTCGATAAACGAATTAACAATGGAACCAGGAACAGCAGCACAAATACATACACTGCAGTTGAAAGAGATGCTTGCGTCGGTCTGTCGAGACAGAGGTGAAGAAAATAGATTCACTCATCCAATTTATATCAATCGCTGGAAGCAGATTCAATAGGAAATTTAAAAAGGCAATTGGACAGGTACCTGAAGAGGACAAATTTACAGGGTCATGGGGAAAACGCTGGGGTGTGTGGGAGTAAACTGGACATGTCACAATGTTACCTCAATGTGTCAGCTGTGGCTCAGTTTGTAACACTCCCGCCATTGAGTTCGGGTTCAAATCCCACTCCAGGGCTGGAGGTCAAAAATCTAGGCTGACACTCCAGCTCAGTACTGAGAGAGTGCTGCACTGTCAGAGGGTCAGCACTGAGGGAGCGCTGCACTGTCGGAGGGTCAGTACTGAGGGAGCGCTGCACTGTCAGAGGGTCAGCACTGAGGGAGTGCTGCACTGTCAGAGGGTCAGTACTGAGCGAGTGCTGCACTGTCAGAGGGTCAGTACTGAGGGAGCGCTGCACTGTCAGAGGGTCAGCACTGAGGGAGTGCTGCACTGTCAGAGGGTCAGTACTGAGCGAGTGCTGCACTGTCGGAGGGTCAGTACTGAGGGAGTGCTGCACTGTCAGAGGGTCAGTACTGAGGGAGTGCTGCACTGTCGGACGGTCAGTACTGAGGGAGTGCTGTACTGTCGGAGGGTCAGTACTGAGAGAGTGCTGCACTGTCAGAGGGTCAGTACTGAGGGAGTGCTGCACTGTCGGACGGTCAGTACTGAGGGAGTGCTGCACTGTCAGAGGGTCAGCACTGAGGGAGCGCTGCACTGTCGGAGGGTTAGTAATGAGCGAGTGCTGCACTGTCAGAGGGTCAGCACTGAGGGAGCGCTGCACTGTCGGAGGGTCAGCACTGAGGGAGTGCTGCACTGTCGGACGGTCAGTACTGAGGGAGTGCTGCACTGTCAGAGGGTCAGCACTGAGGGAGTGCTGCACTGTCGGAGGGTCAGTACTGAGGGAGTGCTGCACTGTCAGAGGGTCAGTACTGAGGGAGTGCTGCACTGTCGGAGGGTCAGGACTGAGGGAGTGCTGCACTGTCGGAGGGTCAGTACTGAGGGAGTGCTGCACTGTCGGACGGTCAGTACTGAGGGAGTGCTGCACTGTCAGAGGGTCACCACTGAGGGAGTGCTGCACTGTCAGAGGGTCAGCACTGAGGGAGTGCTGCACTGTCGGAGGGTCAGCACTGAGGGAGTGCTGCACTGTCAGAGGGTCAGCACTGAGGGAGTGCTGCACTGTCGGAGGGTCAGCACTGAGGGAGTGCTGCACTGTTAGAGGGTCAGCACTGAGGGAGTGCTGCACTGTCGGAGTGTCAGCACTGAGGGAGTGCTGCACTGTCGGAGGGTCAGCACTGAGGGAGTGCTGCACTGTCGGAGGGTCAGTACTGAGGGAGTGCTGCACTGTCAGAGGGTCAGCACTGAGGGAGTGCTGCACTGTCGGAGGGTCAGTACTGAGGGAGTGCTGCACTGTCAGAGGGTCCATACTGAGGGAGTGCTGCAGTGTCAGAGGGTCAATACTGAGGGAGTGCTGCACTGTCGGAGGGTCCATACTGAGGAAGTGCTGCAGTGTCGGAGGGACAGACTCCAGGGAGTGCTGCACTGTCGGAGGGTCAGTACTGAGGGAGCGCTGCACTGTCAGAGGGTCGGTACTGAGGGAGTGCTGCACTGTCAGAGGCACTGTCTTTCAGATGGGACATTAAATTGAGGCCCCGTCTACTTGCTCGGTTGGATATAAAAGATCCTTTGTTCCCATTTTGAAGAAGAGCAAAGAGTTATCCCCGGTGTCCAGGTTAGTAGTGGTCCCTCAATGAACATCACAAAGACGAGTTATCTGGTCAATATCACAATGCCCTTTGTGGGATCTTGCTATGCACATACTGGGTTGCTGTTTTTCCTACATCAGGAGCTACACTTTAAGACGTACTTCATTGGCTCTAAAGCACTTTTGAGACGTCCAGTGGTTGTGAAAACTGCTATATAAATGCAAGTCTGTCTTTCTTTTTGAATGTAGTAAAGGAAATGATGGGATGATTAGGGACTTGATCTTATTTATAAACGGAACTCACCGTGACATGACACTGAAGCAGTAACCTGCTTGGAACGGTGGGGGAGAAATTGCTGACTGTCAGCTTCAGGGTGAAGCTCATTACTGGTCCCTGTGCTTATTTGTTTGTATTCGTTCATGGGATGTGAGCACCCCTGGCAAGGCCAGCATTTATTGTCCATCCCTAAAATGAACATGCCAGCTCTCCTTGGCAATTCATTGGTGATTCAATCCTGTGAGGGCAGTAATATTGGGTGGCCCTGCTGGGCACTGACAGACACCGCGAGCCTCTTAAAGGGAACACTGCTGGGCACTGACAGACACCGCGAGCCTCTTAAAGGGAACACTGCTGGGCACTGACAGACACCGCGAGCCTCTTAAAGGGAACACTGATGGGCACAGGCAATGGCTGCATAGAGCTGAACAATACCAGGAGTCGCTGCTGCTGATAGAGCCCTCAGCTAATCAGACACTGCTCTGTTTGTCCTGGTGAAGATGTCCCACAGGATGAGGGAGGTGCTGTCCACCCACCATCCCGCAGGTGGGTGAAGGGGCGCAAGAGAAGTGGCCAGTTTTCAGGGCATAAAACTGGCATAGACCGCACCAGTTTAACTGTGTCACGGTTTGCACTGGTGTGGGTCCAACTGGTAAATCAGAAATGAAAATGGAAGACAAAAAATTAGTGGGTGCGTCTGGAAGACAGAGGAAACAAAGGTTAGAAAATAAAGAGTTTGGCAGTGCTCAAGGGTATCTACTTCAATGCAAGGAGTATAGCAAATAAAGCAGATGATCTGAGGGCACAGTTAGACACGTGGCAGTATGATATTACAGCTATTACAGAAACATGGCTTAAGGAGGGACAGGAATGGCAGCTCAATGCTCCTGGTTACAGGGTTTTCAGGTGCGATAGAGAAGGGGTAAGAAAGGGGGGCGAGTGGCAATTTTGGTCAAAGAAACACTGACAGATATGAGGAGGGATGATGTGTTGGGAGGTTCATCAAATGAGGTGATGTGGGTCAATCTAAGGAATAAACAAGGAGAAATCACACTGCTGGGAGTGTACTATGCACCCCAAAACAGTCAGATGGAGTTGGAAGAGCAGATATGTAGGCAAATCTCTGAGAAGTGCATAATAATAGAACAGTAATAGTAGGGGATTTTAGCTACTTCAATATTAATTGGGATAGTTTCAGTGTGAAGGAAATTGAGTGAGTAGAATTCTTGAGGTGCATTCAGGAGACATTTTTTTGCCCACTATGTAGCAAGTCCAACAAGAGAGGGCGCAGTTTCAGATTTAGTTTTAGGAAATGAAGATGGGCAGGTGGAAGGAGTGGCAGTGGGAGAGCATTTTGGTGATAGTGATCATAATTCAATTAGTTTTAACATAATTATGGAAAAGGACAGAGATAGAACAGGAGTTAGAATTCTAAATTGGGGCAAAGCCAATTTTACTAAACTGAGGAGTGATTTAGTGAAAGTGGACTGGAAACAGCTACTTGAAGGTAAATCAGTGTCAGAGCAGTGGGAGGCATTCAAAGGGGAGATTCAAGGGGTTCAGAGTAAACATGTTCCCACAAAAGAAAAAGGGTGAGACGGGCAAGAGGACATGAAAGAATTTTGGCAACCAAAAGCAAGGTGAACCCAAAGATGTTTTATCACTACATTAAGAGTAAGAGGATAACTGAGGAGAGAGTAGGGCCCAAAAAAGACCAAAAAGGTAACCTATGTGTAGGGGTGGAAGATGTTGGTATGGTTCTTAATGAATACTTTGTGTCTGTCTTCACAAAAGAGACGGACAATGCAGATATTGTAGACAAGGAAGAGGGTGTGAAGTTTTGGTTGTGATAAACATAGGGAGGGAGGATGTATAAATGGAAATAACATCCTTGAAAGTAGGTAAATCACCAGGGCTGGATGAAATGAACCCCAGGCTCTTAAAAGAAGCCAGAGAGGAAATAGCGGAAGGTCTGTCCATCATTTGCCACATCTCATTGGATGCAGGTGTTGTGCTGGAGGACTGGAGAACTGCTAACACTGTACCTTTGTTCAAAAAGGGAGAGAAGGGTATAGAGGAGATTTACAAAGATGTTGCTCGGACTGGAAAAATGCAGCTATGAGGAAAGATTGGAATAGGCTGGGGTTGCTCTCCTTGGAACAGAGAAGGCTGAGGGGAGATTTGGATGGGGTGGATGTGAAGAGCCTATTTACCAGTAACTAGGGTGCATAGATTTAAAGTGATTGGTAGAAAGATTAGAGGGGAGATGAGGAAAAATCTTTTCACGTGGGGGTCTGGAACGCACTGCCTGAAAGTGTAGTAGAGGCACTCAACTTACTTAAAAGTTGTCTGGATGTGCACCTCAAGTGCCATAACTTGCAGAGCTATGGACCAAATGGTGGAAGGTGGGATGAGGCTGGATGGCTTGTTTCTTGGCTGGCACAGACATGATGGGCCAAGTGGCCTCTTTCGGTACCCTAAATGTTCTATGATTCTATGATCCTATGATCTCCATCTGCTGCTGTCCCCGTCTCACTGCAATTACAAAAAACTAAATGGCAATGACGACATTGATCCTGGGATTCATACATTCAGAATTTGATACTGGCTGCTGAAAACATGAATGCAGGTTACAACTGCAGCATCATTATTACATTCACAAAATAAAACTGGTGTGTTGATGTCAAACAACCCCATTTCAACAAAGGTTTAGGACACCTATCAAAGCTGGACCATGTAATATTGCTTGTTCCTTTGGTGTGTGATCTGTTGTCAGACTCCTCACACGACAAGTACATTCCAAAGAAAATGTTGTTTGTTATTCTAACTTAACTAGAACATATATATATATATATATATACACACACTTATATACAAACAGTTACTGAACCAGCCAATCTAAACATTTCTCGCACTGTCCGGGACGCCAAGAGCTCCCTGGTCGTGTGTGACACGGCATCACTTCCTCAGGTGATCTTCACTTTCAATTTCTTAAGGTGGTCTGCTCTTAAGGTCATTCCACAACAGACCAACACAAAAGCGTTCTTTTTATTTTTCGACAAGGCTCTTTTGAATAAAAAGATAGTCAGCTGAAATTCCTCTTGATTGGGAGCCAATTCAACAGGAAGTCGTAATGGGCAGAGTGTTGACCGCTGTCCCTTCACTGGCACCTGCTGTCCCACCTTGGCAATGTGAGCGCTCTGGAAGTTGCGAAAATCCATCATGTATTTGACATTTAGTTCAGCAGCTTCATTTATCAAGCAACAAAAACCAGCGCCTGAGGTTTAGATGGGACGATGTGAGTGGATGCAAGGGCACAGTTTTTATTATGGAGATCACATTAACCCACATGTATTTTCGTGCTCATATGTTTGTCCCTGGGGCTATATTATTGTGAACTGACAATTCTAGGACTAAACACCAAGTGAATCAGGGCTGATTTCTGCTCCATGGTTTGCAAGGTGCATCAGGCGGTGGCACTCAGTCTCGCCCGATTTACCTGTGTTTTTCCCAGGCGATCCATTAACCAGACGTCCTAAAGTGTTTCCCCAGAATTGGACACAATACTCCAGCTGGGGACAAACTATTATTTTATAAAGGTTTAGAATAACTTCCTGACTTTTATACACGGGACCTCTGTTAATAAAGCTCAGGATTCCATCTGCTTTATTAACCTATCAGCAAAGAGGGAAATTCTACCAGAATCATTGACCAGTTCCCTTCGACATGAATCCATGAGTCATTCCAAGACTGGCGGGAGGGTTTAGGGGAGTCCAGAGAGAAGCCCGACCTGGTCAGCTATTTTCAAACAGAAAGCCATCAATGTATTGGCAGTGATATCAATAAAGCCCTGAAGAAGACGGGAGGAGGCCATTCAGCCCCTCGAGCCTGTCCTGCCCATTCAAGCAGGTCCTGGCTGATTTGCTCCTTATCCACATCAAGCAGTCTCCGCTTCATAAACGTTAATACCCTTTCCTAACAAATCTCTACCGACAACCAGGAATTAATATTATTGCCTGTTAACACTGGAGAATTCCTTCCATAAACCTCTCCGCCTCGCGACCTCTCATTCCTGCTTACAGACGTTCTTTAAAACTAACCTCTTTGACCAAGCTTTTGGTCATCAGCCTTAATCTCCTCTGATGTGGTTTGGTACTTAGAGGACTTGGAGCCAGTGCAGGTGAGTTGGACTGAAGGTGTTGGGCGAGATGGACTTGGTGAGGGTTGGACATGGAAGCAGGGATTGGGAACATTTGATAGTGAGGGAAGGTGGAATTTGAGTGTCTGGTCAGCAGTGAATTGGAGGAAAGGAGTCAGGGGTTTGCACAGTTGTAATTTTACCCGAGCAATTAACCATTATAGAATGAACAGGTAAATATTTACAGTGAAATAGCAGAGAGAAGATTTTCTTTTATTCTTTCATGTGATGTGAGCTCCGCTGGCAAGGTCAGCATTTGTTGCCCTTGACAACCTGTTGGGCCGTTTCAGAAGGCAGTTAAGAGTCAGCTCCATTGCTCTGGCTCTGTAGTCACATGCAGGCCAGACCAGGTAATGATGGCAGATTTGCTTTTCTGAAAGGAATCAGTGAGCCAAGTGGGTTTTTACAACAATCAATGATAGTTTAACAGCACCATTATACAGACTAGTTTTCAATTGCAGACTTCTGATAATTAATTAAAGTTAAATTCCAGCATCTGCCATGGTAGGATTTGAACCCCAGTCACCAGGCCTTTGGGTTGGGCCTCTGGATTACAACCCCAGTGTGATTATCACGATGTGACTGCCTCCCCAATGGACGTGTACAGTGTCTGCCCCCGAATATCACCCACAGTAATTTCTAGGCTGTAACACTGAACGTGGTCCCAAATCAGAGACTCAAAGTTGACATTTTAACTGGGAAAGCAGAAACAGAGTGAAACAGGATTGCTTTTGTCCCTGGATTCAGTGTCCACTGCAGACAGATCAGTTACATTTACAATAGAAACTCCAGGAGTGAACAAGGTCAATACAATAATATGCAAAATATAAATGACGCCACAAATAATTGTCGCATCTGTCCAGTATGAGTATAGATTTCAGGTTTATTACCGAGAGAGGTCTTACTTCAAAAATGTCATTGACATTGAAATGATGGTGTTTTATCCACCATATTATTTACATCAGAGTCAAAGATGCTGATGTAATGTAATAAAAGCAAAATAATAAAATAAAAGCAAAATACCGTGGATGCTGGAAATCTGAAATAAAAACAAGAAATGCTGGAAATACTCAGCTGGTCTGGCAGCGTCTGTGGAGAGAGAAGCAGAGTTAATGTTTCAGATCATTGACTTGAACCCAAACACAGACTGGGTGACCGCTTTGTGGAACACCTCCACTCAGTCCCAAAGCACGACCCCGAGCTCCCGGTTGCTTGCCATTTCAACACCCTTGCTCTCGTGTTCGCACTCTGTCCTGGGATTGCTGCAGTGTTCCGGTGAACATCAACGCAAGCTTGAGGAACAGCATCTCATTTACCGATTAGGCACACTACAGCCTGCCGGACTGAACATTGAGTTCAATCATTTCAGAGCATGACGGGTCCCCCATTTTACTTTTATTTTTCGTTATTTTTTTATTTTTTCCTTTTTATATATTTTTTGTGTTTATTTTATTTCATCTTAGTTTGTTCAGTTTGCCTAACTGCTGTTTTTTTCACGTTTGTACTTGCTGCTATTCAATCTTCAGTCTGTTAACACCCTATCTGTACTAATGCTTTGTCTTTCAACACACCATTAACATATTGTTTGCCTTTGCTCCCTGACCTTCTGGTTGCTTATTCTCTGTGACCTTGTCCTAGCTCACCTCCTCCTTTGTTATTGCTTGCCCCACCCCCGCTTTACTTGCTTAAAACCTTTCACATTTCTAATATTTGCCAGTTCTGAAGAAGGGTCACCAACCTGAAACGTTAACTTTGCTTCTCTGTCCACAGATGCTGCCAGACCTGCTGATGTAATGTGTTTGTTCAGGTGAGTGTAACTAATAGCAATGATCAGGGGTATAACCGTGTCAGTGGAGACTTATCCCCTGTATAAATCAGGACCCGTTGGAATGGATCAGTTCAGAATGCCTGCTGGGGCTGTGGGTTCCAGGCTAACAGAAGTCTCTGCTTCTCACCGAAATGGGATATCCAGTAATCCGTCAGATTGAAGACATTTACTATCCTGTACTTGCAGCAATTGGAGTACCTGGTAAGCCAGTATCTCAGCTGTTAATGGTGTAAATTGATATTGACTGTGCTGCTGTACTCGGTATTATTTCTCACTGTGTGTGTTATACAACCACCTGTTCTTTTCCAGCAATTTACTGATGGAATCTCCTCACTGTCTACTCTTTCATTTTTGCAGGTGTTGTATTATGTCTTGAATGGTATTGTTTTAAGTAACTCTGGTATTGTTGCTGAATTATTCTGTGTATTGACTGTATTTGAATGAGATATCTCGGTTAGGATCAAGATTCAGACCATCGGGAGATTTTAACAGGTTCATGATTGTGGATCTAACCGCTCCTGGAATATTTTAATGGATTTTTTTTCAATGATTGACAATGAGACATCTCACAGTCTCAGTGTTACAAGGGGACAGCACAATGTCCTCCTCCCCACCCCCTCCCCACAACCCCCCAATAACATGACTCAGTTTGAATATATTTATTAGTTTTCACTGTTATCAAATATTATTTCATTCTGCGTGTGTCTGACGCTGCTTCAGAGGTCTGGCTACTGAACTGAGTTTGCTGCTGACACTTTCACATCTCCTTCTCTGCTTCACTGTGGAGACTTCACTCTCACTGGACTACATTGTAAAATAGAAAGTATTGATGTGATGTTTTATTGGTTTACACTCAAGCAGTTGGAATCAAGAGTTTTCCCATTTCTCTGTAGATTATCAGCTCAGCGCTGATGTTGGTGTTTTATTAATTAAACATTCCCACATTCTAACGGTGTACTTCATAATTAAATTATTCATATCAGTGTCACCGAACAAACGGACTCTGAGAATAGAGTCATTGAACCTGGGGCTGGTGAAAAGAACACAGGAGCAGAATGTTAGGAATACATTCTATGTGAAAAGCAGCATTAAGTGACATTTGCTGGGTGTGAGTACTCCAGAGAGATAGGGAAGGAGAAAAGAAGCAGGGAGAACGACATCGAGGGAAAGAGATAAGCAGAAGTAAAGAGAAAGAGAAAGAAGCAGCAGTGTAAGTAATTCACTGTCATAAAGTGCTGGAATGTCCAGAACAATTAGTGAGAAAAACTGTGAGTTGAAGTTGTCTGTTGTCAGATTGCTTTCATTTTCCTGTTGGACTTGATCCTCTGTGTTCATTTCTGTCAGCTCCTCATATTGTTTTGGAGAAAGTTCCTATTCCTTACTTATTGACTGAATAAACATAATAGAATCAGTTCTTCACTGATTGCAATTTATTATTTAAACACTGCACTTTAAACTATCTGTGACTGCTGAGTTCAATAAAGAGCGAGGATGATATCGGAAATACATTTAAATTTAATTGCCTGTACAAACTAAATATATTGACTATATTGTATAAGCAATGACGTGTTCTCCAACACCAATAACCACAGGGATTATTGTTTAAATGTATTAATTGAGTTGTGTTACTGGGATCTATAGATTAGATTTCCTCTAACACTCTGCTGCAGTCTCTCCCTGTGAATCTCAGCCTCTCCTCTCACTGTATTGAATCCTCAGTCTCCTCATACATTACTTCAGTTTATCCACTTTCCCAAACCATCTCCTCCCCTCTCCCCTCCAGCTCCAACATGTCCTTTTCCCTCACTCCCTCCCAATATTAGAATTAGAATTAGAATATTACAGCGCAGTACAGGCCCTTCGGCCCTCGATGTTGCGCCGATCATCTGACCTACACTATTCCATTTACATCCATATGTCTATCCAATGACCACTTAAATGCCCTTAAAGTTGGCGAGTCTACTACTGTTGCAGGCAGGGCGTTCCACGCCCCTACTACTCTCTGCGTAAAGAAACTACCTCTGACATCTGTCCTATATCTTTCACCCCTCAACTTAAAGCTATGTCCCCTCGTGTTTGCCATCCTCATCCGAGGAAAAAGACTCTCACTATCCACCCTATCTAACCCTCTGATTATCTTGTATGTCTCTATTAAGTCACCTCTCCTCCTCCTTCTCTCTAACGAAAACAACCCCAAGTCCCTCAGCCTTTCCTCGTAAGACCTTCCTTCCATACCAGGCAACATCCTAGTAAATCTCCTCTGCACCCTTTCCAAAGCTTCGACATCCTTCCTATAATGCGGTGACCAGAACTGCACGCAATACTCCAGGTGCGGCCTCACCAGAGTTTTGTACAGCTGCATCATGACCCCGTGGCTCTGAAACTCGATCCCCCTACTAATAAAGGCTAACACACCATATGCCTTCTTAACAGCCCTATTAACCTGGGTAGCAACTTTCAGGGATTTATGTACCTGGATACCAAGATCTCTCTGCTCATCTACACTACCAAGAATCTTCCCATTAGCCCAGTACTCTGCATTGCTGTTACTCCTTCCAAAGTAATATCACTCACTGGATCCACCTACAACTGCCTTGTCCATCCTGATAGGAATAGAGGGACATAGGAGCAGGAGGAGGCCGTTCAGCCCTTCAGGCCTGCTCTGCTATTCTAGATCATGGCTGATATGATCACTCAAACTCAGCACTGTAGTTTTCAACCTTTTCCCATTTGGCAACAGTCCCTGTCGGTTATCTGAACCCAGAGCAACAAACCAGCTGCACATCCCGCTCTCCACAAACCTTCCCAATCAACAGTCTGGAGACAATTCCCAATTAACCCATTGGATTCCATCTCTGTAAAACTCTTTCTCATTTCCCCTCCGGTACTGCATCCTCACTCAGTACTTCCAGTCGATCCAGTGCTGACTTTATTCACTTTCTGTATCAATTTCCCAATTCATTATTAATAATCGTGTTTCAAACATTTCACTGTGACAAAGCACTGCCCAGGTCAATGAACCAGATTCTACTGTTCGATGCAGTAACAAAGCTGGATATTTCAGCCCAGATCCTGTCAAACTGCTGCTTTGTCTCCAGATCTGATCAGTAATTTCTCTGCTTCCTTTTCTCTCTCTTCCAGTTAACTTGGCGGCGACTGTGATCCTGTCCCGAGGAAAGTGCGGTCTCTCCAAATGTATCACTGTCTACCTGGTGGGAATGGCAGTGGCTGATCTCCTGGTCGTCATCACTGAACCCATATTGAAATGGATTGTTTTAATTTATTTCCCATATTCATTCCTGAGAATTACTCCTGTCTGTTCTCTCATTGTCGTTCTGCTTTCTGCAGCCAGAGTTGTTTCTGTCTGGCTCACAGTCACTTTCACCTTTGATCGATTTGTGGCCATTTGTTGTGAGAAGCTGAAAACAAAATATTGCAGCGAGAAAACGGCGGCTGTGGTTGTAGGAACAGTGAGTGTGCTGGGCTGTTTAGAGACTGTCCCCTGGTACTTTACACAGGAACAACAATACATTATTGATAATGTTCCCATGGGTTGTGTCTTTAAACTGAGCTTCTTTACTTCCCCCACATGGGGGGCTTTTGATTTGTTTGACCTCATATTAACCCCTTGTGTCCCGGTCTTTCTGATTTTTCTCCTCAATGTTCTGACTGTCAGACGGATTTTATTGTCCAGTAAAGTCCGCAAGGGATTCCGGGGCCACAGCAATGGAGAGAATCACAAGGACCCAGAGTTGGAGAATCGCAGAAAATCAATTATTTTACTCTTCAGTATATCTGGCAGTTTTATACTGTTATGGGTGACACTGGTTGTGTTTGTCATTTACAGCCGAATTGCAAATATTCAGGATTATTCCTCCTACACTGACCCTCTCTTTATCACAGATCACACAGCAAATATGCTGCAGGTTCTCAGTTCCTGCACCAACACGTGTATTTACACTGTGACCCAGACTAAATTCAGACAGGAGCTGAAGAAGGCGGTGAAATACCCTCTCAATCTCATTGCTCAATTACTGAAATCATAGAAAGAGCTGAAGGGTTTCAAACACTGGAATTTAATCCCATTTCATATTCCATTCCCTGCATTCCCCACAGGACAAAAAGTGCATTTTATATTCACAGCACTAAACACTGAAATGAATTTAAACCTGATTCTGAGATTATATTTTATTGATAATCTGACGTATTGAGGCGGGACTTGCTCTGCAGAAGATTCAAGAATTGTTTCCCAAAAAGGCGTCATTGAAAAGCTCAGCTGGATTCAACTAAACCCACCCTGGACATCGAGCAAAATGGACAAAGCTGCAAATCACTGATTGTGAGGTGGTGAGAGGGGCAGAAACTGCAGTGAGGCAGGGACACCAGCAGATGGGGATGCTGAAAGGAGGCAGTAACTGCAGTGAGACAGAAAAACCAGCAAATGGAGATGGTGACAGGGACAGAAACTCCAGTGAGACAGGGACACCAACAAATGGAGATGGTGAGAGGGGGCAGTAACTGCAGTGAGACAGTGACACCAGCCGATGGAGATGGTGAGAAGGACAGAAACTGCAGTGAGGCAGGGACACCAACAAATGGAGATGGTGAGAGGGGGCAGTAACTGCAGTGAGACAGTGACACCAGCCGATGGAGATGGTGAGAAGGACAGAAACTGCAGTGAGGCAGGGACACCAACAAATGGAGATGGTGGGAGGGGTAGTAACTGCAGTGAGACAGGGACACCAGCAAATGGAGATGGTGACAGGGACAGAAACTCCAGTGAGACAGGGACACCAGCAGATGGACATTTGAGAGGGGCAGTAACTGCAGTGAGACAGGGACACCAGCAGATGGAGATGGTGAGAGGGGGCAGTAACTGCAGTGAGTCAGGGACACCAGCAGATGGAGATGGTGAGGTGGAGACATTAATTGCAGTGAGTCAGGGTCACCAGCAGATGGAGATGGTGAGAGGCGGCAGGAACTGCAGTGACAATAAAAACAAGAAATGCTGGAACCACTCAGCAGGTCTGGCAGCATCTGTGGAAAGAGAAGCAGAGTTAACGTTTCGGGTCAGTGACCCTTCATCGGAACTGACAAATATTAGAAAAGTCACAGGTTATAAACAAGTGAGGTGGGGGTGGGGCAAGAGATAACAAAGGAGGTCTAGATTGGACCAGGCCACATAGCTGACCAAAAGGTCACGGAGCAAAGGCAAACAATATGTTAATAGTGTGTTGAAAGACAAAGCATTAGTACAGATTAGCTGTTAATACACTGAATATTGAACAGCAGCAAGTGCAAACCTGAAAAAAAACAGTGGGTAAACAAACTGAACAAACAAAGATGAAATGAACTAAATGTAAAAAAAAAAATTGTAAAAAATGTAAAAAAGAATGTAAAAAAAAAAGAAAAAAAGAACTAAAAATGAAAGTAAAATGGGGGGGCTGTCATGCTCTGAAATGATTGAACTCAATGTTCAGTCTGGCAGGCTGTAGTGTGCCTAATCGGTAGATGAGATGCTGTTCCTCGAGCTTGCGTTGATGTTCACTGGAACACTGCAGCAATCCCAGGACAGAGATGTGAGCATGAGAGCAGGGGGGAGTGTTGAAATGGCAAGCAACCGGAAGCTCAGGGTCCTGCTTGCGGACTGAGCGGAGATGTTCCGCAAAGCGGTCACCCAGTCTGCGCTTGGTCTCCCCAATGTAGAGGAGACCACACTGTGAGCAGCGAATACAGTATACTACATTGAAAGAAGTACAAGTAAATCGCTGCTTCACCTGAAAGGAGTATTTGGGGCCTGGGATAGTGAGGAGAGAGGAGGTAAATGGGCAGGTATTACACCTCCTGCGATTGCAGGGGAAGGTGCCATGGGACGGGGACGAGGTGGTGGGGGTAATGGAGGAGTGGACCAGGGTGTCACGGAGGGAACGATCCCTTCGGAATGCTGACAGGGGAAGAGAGGGGAAGATGCGACTGGTAGTGGCATCACACTGGAGGTGGCGGAAATGGCGGAGGATGATCCTTTGGATATGGAGGCTGGTGGGGTGAAAAGTGAGGACAAGGGGAACCCTGTCACGCTTCTGGGAGGGAGGGGAAGGGGTGAGGGTAGAGGTGCGGGGAATGAGCCGGACACGGTTGAGGGCCCTGTCAACCACAGTGGGGTAAAATCCTCAGTTGAGGAAAAAGGAGGTCATATCAGAAGCACCGTCATGGAAGGTAGCATCATCAGAGCAGATGCAACGGAGACGGAGAAACTGGGAGAATGGAATTGAGTCCTTACAGGAGGTAGGGTGTGAAGAAGTTTCCGCATTGAGTTCAATAATTTCAGAACATGACAGCCCCCCATTTTACTTTCATTTTTAGTTCTTTTTTCTTTTTTTTTACATTTTTTACAATTTTTTTTTTGCATTTAGTTCATTTCATCTTGGTTTGTTCAGTTTGCTTACCCACTGTTTTTTTTCAGGTTTGCACTTGCTGCTGTTCAATATTCAGTGTATTCACACCTAATCTGTACTAATGCTTTGTCTTTCAACACACCATTAACATATTGTTTGCCTTTGCTCCGTGACCTTTTGGTCAGCTATGTGGCCTGGTCCAATCTAGACCTCCTTTGTTATCTCTTGCCCCACCCCCACCTCACTTGCTTATAATCTGTGACTTTTCTAATATTTGTCAGTTCCGAAGAAGGGTCACTGACCCGAAACGTTAACTCTGCTTCTCTTTCCACAGATGCTGCCAGACCTGCTGAGTGGTTCCAGCATTTCTTGTCTTTATTTCAGATTTCCAGCACCCGCAGTATTTTGCTTTTAGTAACTGCAGTGAGTCAGAGCCACCAGCAGATGGAGATGGTGAGCCATTGCTGATTGGAGATTCTGTGTTACTGAGAGTTTGAAAGTTTGCTCAAAGTTAGAGGAATTTAGGTTTGTGTGAATGTGACACTTTTTGTAACCTTGAGATGCTTTAGAAAAGAATTTAATTACAATTTGTGTTAATTGGTTATTTTCTAACTATACATACATAAGTTTAAACTGGTTCCTGTTCGGAAAATTATTGAGTGATTAAAGGCTAATGCAGAAATACAACATCAAATAAAGTCCAAACAAATCATTTACAAATAAAATAACTGTCTAAATAAGTTGTGTTAAGTTCTTCATCATTCAAGTTCTGACATCTCATTTCTCTTTTTGTGCTGCTCTCTTCTTTACTGTCATTAAGATGAATTGAAATTTTGATCCAGTTGTATTTTGAAAGTGAATATTAAATCTGCTTCCACCAACCTGTCAGACAGTGAATTCCAGACCAGAACTACTTGCTGTGGATTATTTCCCCTGATTCTATCCTCCTATTGCTCTCCCATCATGATTCACCTTCACTCCCTGCTCTCTCCTTCCTGACCCCTCTCTGCTATTGGAAACAGTCTCTCCTCATTTATCCAAACTGAGTGGAAGATTTTGAATGTTATTTGTTTCTCCGGGGCAGCTGCAGAGTCACCGGTAGCTCCAGAATTTGAACAGTGATGGACAAGTGACACGATCCCTCTGAATCCCCCAGGAAAGCAGAGGACAGAAACAGTCCAGATGGAAAGTGAAACGAGTGACACTTCATTGCAGCAGCAAAAACTCTTTGCCAGATTTTCGAGGTAGTTATTGCTGAACTTTATAAAAACTGGAGGTGACAAGTGAAAGAGCTGTCATACACTTTGTGGTCAATGGTCGTTTTCCAACGTTGTAAACCATTGTAACATGAGGCTGGTAAATGTAAAGACAATTATTTTGAACGATTACAGGGTGAAGCATAAATGCAACAACATCAAATAAAGTGCAAAGAATCATTTACAGATACAACTGTAAATATGGGTCAGAATTGTGTGAAATGTCACCAGTTGTAAAAGTCCTCCTGGTCGTATCATTTACCTGGCTCTAGTTGGAAAGATTGTCACCCAGTGGAACTGAGAATCCTTCTAAAATTGTCTGGACCTCAAAGTGCAGCAAACAGGTCCCTCCAGGTTTTACATTGCAGCAGTTTTTCTGCATTCAGTTTTTAATGAGATTTTGGGGAAGGGAGGGAGAGAGACACAGACAGACAGATAGACAGGGTCCTGGAATAAACCATTTAGAACATTGGCTGGAATATCTCTCCCCCATTCCATGTTTACACAGAGACTCACATTGGACTGTCCCATACCTGGAAGGGAGTGTCCAAGTGGAGGAGGCTGCGAGCCGGTTGGATGAGCTGTACACTGGGAGGACTTAATGTTTGATTGACAGGTTCTGGGATATATTAGGACAACTTCAGGCCCCATTCTGTCTTTTCCATGCAGTGTCTGAAGGTGAGTTTCTGTGTCTCAGTCTCTGTGTCTCTGTGCCCAGGTGAATTGGAGCTGATTACTGTGTGTGTGTGAGAGATTCCAGCCTGAATCCCCCCTCTGTCTCTCTGTCCTACTCTCACCTTTTAACCCAATTCCCACCCCAATGCCCCCTGGGCCAAGGTCACCCCCCCCCCCCACCTCCCCCCACCCCTGACCCAATCCGACCATGACCAGCTGATGGAGGGAAGGTGACAGTCCAGCAATGGAGCACAGACTGTGTGGGATGGTGAGTATTAAATCTTTAATGTCCCTCACTGTCTTTCTCCCTCCCTCTGTCTCAATCTCTCCCACTCTTTCTCTCTCTCTCGTTTGTGTCTTTTTCTCCCTCTCTGCATCTCTCTCACTGTCTCAGTCTCTCTCTCTTTCATTCACTCTCAACCTTTCCTTTCTCACTTTCTTTGGTCATTTCTCTCTCTTGCTCTCTCACACTCTCTCTCCCACTGTCTCGCTTTCTCTTTATTTCTCTCTGCCCCTCTCAGGCTTTTCTTTCTCTTTCTTTGTTTCTCTCTTTCTTTCTCTGGCTTTCCCTCTTTCTCTCTCACTCTCTGTCTCTCACTCTCAGGCTTTTCCTTCTCTCTCTTTCTCTTTATTTCTCACTCTCTATTTCTCTCGCACTCTCAGTCTCTCCCTCTCTCTCTTTTTGGCTCTTTTTCTCTCTATCTTTCTCTGGCTTTCTTTTCCTTTCTTTGGCTCTTTCTCTTCTCTGGCTTTCTCTCTCTTTATTTCTCTCTCAGTCTCTCTCTCTCATTCTTTCTCTTCTCTGCTTTCTCTTTGACTCTCTCTGACTGTCTCTTCCTCTCTCTCTCTCTCTGTGGCTGTTTATCTGGCTTTCTCTTTTGCTCTTCCTGTCTCTCTCTCTCTCTCTCTCTGCGGCTTTTTCTCTCTTTCTGGATTTCTTTACAACCCCCTGGAATTTCTCTCCCTCCTCTAATACCCTCACTATTAACAGTCCCACATCTAAACTACCCCATTAATAGACTGGAGAATCCTCCCCCTCCCGTTTTAAACCTGGAGAATCCTCCCCCTCCCGTTTTAAACCTGGAGAATCCTCCCCCTCCCATTTTAAACCTGGAGTAGACTCGGCTTCCCATTTTAAAGATAACTAATTCACTCTGTGAATATCACCCTCTAATTCTCCCCTCCCCCACTGTAAACACTCCCCCTTTCTAAATACCCTCCCTGTCCTGTAAAAGCCCCCCACTACTAATTCCCACCCTGTATCATCTACCCTGTGATCAGCCCCTGCCCCCTGTGTAACTCCCATCCCAGTCAACAGCCCCCCCCTGTGTAATTCCAACGTCCATCACTTTCCTGGCTGTGGTTCCATCTCCCGACAGTCTTTAATTCACTTTAATTCCTGGTCCGGATAAGTCCCTGGAATTCTATCAAATGGCTCCCAGACCCCCGGCACCTTTAACTCGTATCTGGTCAAAGACAGGGCCAGGCATAGAGCAAGGATCCCCAGAGGCTAATGGCATTCTGAGCCTTTAATGCACAGGAAGATCCCAGCCCCAGACACATCCCTCTCTGCAGTAAGGTGTTTCACATGTTCTCTCCATCACCCCCCTCAGCATCAGGGAATCAAGCAGAGGGAGACACACACCGACACACACACTGATTGGCACAGGGACAAGGGGAGGCCATTCAGCCCTTTGAGCCTATCCCACCAATGTTAGATCATGGCTGATTTGTCCCTTCCCCCATTGAGCCACAGGAAGACAGGCAGAGACAGGCAAGGAGCAGATACACAGAGTGGGGAAGAAACACTGGGCTGGACTTAGACTTGGTGCCAATGGTGCAAACCAGGGTGGAGGGTGGCTGTGAATCGGCTGTCCGTTCAAGATCTCTCCCTTGTTTTTACTTCAATGGGAGCAAAACTGGACAGAGATGGAAAGCAGGATCCCGGTTCACAATCATCCTGGACAGCACCATGGCAGCAAGTTCAAATCCACCCCCAGACAGAGGGACAGAGACACAGAAAACAGATCCAGGGGTTAGGACAGAACTGAGTGAGGGAGCGAGAGAGAAACAAATGGAGAGCGAGATCGGGACTGGAAGAGTCAGGGAGTCAGAAACCAGTGAGAGAAACTAAGAGCAGAGAGCAGAAATAACAAGACGGGCACAGAGAGAGAAATGGAGATATACAGAGAGAGAGAGAGCTGGAGGTGCAGAGAGAGAATGCAGCAACGATGTAGATATTGAGAAAGATCCCAGACAAAGAGAGAGTTGCAGAGACAGAAAGATGTGGAGGGGCAGAGATACAAAGTAAGATGTGTTTACAGAATAGAGAGGGGTGTCACGGGGCGGGGGGAGATGCAGAGATAATCTTACAGGAAAGGAGAAGCAGAGATGGAAAGATTCAGGGATTTGGAACTGAGTGAGAGAAGAAATGGACAGAGAGAGAGAGACAGATAAAGATGCAGAGAATCGCAAAAAGAGAATGAAAAGAGAAACCTGTGTAAGTCTAGAGAGAGGCAGAGATATAGAGGAAGTTGAGAAATAGGGAGTTAATGAAAGATGCAAAGAAGCAGAGCTGTGAACAAGGAGGAAGGTGCAGACAAGAAGTTGCAGCAAGAGATGGAGAGAGGGAAATCTATGGGATTACATTGATCATTCTGGAGCAGTGCTTCCCAAAATATCTACCTCGGAGACCCTTCCAACCCCTTCCCTTATAGTAAAAAATCCAACAGACCCCCAAAAGCACAAAATCAAAATACTGCAGATGCTGGAAATCTGAAATAAAAACCATGCTGGAACTACTGAGCATTTCCAGCACTTTGTTTTTACATCAGCCCCGAAAACACACAATCTTCTTTTCAGTCTTTAGAAATGAATTTGACAATGACACATCTATATTTGTTATTATTTTCCTCTCTGGTTAAAGCTCTTGTTGGAGAATTCCTCGTGCCAAAAGATTCTCTCTCTGGATCATCAACACTGCAGCTTCCAAAAAGATTCTCCTTGAGAATAAGAGAAATAAAATTGATTGAAACAAAGAAAAGAATTTTGAACATAAAACAAACACAGCAAGAACCCAAAGCTGTGTTTGCCCTGTCATTTTCAGCTGTTTCTCTCTCTCTCTCTCTCTCTCTCTCTCTCTCCCTCTATTTCTCTGTGTGTCTCTCTACATCTGTTTCTGCCTCATTGTAAAAACACACAAACACTGGTGACCCTCATCCTCTCTCCTGCAGAAGGATAGAGAGAGAAATCCACAATCCCTGAAAATCTGAATTCAAATAATGTTACATTTCACTGTCAAATTCAGCCCACAGCCTAAAACACCAGCATTATTCGGAAATGAGAACAATCCTTTACACACCTTCAAATATCAGCCATTTAATTCCTGATTCAAAGTGGCCGTCACTGTTGCAATGTTGGAAATTCTGTAGGCCATTTGTGCACAGCAGGATCCCACAAGCAGCAGTGTGATAACAGCCGGCTACACCTCCTCTTCCCCTCCGATTCCCATGTTTCCCTCACTCTCCTGCGTCTATCCCTCCTGTTAATCTTATTCAGGGAGACAGATGGAGAGAAAGAGAGAGACAGAGAAATCCACTCTCAGGCCCTCACTCTCAATTCAAATGGCTGCTGCACTTTTCATTTAAGCCTCAAATTCAGGGCACTGCCCAAAACACCAGCATCATTCGGGAATTATACCGGCTTCAAGCTGAGGACATTAATTCCAGGCCTTCAGGAGAGCTTTACAGACAAGGAATTATTGATGTTTATTGATGTCAGTTGAGGGATTCCAGAGAGAGGAACATTCCTGCAGTCTGGAAATCTCAAGCACCCCTCCCCCCGTCTTTCTCCTGCTTTCCCCTATCCACCTCATCCATATTTGTTGCTTTTCCTCTCGATCTCGGATTTAATCTTGATTGAAGCGTCCTCTGAAGTGTTTCTGTCACTGTTTAAAATAACCACGTGTCACATTGGGGCACCTATTGATTAATGGTTAAAATAGAGAAAGTGTGGGGGAGAGAAAAGCAGAGGAAGATGGAGAGAAAACACAGAGAAATCCACACTCAGACCCTCAGGAAGCTGAATATTAAAGTGTCCTCATTGTTGTCCTGTAGGAAATGCTGCAGGGCACTGTATGCACAGCAAGATCCCACAGGTAGCAATGTGATAACAGCCAGATTTCCCCTCAGTCCACAGCATGGGCCAAACTCCCTCCTTAAATTCCTTTAGGGAACATTTCATTTTCCACATTATGGTCCCAGGATTGATTTTTGCAAATCAGACCTTGTGGAAGGGTGTGACTGAGAGGATTGACTCTATAGGCTGGGAGCTGGGCAGTAACTACACCCTGGAGAGCTGCAGATCCTGGGTCTCTTAAACACCGCCCCTTCCCCTCACCCTATCAGAGAGGAACATTCCTGCAGTTTGATAATATAACAATACTGACCCCATACCACAGACTCTGCACTAAACCCGGGCAACAAGAACAGGCCCCAGTCAAACTGATCAATTCCCTCCACAGCTCACACCAAACCTCACAGACAGGGCTGGAAGGAGCAAGTGACAAATGGGACTCCTTCCTGGGGCTGCTCCTTTAACCCCAGACTTTCAACCTGTTTAAAACCCCCGGGTCCCAATCCAACAGGAACTAGTTAACCCGGGGCCCCAAAGAGGAAATTAAACCTCGGGCTAAGAAACAGACACAACTCCAGTGGGACCTTTGGGTGCAGCTTGTGGACAAGGCCTCAGTCCGTCCCCTCTGGAGGAAGCTCCTGTCCAAGGATTCCTCATCCCAGACTTTCCCTCATTTCATCTTCACGATGCAGTTTTCTGGATGAAAATTCCTAAGGCAAGAGAGAGAGAGAGAAAATTGATTAAAAGGCATTGTTAAACAAAACAGCACAGCAAGACCCCAAGAATTCCCCTCGGTGACACAGACAATCTCTCAGCAATAGTCAAATACAAACAAATCGCAGTTATAAACCAGAGGCTAAAAGGGTTCAGACAGTTCCCTCCACCAGTGTGTGTCTGTGTGTCTGTCTCTTTATCTCTCTCTTTGTCTCTGTATCTCTCTCTCTCTCTGCTCCTTTCTCGGTTGCCCCATGTCCCTCTCTCTTGCTGTCTCTCTCTGTTCATATCTGTTTTTTCCCCTCTATTTTATATCTAATCTTAATTGAAATAAGCTGTGAAATATTACTGTCTCTCCATTTAAAACAACAACCAATCACATTGCTGTGTTTGGTATGTTTTTAGCTATTAAAGGTTTAAATAGAGACACATAGGGAGAGAAAGCTGGAGAGAGACAGAGAGAGACATCTAAAGAACGAAGAACAGTACAGCACAGGAACAGGCCATTCGGCCCTCCAAGCCTGCGCCGATCTTGATGCCTGCCTAAACTAAAACCTTCTGCACTTCCGGGGCCCATATCCCTCTATTCCCTTCCTATTCATGTATTTGTCAAGATGTCTCTTAAACGTCATTATCGTATCTGTTTCCACCACCTCCCCTGGCAGCAAGTTCCAGGCACTCACCACCCTCTGTGTAAAGAACTTGCCTCGCACATCCCCTCTAAACTTTGCCCCTCTCACCTTAAACCTATGTCCCCTAGTAACTGACTCTTCCACCCTGGGAAAAAGCTTCTGACTATCCACTCTGTCCATGCCGCTCATAACTTTGTAAACCTCTATCATGTCGCCCCTCCACCTCCGTCGTTCCAGTGAAAACAATCTGAGTTTTTCCAACCTCTCCTCATAGCTAATGCCCTCCAGACTAGGCAACATCCTGGTAAACCTCCTCTGTACCCTCTTCAAAGCCTCCACGTCCTTCTGGTAGTGTGGCGACCAGAATTGCACGCAATATTCTAAGTGTGCCCTAACTAAGGTTCTGTACAGCTGCAACATGACTTGCCAATTTTTATACTCTATGCCCCGACCAATGAAGGCAAGCATGCCGTATGCCTTCTTGACTACCTTATCCACCTGCGTTGCCACTTTCAGTGACCTGTGGACCTGTACGCCCAGATCTCTCTGCCTGTCAATACTCCTAAGGGTTCTGCAATTTACTGAACTCAGAACTTCAGTAAAATGAATTGAAATGGGCACCGTACATCTTATTTAATGGTAAAGCTTTACAACATTGCCCAAAGCACACGGATTATTCCATAATTATAGCAAGCCTTGAGAAACTATCGCATCTGTGATGTAATTCCTAGCTTTTGACCCTCAATGAGTTCATTTTTAAACTGATCGTCACTGTTACAATGTTGAAAAAGCTGCAGGCCATTTATACACAGCAAGATCCCACACTCGGCAGTGTGATAACAGCCGGCTGCCCCGCTCCTCCCAATTCCCTCCGTGTTTCCCCCGCTCTCCTGCCTGTCTCCCTCTTGTTACTCTCATTCAGAGAGAAAGATGGAGAGAAAGAGAGAGAGAGAGAAATCCACTCTCAGAACCTCATTCTCAATTCAAATGGCTGCTGTACATTTCATTTAACCCTCAAATTCACTGCACTGCCCAAAACACCAGCATTATTCGGGAATTATTACAAGCTTTTAGACAGCTTCACATTCAGGATGCTTAATTTAGTCCTGCGAGGTGGGGTGGGGGGTGCAGCCTGTTTGTCAGGCACCGGGAGTTGACGTGTCTGTGTCAAATTGCAAAGCTGGGCTGCTCCTTTACCCCCAGGCTTTCAACCTGTTTAAAACTCCAGTGCCCCAATCCAACAGGAACTAGTTAACCCAGGGCCCCAGAGAGGAAATTAAACCTCGGGCT
Source organism: Heterodontus francisci (assembly GCF_036365525.1). Lineage (NCBI taxonomy): Eukaryota > Metazoa > Chordata > Chondrichthyes > Heterodontiformes > Heterodontidae > Heterodontus > Heterodontus francisci. The sequence continues at coordinate 31,904,751 of NC_090409.1, read as the reverse complement.
AATAAACAGACACAACTCACATGGGCCCTTTGGGTGAAGCCTGTGGGTGAAGCCTGGAGGAAGGTCCTGTCCAAGGATTCCTCGTCCCAATCTTTCCCTCCTTTCATCTTCACGATGCAGTTTTCAGAATGAAAATTCCTCTGGGGAAAGGAGGAGGAAAAATTGCATTAAAATACAAAGCAAGGACATTTTTAAACAAAATAGCACAGCAAGAGCCCAGGGTTTCCTCTCTCAGTTACACAGACAATTAGCAATATTCAAATTCAATCAAATCACAGTTATAAAGCAGATTAAGGCAGAGGGAGCACACACACCCACAGATACACACCCACATACAGATGCACTCACACAGATACACATACAGATACAATCGCACACACACACAGATACACTCACAGATACACACACACAGATACACACATACAGATACACTCACACAGATACACACAGACAGACACACACAGACAGATACACACACAGATACACACCCACATACAGATACACTCACACAGATACACATACAGATACAATCGCACACACTCACAGATACACTCACAGATACACTCACAGATACACACACACAGATACACACACACATACAGATACACTCACAGATACACACACACAGATACACACCCACATACAGATACACACCCACAGATACACACACACACACACATACAGATACACTAACAGATACACACACACAGATACACACCCACATACAGATACACTCACACAGATACACACACACACATACACACACACTGTGAACCGGATTGGGGAATGTGTCTACTTTTCCCCCCCCCCAAAAATATGCTTTATTCATAACAAAATACATTTCAAAACAGTTCAAAACAGCACCAAGTTAACATTCCAGGAAGTGCAAAGGAAATCATTTTTCCTCAATACAGGAGTGAGTTGCCTCACAACCCTTCCATTCCATTTCACCTGCCATGTACAGTTTACAGCAAACCTATATTTAGTGTATACAGCCCGAGGGGTTTCCCATGGGTCTAGCCCCTTGGTTCACTATGGTGGGAGGACCTTACACTGTGATCTTTCCCCATTGAACCTTTGCCCCAAGCTTTAGTGTGTCCCTCAGCACGTAGTCTTGGACCTTGGAATGTGCCAGTCTGCAACACTCGGTGGTGGACAACTCTTTGCGCTGGAAGACCAGCAGGTTTCGGGCAGACCAAAGAGCGTCTTTCACCGAATTGATAGTCCTCCAGCAGCAGTTGATGTTTATCTCGGTGTGCGTCCCTGGCTGCTTGGGATGTACCTTGACAAAAACCACTGAACCTCTTCCCACACCTGCTTTGCAAAGACACATTCCAGAATGAGGTTTGGCAACTGTCTCTTCCGCACCGCAGCCACCTCGAGGGCTTTGTGCGGAGGGGGTGAGACTTCGGGCGTGCAGGAAGGATCTGACGGGGAGGGCCCTTCTCACCACCAGCCAAGCTACATCTTGGTGCTTGTTTGAAAGTTCTGGTGATGAGGCATTCTGCCAAATGACTTTGGCGGTCTGCTCGGGAAACCATCCGACAGGATCCACCGTTTCCTTTTCCCGTAGGGCCTTGAGGACATTCCGTGCAGACCACTGCCTGATGGATTGGTGGTCAAAGGTGTTTTCCTGCCCAGACTTTTCCACGAAGGATAGGTGGTACGGCACGGCCCAACTGCATGGAGCGTTCCGCGATAATGTGACCAGGCCCATCCTTCACAACACCGGGGACAGATAAAACCTCAGCACGTAGTGACACTTGGTGTTTGCGTACTGGGGGTCTACACACAGCTTGATGCAGCCACACACGAAGGTGGTCATCAGGATGAGGGCCACGTTGGGTACATTTTTCCCGCCCTTGTCCAGAGGTTTGAACATCGTGTCCCTCCGGACCCGGTCCATTTTAGATCCCCAGACGAAGCGGAAAATGGCTCGGGTGACTGCCACAGCGTAGGAGTGGGGTATGGGCCAGACCTGCGCCACGTAGAGCAACAACGTGAGCACCTCGCACCTGATGACCAGGTTCTTACCCACAATGGAGAGAGATCGCTGCCCTTACATTCTCAGTTTATGGTGTACCCTGGCTACTCGCTCCTCCCAGGTTTTGGTGCATGCCCCGGCCGCTCCGAACCATATCACCAGCACCTGCAGGTGGACCTGACGGTGAAGGGGACAAAGGATTGGTCAGCCCAGTTCCCAAAGAACATGGCCTCGCTCTTGCCGTGGTTAATTTTGGCTCCCGAGACCAGTGTGAACTGGTCACAGATGCTCATCTGTCTGCGCACAGACAGCGGATCCGAGCAGAAGACGGCGACGTCATCCATGTACAGGGAGGTTTTAACCTGAGTGCCTCCGCTGCCTGGGATTGTCACCCCTCTTATGCTCGCATCCTTCCTAATAGACTCAGCAAAGGTCTCAATACAGCAAACAAACAAGACCGGGGAGAGAGGACAGCCCTGTCTGACTCCAGATTGGATCGGGAAACTTTCCAATTCCCACCCATTGATTGAGACTGCACTACTGATGTTTGTGGAGAGCAGTTTGATCCAATTGCAGATTCCCTCCCCAAACCCCATTTTGGAAAGCTCGTCCATCATGTAGGTGTGCGATATCCTGGTCTTCTCCTGGTCCAGGCTGATGAGGCAGGTGTCCACTCTCCTGTCCCGTACATAGGCGATCATATCCCTGAGTAGTGTGAGACTATCAGAGATCTTCCTGCCGGGTACAGTGCAGGTCTGATCGGGGTGAATCACCAACTCCAGAGCAGACTTGACCCGACTGGCGATGATTTTGGACAGAATCTTGTAATCAACATTAAGCAGTGAGATGGGCCGCCAATTTCTGATTTTCACCCTCTCCCCCTTCCGCTTGTAAATGAGGGTGATGATGCCTTTCCTCATGGATTCTGACATGATGCCGGCCAGGAGCATACTCTCGTATACTTCCAGCAGGTCCGGGCCGACCCAGTCCCACAAAGTTAAATGCAACTCAACCGGTAAGCCTTCGCTTCCAGGAGTTTGACTCGTTTTGAAGGACCTGACGGCCTTTGTCAGCTCGTCCAGAGTTAGCGGTTTGTCCAGACTCTGCCTCATGCTGTCATATAAGATCTCCGTGATAGATGACAGGAAGGACTGGGAGGCTCTGCTGTCTGTGGGCTTCACGTTGTACAGCCCAGCATAAAAGGATTTGCTAATTCTTAGTATCTCAGACTGCGAAGACATTACCGAGCTGTCCTCTTCCTTCAGGCTGCTGATCACAGAGCTCTCTCTGTGTACCTTTTGGAAGAAGTAACACGAGCACGTCTCATCCTACTCAACGGAGCGGACTCTGAACCGGGAGATGATCTTGGAGGCCTCCGTGGCAAAGAGCGAGGCCTGCCAGCTCTTCACCTCTTTGAGATCCTCCTTGACTTCGACCCCCATCGACTGCAGCCGGAGCAGATTCTGCATTCTTTTCTGGAGTCGGGACATTTCCCTCTGTCTCTCTCTCACCCTCTGAACCCCTTTGAGGTTAAAGACCCTCTTGATGTTCTCATTGATCGCTTCCCACCAGTGAACCAGAGACTCAAAGAGGGGTTTCACGGTTCTCCACCCTTTGTAGTCCCTTTTGAGTTCCTCAATGTTCTCTGGGGTCAGCAGTGTAGCATTGATCTTCCACGTCCCCCTGCCAACCCGCTGGTCGTCCTGTAAATGACAGTAGGCCAGTAAGAGGCAATGGTCAGAGAAAAGCACTGGTTTGACGTCGGTGGATCTGACCATGAAAGCACGGGACACAAACAGGAAGTCAATCCTGGAATGGGCAGACCTGTCCGGTCTTGACATCGTGCAGCTTGGCATCTTTTACTGTTTCCATTAGGAATCTGGACGTAGAGTCCAGTTTGCTGTCGTCTCTGCCGGATCGTCCAGCCACATCAATGATGCAGTTGTAGTCACCGCCTAGAGTGAACGGCCTGGACGTCACCAGCAGCAGTGGGAGCTGCTGGAGGACGGTCAGTCTCTCGCTGTATTGGACCGGGGAGTACACGTTGATTAACCGGAGCGGAGCATTGTTGTACATGACATCTGCTACGAGGAGGCGACTGCCCACCAGCTCCTTAACTTCAGAGATGGTGAAGTTTCCTCTCCACAGCAGAATCCCCAGGCCGGAGGAACGGGAATCATTTCCCCCCTGACCAGATCGATGGCCCGTGGGACCACGATCGCATAGTGGTCTTAACGCTACGCACATTAATTCGACAGTCCATTCACCCTCCAACTGGATCCTCATCCCCAGGGACTCAAAGGAAGAAAGTGCAGGGCTACAGGGAGAAGGTGGGGAACGGCACTGAGTAAATTGCTCTGTTGGAGAGCCAGCGCAGACACAATGGGCCGAATGGCCACCTCTGTGCTGTAAGAATTCAGTGATTCTCTGACAATGCGAATGCATAAGTGACTCTGATCCCATTCTTCAAACACACAGCACTAACTGGGCAATGTAACTACACCCTGGAGAGCTGCAGATCCTGGGTCTCTTAAACACCGCCCCTTCCCCTCACCCTATCAGAGAGGAACATTCCTGCAGTTTGATAATATAACAATACTGACCCCATACCACAGACTCTGCACTAAACCCGGGCAACAAGAACAGGCCCCAGTCAAACTGATCAATTCCCTCCACAGCTCACACCAAACCTCACAGACAGGGCTGGAAGGAGCAAGTGACAAATGGGACTCCTTCCTGGGGCTGCTCCTTTAACCCCAGACTTTCAACCTGTTTAAAACCCCCGGGTCCCAATCCAACAGGAACTAGTTAACCCGGGGCCCCAGAGAGGAAATTAAACCTCGGGCTAAGAAACAGACACAACTCCAGTGGGACCTTTGGGTGCAGCTTGTGGACAAGGCCTCAGTCCGTCCCCTCTGGAGGAAGCTCCTGTCCAAGGATTCCTCATCCCAGACTTTCCCTCATTTCATCTTCACGATGCAGTTTTCTGGATGAAAATTCCTAAGGCAAGAGAGAGAGAGAGAAAATTGATTAAAAGGCATTGTTAAACAAAACAGCACAGCAAGACCCCAAGAATTCCCCTCGGTGACACAGACAATCTCTCAGCAATAGTCAAATACAAACAAATCGCAGTTATAAACCAGAGGCTAAAAGGGTTCAGACAGTTCCCTCCACCAGTGTGTATCTGTGTGTCTGTCTCTTTATCTCTCTCTTTGTCTCTGTATCTCTCTCTCTCTCTGCTCCTTTCTCGGTTGCCCCGTGTCCCTCTCTCTTGCTGTCTCTCTCTGTTCATATCTGTTTTTTCCCCTCTATTTTATATCTAATCTTAATTGAAATAAGCTGTGAAATATTACTGCCTCTCCATTTAAAACAACAACCAATCACATTGCTGTGTTTGGTATGTTTTTAGCTATTAAAGGTTTAAATAGAGACACACAGGGAGAGAAAGCTGGAGAGAGACAGAGAGAGACATCTAAAGAACGAAGAACAGTACAGCACAGGAACAGGCCATTCGGCCCTCCAAGCCTGCGCCGATCTTGATGCCTGCCTAAACTAACGCCTTCTGCACTTCCGGGGCCCATATCCCTCTATTCCCTTCCTATTCATGTATTTGTCAAGATGTCTCTTAAACGTCTCTATGGTACCTGCTTCCACCACCTCCCCCGTCAGCAAGTTCCAGGCACTCACCACCCTCTGTGTAAAGAACTTGCCTCGCACATCCCCTCTAAACTTTGCCCCTCTCACCTTAAACCTATGTCCCCTAGTAACTGACTCTTCCACCCTGGGAAAAAGCTTCTGACTATCCACTCTGTCCATGCCGCTCATAACTTTGTAAACCTCTATCATGTCGCCCCTCCACCTCCGTCGTTCCAGTGAAAACAATCTGAGTTTTTCCAACCTCTCCTCATAGCTAGTGCCCTCCAGACTAGGCAACATCCTGGTAAACCTCCTCTGTACCCTCTTCAAAGCCTCCACGTCCTTCTGGTAGTGTGGCGACCAGAATTGCACGCAATATTCTAAGTGTGCCCTAACTAAGGTTCTGTACAGCTGCAACATGACTTGCCAATTTTTATACTCTATGCCCCGACCGATGAAGGCAAGCATGCCGTATGCCTTCTTGACTACCTTATCCACCTGCGTTGCCACTTTCAGTGACCTGTGGACCTGTACGCCCAGATCTCTCTGCCTGTCAATACTCCTAAGGGTTCTGCAATTTACGGAACTCAGAACTTCAGTAAAATGAATTGAAATGGGCACCGTACATCTTATTTAATGGTAAAGCTTTGCAACATTGCCCAAAGCACACGGATTATTCCATAATTATAGCAAGCCTTGAGAAACTATCGCATCTGTGATGTAATTCCTAGCTTTTGACCCTCAATGAGTTCATTTTTAAACTGATCGTCACTGTTGCAATGTTGAAAAAGCTGCAGGCCATTTATACACAGCAAGATCCCACACTCGGCAGTGTGATAACAGCCGGCTGCCCCGCTCCTCCCAATTCCCTCCGTGTTTCCCCCGCTCTCCTGCCTGTCTCCCTCTTGTTACTCTCATTCAGAGAGAAAGATGGAGAGAAAGAGAGAGAGAGAGAAATCCACTCTCAGAACCTCATTCTCAATTCAAATGGCTGCTGTACATTTCATTTAACCCTCAAATTCACTGCACTGCCCAAAACACCAGCATTATTCGGGAATTATTACAAGCTTTTAGACAGCTTCACATTCAGGATGCTTAATTTAGTCCTGCGAGGTGGGGTGGGGGGTGCAGCCTGTTTGTCAGGCACCGGGAGTTGACGTGTCTGTGTCAAATTGCAAAGCTGGGCTGCTCCTTTACCCCCAGGCTTTCAACCTGTTTAAAACTCCAGTGCCCCAATCCAACAGGAACTAGTTAACCCAGGGCCCCAGAGAGGAAATTAAACCTCGGGCTAATAAACAGACACAACTCACATGGGCCCTTTGGGTGAAGCCTGTGGGTGAAGCCTGGAGGAAGCTCCTGTCCAAGGATTCCTCGTCCCAATCTTTCCCTCCTTTCATCTTCACGATGCAGTTTTCAGAATGAAAATTCCTCTGGGGAAAGGAGGAGGAAAAATTGCATTAAAATACAAAGCAAGGACATTTTTAAACAAAATAGCACAGCAAAAGCCCAGGGTTTCCTCTCTCAGTTACACAGACAATTAGCAATATTCAAATTCAATCAAATCACAGTTATAAAGCAGATTAAGGCAGGGGGAGCACACACACCCACAGATACACACCCACATACAGATACACTCACACAGATACACATACAGATACAATCACACACACTCACAGATACACTCACAGATACACTCACAGATACACACACACAGATACACTCACACAGATACACATACAGATACAATCGCACACACACACAGATACACACACACAGATACACACAGACAGATACACACAGACAGATACACACAGACAGATACACACACAGATACACACCCACATACAGATACACTCACACAGATACACATACAGATACAATCGCACACACTCACAGATACACTCACAGATACACTCACAGATACACACACACAGATACACACACACATACAGATACACTCACACAGATACACATACAGATACAATCGCACACACTCACAGATACACACACACAGATACACACAGACAGATACACACAGACAGATACACACAGACAGATACACACCCACATACAGATACCTCTTTTGGGCCTCCTTATCTCGAGAGACAATGGATACGCGCCTGGAGGTGGTCAGTGGTTTGTGAAGCAGCGCCTGGAGTGGCTATAAAGGCCAATTCTGGAGTGACAGGCTCTTCCATAGGTGCTGCAGAGAAATTTGTTTGTTGGGGCTGTTGCACAGTTGGCTCTCCCCTTGCGCCTCTGTCTTTTTTCCTGCCAACTACTAAGTCTCTTCGACTCGCCACAATTTAGCCCTGTCTTTATGGCTGCCCGCCAGCTCTGGCGAATGCTGGCAACTGACTCCCACGACTTGTGATCAATGTCACACGATTTCATGTCGCGTTTGCAGACGTCTTTATAACGGAGACATGGACGGCCGGTGGGTCTGATACCAGTGGCAAGCTCGCTGTACAATGTGTCTTTGGGGATCCTGCCATCTTCCATGCGGCTCACATGGCCAAGCCATCTCAAGCGCCGCTGACTCAGTAGTGTGTATAAGCTGGGGGTGTTGGCCGCTTCAAGGACTTCTGTGTTGGAGATATAGTCCTGCCACCTGATGCCAAGTATTCTCCGAAGGCAGCGAAGATGGAATGAATTGAGACGTCGCTCTTGGCTGGCATACAGATACACTCACACAGATACACATACAGATACAATCGCACACACTCACAGATACACTCACAGATACACTCACAGATACACACACACAGATACACACCCACATACAGATACACACCCACAGATACACACACACACACACATACAGATACACTAACACAGATACACACACACACATACACACACACTGTGAACCGGATTGGGGAATGTGTCTACTTTTCCCCCCCCCAAAAATATGCTTTATTCATAACAAAATACATTTCAAAACAGTTCAAAACAGCACCAAGTTAACATTCCAGGAAGTGCAAAGGAAATCATTTTTCCTCAATACAGGAGTGAGTTGCCTCACAACCCTTCCATTCCATTTCACCTGCCATGTACAGTTTACAGCAAACCTATATTTGGTGCATACAGCCCGAGGGGTTTCCCAGGGGTCCAGCCCCTTGGTTCACTATGGTGGGAGGACCTTACACTGTGATCTTTCCCCATTGAACCTTTGCCCCAAGCTTTAGTGCGTCCCTCAGCACGTAGTCTTGGACCTTGGAATGTGCCAGTCTGCAACACTCGGTGGTGGACAACTCTTTGCGCTGGAAGACCAGCAGGTTTCGGGCAGACCAAAGAGCGTCTTTCACCGAATTGATAGTCCTCCAGCAGCAGTTGATGTTTATCTCGGTGTGCGTCCCTGGCTGCTTGGGATGTACCTTGACAAAAACCACTGAACCTCTTCCCACACCTGCTTTGCAAAGACACATTCCAGAATGAGGTTTGGCAACTGTCTCTTCCCCACCGCAGCCACCTCGAGGGCATTGTGCGGAGGGGGTGAGACTTCGGGCGTGCAGGAAGGATCTGACGGGGAGGGCCCTTCTCACCACCAGCCAAGCTACGTCTTGGTGCTTGTTTGAAAGTTCTGGCGATGAGGCATTCCGCCAAATGACTTTGACGGTCTGCTCGGGAAACCATCCGACAGGATCCACCGTTTCCTTTTCCCGTAGGGCCTTGAGGACATTCCGTGCAGACCACTGCCTGATGGATTGGTGGTCAAAGGTGTTTTCCTGCCCAGACTTTTCCACGAAGGATAGGTGGTACGGCACGGTCCAACTGCATGGAGCGTTCCGCGATAATGTGACCAGGCCCATCCTTCACAACACCGGGGACAGATAAAACCTCAGCACGTAGTGACACTTGGTGTTTGCGTACTGGGGGTCTACACACAGCTTGATGCAGCCACACACGAAGGTGGTCATCAGGATGAGGGCCACGTTGGGTACATTTTTCCCGCCCTTGTCCAGAGGTTTGAACATCGTGTCCCTCCGGACCCGGTCCATTTTAGATCCCCAGACAAAGCGGAAAATGGCTCGGGTGACTGCCACAGCGCAGGAGTGGGGTATGGGCCAGACCTGCGCCACGTAGAGCAACAACGTGAGCACCTCGCACCTGATGACCAGGTTCTTACCCACAATGGAGAGAGATCGCTGCCCTTACATTCTCAGTTTATGGTGTACCCTGGCTACTCGCTCCTCCCAGGTTTTGGTGCATGCCCCGGCCGCTCCGAACCATATCACCAGCACCTGCAGGTGGACCTGACGGTGAAGGGGACAAAGGATCGGTCAGCCCAGTTCCCAAAGAACATGGCCTCGCTCTTGCCGTGGTTAATTTTGGCTCCCGAGACCAGTGTGAACTGGTCACAGATGCTCATCAGTCTGCGCACGGACAGCGGATCCGAGCAGAAGACAGCGACGTCATCCATGTACAGGGAGGTTTTAACCTGAGTGCCTCCGCTGCCTGGGATTGTCACCCCTCTTATGCTCGCATCCTTCCTAATAGACTCAGCAAAGGTCTCAATACAGCAAACAAACAAGACCGGGGAGAGAGGACAGCCCTGTCTGACTCCAGATTGGATCGGGAAACTTTCCAATTCCCACCCATTGATTGAGACTGCACTACTGATGTTTGTGGAGAGCAGTTTGATCCAATTGCAGATTCCCTCTCCAAACCCCATTTTGGAAAGCACGTCCACCATGTAGGTGTGCGATATCCTGGTCTTCTCCTGGTCCAGGCTGATGAGGCAGGTGTCCACTCTCCTGTCCCGTACATAGGTGATCATATCCCTGAGTAGTGTGAGACTATCAGAGATCTTCCTGCCGGGTACAGTGCAGGTCTGATCAGGGTGAATCACCAACTCCAGAGCAGACTTGACCCGACTGGCGATGATTTTGGACAGAATCTTGTAGTCAACATTAAGCAGTGAGATGGGCCGCCAATTTCTGATTTTCACCCTCTTCCCCTTCCGCTTGTAAATGAGGGTGATGATGCCTTTCCTCATGGATTCTGACATGATGCCGGCCAGGAGCATACTCTCGTATACTTCCAGCAGGTCCGGGCCGACCCAGTCCCACAAAGTTAAATGCAACTCAACCGGTAAGCCTTCGCTTCCAGGAGTTTGACTCGTTTTGAAGGACCTGACGGCCTTTGTCAGCTCGTCCAGAGTTAGCGGTTTGTCCAGACTCTGCCTCATGCTGTCATATAAGATCTCCGTGATAGATGACAGGAAGGACTGGGAGGCTCTGCTGTCTGTGGGCTTCACGTTGTACAGCCCAGCATAAAAGGATTTGCTAATTCTTAGTATGTCAGACTGCGAAGACATTACCGAGCTGTCCTCTTCCTTCAGGCTGCTGATCACAGAGCTCTCTCTGTGTACCTTTTGGAAGAAGTAACGCGAGCACGTCTCATCCTGCTCAACGGAGTGGACTCTGGACCGGGAGATGATCTTGGAGGCCTCCTTGGCAAAGAGCGAGACCTGCCGGCTCTTCACCTCTTTGAGATCCTCCTTGACTTCGACCCCCATCGACTGCAGCCGGAGCAGATTCTGCATTCTTTTCTGGAGTCGGGACATTTCCCTCTGTCTCTCTCTCACCCTCTGAACCCCTTTGAGGTTAAAGACCCTCTTGATGTTCTCATTGATCGCTTCCCACCAGTGAACCAGAGACTCAAAGAGGTGTTTCACGGTTCTCCAACCTCTGTAATCCCTTTTGAGTTCCTCAACGTTCTCTGGGGTTAGCAGTGTAACATTCAGTTTCCATGTCCCCCTGCCAACCCGCTGGTCATTCTGTAAATGACAGTCGGCCAGGAAGAGGCAGTGGTCAGAGTAAAACAGCGGCTTGACGTCGGTGGATCTGACCATGAAAGCACGGGACACAAACAGGAAGTCAATCCTGGAATGGGCAGACCTGTCCGGTCTTGACATCGTGCAGCTTGGCATCTTTTACTGTTTCCATTAGGAATCTGGACGTAGAGTCCAGTTTACTGTCGTCTCTGCCGGATCGTCCAGCCACATCAATGATGTAGTTGAAGTCACCGCCTAGAGTGACCGGCCTGGACGTCACCAGCAGCAGTGGGAGCTGTTGGAGGACGGTCAGTCTCTCGCTGTATTGGACCGGGGAGTACACGTTGATTAACCGGAGCGGAGCATTGTTCCACATGACATCTGCTACGAGGAGGCGACTGCCCACCACCTCCTTAACTTCAGAGATGGTGAAGTTTCCTCCCCACAGCAGAATCCCCAGGCCGGAGGAACGGGAATCATTTTCCCCCCCTGACCAGATCGATGGCCCGTGGGACCACGATCGCATAGTGGGCTTAACGCTACGCACATTAATTCTCCAGTCCATTCACCCTCCAGCTGGATCCTCATCCCCAGGGACTCAAAGGAAGAAAGTGCAGGGCTACAGGGAGAAGGTGGGGAACGGCACTGAGTAAATTGCTCTGTTGGAGAGCCAGCGCAGACACAATGGGCCGAATGGCCACCTCTGTGCTGTAAGAATTCAGTGATTCTCTGATAATGCGAATGCATAAGTGACTCTGATCCCATTCTTCAAACACACAGCCCTAACTGGGCAATGTTCAGTCTCTTGCAGCAGGTGGCTCCATAGCTCAGGGGTTAGAGCACTGGTCTTGTAAACCAGGGGTCGTGAGTTCAAATCTCACTGGGGCCTTTGTGTATTGATTCAATATTTAAAAACTCACCATCAAACAGCAAATCATTTCTATTCAAATATTAAACTGTTCTGATGCTGATCCTGGAGCAACAGGTTCTCTTGACCTCCATTTCTCCTTCTGTGACAGCCCAACCTGCTCTCTCTCCCTCCTCTTCCCCCTCTCTCAGTAACCAGAGGCCAGAGATTAAATGGGGAAAGATTCTGGTGCAGAAGGAGGCCATTCGGCCCATCATGCTGGCTGTAAAAGAGTTTTTTTAGTCTCATCCCATCTTCCAGCTCTTGGCAACAATTGGCCAAAGAGCCAGTGGATGAGGAGGTTGTTTTTTACACAGTGAGTTGTTGTGATCTGGAACTCACTGCCTGAAAGGCCGGTGGAAGCAGATTCAATGGAATTACACAGAAACAGGGCATTCGGCCCAGCATGTCTGTGCTGGTGTTAATGCTCCACACGAGCCTCCTCCCACCCCTCTCCATCTCACCCCATCAACATATCCTTCGATTCCCTTCTCCCTCTTATGTTTATCCATCTTCCCCTTTAAATGTATCGATACTATTCACCACAACCACTCCCAGTGTTAGCGAGTTCCACATTCTCAGCACTCTCTGGGGAAAGAGGTTTCTCCTGAATTGCTGATTTGAACAGCAAGTTTCAAAAGGGAACTGGATAAATAGTGAAAAGGAAACATTTGAAGGTCTGTGGGGAAAGAGCAAGGGGGGGTGGGTGGTGGTGGGAGAAATTGGATAGGACTTCCAAAGAGACAGCACAGGCAGGATGGGCTGAATGGTCTCCCTGTGGAACGTATTTTTCTTGTATTTTGTTAATTCTTCTGATGTGGGTGTCACTGGTAAGACCAACATTGTTACCCATCCCTAACTGACCTTGAGAAGGTGGTGGTGAGCTGAGGTCGTGGGTTCGGAAGGTGCTGTCTAAGGAGCCTTGGTGAGTTGCTGCAGTGCATCTTGTAGATGGTATACACTGCTGCTACTGTGGGACAGGGGTGGAGGGAGTGAATGTTGAAGGTGGTGGAAGGGGTGCTGATCAAGCAGGCTGCTTTGTCCTGGATGGTGTCGAGCTTCTTGAGTGTTGTTGGAGCTGCACCCATCCAGGCAAGTGGAGAGTATTCCATCACACTCCTGACTTGTGCCTTGTAGATGGTGGACAGGCATTGGGGAGACAGGAGGTGAGTGAATCGCCATCGTGTTCCTAGCCTCTGACCTGCTCTTGTAGCCACAGTATTTATGTGGCTGGTCCAGTTCAGTTTCTGGTCAATGGTAACCCCCAGTGTGTTGATAATGGGGGGATTCAGTGATGACAATGCCATTCATTGAATGCCAAGGGGAGATGGGGAGATTCTCTCTTATTGAAGATGGTCATTTCCTGGCACTTGTGTGGTGTGAATGTTACTTGCCACTTATCAGCCCAAGCCTGAATGCTGTCCAGTTCTTGCTGCATATGGACATGGACTGTTTCAGTATCTGAGGAGTTACGAACAGTACTGAACATCATAGAATCACCAGTGAACATCCCTATTTCTGACATTACGATGGAGGGCAGGTCATTGATGAAGCTGAAGATGATTGGGCCTCGGACACTACCCTGAGGAACTCCTGCAGTGATGTCCTGGGACTGAGATGATTGACCTCCAACAACCACAATCATCTTGCTTTGTGCAAGGTACGACACCAGCCAGCGGAGGGTTTTCCCCCTGATTCCCATTGACTCCAGTTTTGCTAGGGCTCCTTGAAGCCAGTCTCGGTCAAATGCTGCATTGATGTCCAGGGCAGTCACTCTCACCTCACCTTTGGAGTTCAGCTGTTTTGTCCATGTTTGAACCAAGGCTGTAATGAAGCCAGGTACCGGCCCTGGCAGGACCCAAACTGAGCGTCACTGAAAAGGTTATTGCTGAGTAAGTGCCGCTTGATGGCACTGTCGACAACCCCTTCCATCACTTTACTGATGATTGAGAGTAGACTGATGAGGCAATAATTGGCTGGGTTGGACTTGTCCTGCTTTTTGTGGGCAGGACATACCTGGGCAATTTTCCACATTGCTGGGTAGATGCCAGTGTTGTAGCTGTACTGGAACAGCTTGGCTAGGGGCGTGGCCCATTCTGGAGCACAAATCCTCAGTACTATTGTTGGAATATTGTCAGGGCCCATTGCCTTTGCAGTATCCAGTGCCTTCAGCCGTTTCTAAATATCACGTGGAGAGAATCGGAATGGCTGAAGACTGGCATCTGAGATGCTGGAGACCTCAGGAGGAGGCCGAGATGGATCATCCACTCAGCACTTCTGGCTGGGGATTGTTGCGAATGCTTCAGCCTTGTCTTTCGCACTGATGTGCTGGGTTCCACCATCATTGAGGATGGGGGTATTTGAGGAGCCTCCTTCTCCTTCGATTAGTTGTTTAATTGTCCACCAACATTCACGACTGGATGTAGCAGGACTGCAGAGCTTTGATGTGATTTGTTGGATTTGGGATGGTTTCACTCTGTCTATTACATGCTGCTTCTGCTGGATTGTTGAGTGATGAAGGATTGTGAAGGTGCAATAAAAACAGAAAGTACTGGAAATGCTCAGATGCGTTCTGACGAAAGGTCAGTGATCTGAAACATTAACGCTGTTTCTCTCTCCGCAGATGCTGCTAAACCTGCTGAATATTTCCAGTACTTCCTGTTTTCATTTCAGATTTCCAGACTCCGCAGTATTTTGCGGTTATATTTTCATTGTGAAGGTGTGTTTGGATCAAACCTTCTTGTTAAAAACATTAAGCATTAAAATAGGATTTTGCAGGGCAGGTGGTTTCATAACTTGCAGGTTGGCGCACTGGTCTTATAAAGCAGAGGTCAAAAGGTCACATTTCACTGGGACCTGGTTTCAGTTGTTTTTCTAAGATCCCTGTTTATTGATCAGCAGGAATGTGTTGGTGTGTGAACAGAGCACTTTATTAATGGTCAACATTGTTCCCAAAGCAGCAGAAATGCACAGATTCCATCACTTCCAACATTCCTACTCGCTTACTCTCACTGTCTCTGTCTCTCTGTTACAGGAACAGGAGGAGGCCATTCACCTCCTTGATCCTGTTCCCCATTCAATGACATCTCAGCTGATCTGGATCTTAAACCCATCTGCCTGCCTTGGTTCCGTCACCTTTAATCCCCGTGTCTAACAAAAATCGATCAATCTCAGTTTGGACATTTTGATCTGAGCCCCAGCCTCACCAGCTGGACAATTGGCACAGGGAGAAGCAGATTCGAAGGTTAACTGTGTGTGTGAAAGAGTGGCGTGAGAGGCAGGGGTTTCACTTCCTGGGCCACTGGTACCAGTACTGGGGAAAGAGGGAGCTGCTCCACTGGGACGGGCTCCACTTAAACCGGGCTGGGATCAGTGTCCCGGTGAATGGAATAACTAGGACACTGGGTCAAAATCCTGAAACTCCCTCCCTAACAGCACTGTGGGTGTACCTACAGCACACGGACTGCAGCGGTTCAAGAAGGCAGCTCACCATCACCTTCTCAAGGACAATCAGGGATGGGCAACAAATGCCAGGCCTTGGCAGCGACACAGTCCCAGAATGGATGATTCAAAGAGAAAATCCCCGTTCCTCCTTCAAGAAAAAACACCGCCAGCAATACAGAAAGCTCAGCGATCTGCTAATGGGATCTTGCTGTGTATAAATCTGCCTCCATCTCCATGCAGCACAACTTGCTCAAGGACATTTGAAGATCTGGACAGCACCTCTGCTGCTGCAAGCCCCCGGATAGTCCAGTACCAATGAGGAAGCTATTTGACTGCAATGGCATCACACAGATCTCAATTAAAGAATTCTGAAGCTTTTACATATTGATCTTTCTTTTCATTGCTGGGGTGTGGGGTAGAGGGAGGGGCTGAGTGGGAGTGTTGTTGGGGAATTGTATGAACTGGGGCTCCTTTCAGTGCCTGTGGGGTGTGTGGGGCTGATTTGGGGGTCAATGTTCCACAGTTGGTGCAGCAGTGCCAGAGGGGTCCAGGCTTCAAACTAACTGCTCTCCGCCACCCTCAGGTAAAGATGCAGCTCGCAGGATGACAGACCAACTTTGGAAGGACGAGAGAATTCACGGCATGCAAAGTGGATATTCGACCTTGAGGGGCTGCACTCCAGCTGGCTCTTGAACTGGAGCGGTCTCCACCTATCACATTTCCCACACTCATCGCTTTCTCGCTCACCCTCCTCCATTTGCACACATTCACGTTCTCTCTGTTCTTCTCACTCCTCCCTCCCTCTCTCACTTTCCCTGACTCTCTGTTGCATTCCCTCCCTCACACTCCCCACTTTAATTTCTCTCTCAGTTATCTCTTTGTCTCACTGTCACATTCCATCTCTCCCTCTCAGAGACCCTCCCTATCTCTCTCACACATTCCCTCTCTCACATTTCTCTATTTCACGCTCTCTCTCTCAACAACAACAAACTATATTTATATCGCGACCTTAAAGCAGTAAAATGTCCAAAGCACTTCACAGGAGTTTATGAAACAGAATCAGACACTGAGCCACATAAGTAGATATTCGGACAGGTGAGCAACAGCCTGGTGAAAGGAGCAGGTTTTTAGCAGCGTTTTAATGATAGAGATGGGGAGGTTTAGGGAGTGAATTCCAGAGGTTAGGGCCCAGGCAGCTGAAGACACGGCCACCAATGGTGAAGTGATTAAAATCCGGATGTGGAAGAGGCCAGGTTTGGAGGAGCGCAGAGATCTCTGAGGGTTGTAGTGGCTGGAAGAGGTTACGGAGATCGGGAGGGTTGTTGGGGCTGGAAAAGGTTTACAGAGATAAGGAGGGGTGTTTTAACCAATAAGCCTCCTCCCTCCCGTTCTTCCTCTCACCCCAAAAACATATCCTTCTATTCCCTTCTCCCTCATGTGTTTATCCAGCTTCCCTTTAAATGTGTCTGTACTGTTCACTACAACCACTCCCTGTGGGAGCGAGTTCCACATTCTCACCAATCTCTGGGTAAAGAAGTTTCTCCTGAATTCCTTATTGTAATGGTAACTTTCCAAAGGGGAATCACATAAATACTTGAAAAGGAAACATTTACAGGGCTTTGAGGAAAGAGCGGAGTGGAAGTGGGAGTAATTGGATCGTTCTTTCAAAGAGCTAGCACATGAATGATGGGCCGAATGGCCTCCTTCTCTGCTCCACCATGCTGGCATTCTTCTGTGATGATTCATCGTGAATGTTTATTTCACCCCCACCTCCTGGGTAAAAACGACAGCATTATAATCTACAGTTTCCATCACCAGTCTGAATCTCACCTCTTTCATGTTTAGTCTGAAACAAACCAATACATCCTGATATTCCACATTCCTGCCTTTGATTCACAAGATGTGGGGAAGGAAGTAAGATTGGGTTTTTAACCAATAATTCATCCTGTGACCATTTGTTTTAACCCCGAGTGCCAGTCTGTAAATTATCAAATTCACAGAACTCAATATCAGTGGGATTTGAACTCCCAATGTGTGAACTCTTCACCTGCACCCAGAACCACTCTGCTGTAATAGTGGTTATGTTACTGCATTAGTAATCCAGAGACCTGGACTCATGATCTGGAGACATGAGTTTAAATCTCACAGCAGTTGGGGAATTTAAACCCACTTCAGTCAATCTGAAATAAAAAGCTCCTCTCAGTAATGGTGACCATGAAACTACTGGATTGTCAGAAAAACTCATCTGATTCACTAATGTCCTTCAGGGAAGGAAATCTGCCCTCCTTACCCGGTCAGGCCTATATGTGACTCCAGACCCACAGTCAATGTGGGTGACTCTTAGCTGCCCTCGGAAATGGCCCAGCAAGACACTCCGCTGTATTTAGGGAGATGATTCACCATCACCTTCTCACGGGCAGTAATTGCTGGTTTTATCAGTGACGTCCACATCCCGTGACTGAATAATAAAAGCAGAAACTGCAAGAGTAACAACACGTTAGGTTAACCTGAATCAG
This sequence comes from Heterodontus francisci, assembly GCF_036365525.1. Classification (NCBI taxonomy): domain Eukaryota; kingdom Metazoa; phylum Chordata; class Chondrichthyes; order Heterodontiformes; family Heterodontidae; genus Heterodontus; species Heterodontus francisci. The sequence goes on along the minus strand of NC_090409.1, from coordinate 31,886,485 downwards.
GTGGAACATTTTTCTATTCTTCAGATTGCTTTAGATTTGAGTTTCAAACAGCTTCATTTCCAGATCAATCCTTAAACAACACACACCAGATAGAGACAGAGAGAGAGAAGGAAAGTTAGCGAGAGAGAAAGAGACAAGGAAATAAAGGGAGGAAGATAGAGACAGGATGTGAGAGGTTCAGAGACAGTGAAAGAAGGAAAGTTGGAGGGAGAGATACTAAAGGAGAGAGATACAGAGAAAGTGAGACATAGAGAGAAAGCGAGAGATACTTAGAAAAAGTGAGATCCAGACCGAAAGTGACAGAGACAGAGAGAAAAATGAAAGATCGAGGGCGAGAAAGTGAGAGGGACACAGAAAAAGAGAGAGAAAGAGACAAAGGTAGAGAGACAAAGAGAGAAAAACTGAAAGAGACAGAGAAAGGAAAAAGAGAGACTGAAACACAGAAAGACAACACATGTTCGAGAGACTCACAGAGATAGAGTCAGAGTAATAGAGTTGCTCTGGGAGGTTTTATGAATGGAAAGGCATTTTCGATCACAATATTGTTGTTGTGAAGTGAATACTGAAGAGATTGAGGCAGGAATTTGGGGAATGAGTCACAATCTGAGTGTTTACTTGATGCCCCAACTCAGTCATCAAACACACAGCACTAATTGGGGGCAGTCCAACGATGCTGTAGCCGCATGTCTCCATAGCTCAGGAGTTTGAGCACTGGTCTTGTAAACCAGCGGTCATGAGTTCAAATCTCATTGGGGCCAAAGTGTCCTTTAGCTCACTTCAAAATTTTCAAGTATTCACTTTTCTGTTAAACAGCTGAAACCAACCCTGGAACAACAGGCTCACTGCCTGTAACAGAATACAGTAACTAAATTGGAAGTACAAGCAAATCGCTGTTTCACCTGGAAGGAGTATTTGGACAGTGGGAAGGAGGGAGGTGCAAGGACCGATGTTACATCTCCTGTGCTTGAACAGGAAGGAGCCTGGAGAAGCGTTGCGGGTGATTGAAGAGTAGACCAGGGTGTCACAATGAGAGCTGGGATCATAGGATGGGAGTAGAACATATGGTTGTTGGTGGATTTAGCCGGATGTGGCAGTAATGTTGGAGGGTGATGTGGTGGCTGGTGGGATGGAAGGTGAGGACAGGGGGAACCTTATCGTGGGTCTGGCAGGGAGGGGAAGGGGTGAAGGCAGTAATGTGGGAAATGGGATGGACATGGTCGAGGGCCCTGTTCACCACCGTGGAGGGGAATCCTCAACTGAGGTAAAATGGAGACATTTCAGAAGCACTGGTGTGGAAGGTAGCATCATGGGAACAGATGGAACGGAGGTGGAGAGACTGGGAGAATAGAACAGAGTTTTTCCAGGAGACAGGGTGGCAGGAAGTATAATCAAGATTTTGGAAAGGTGCAGAAGTAACAGGGCTGTTGTCATGGGTGACTTCAACTTCCCTAATATTGATTGGAACCTCCTTAGCGCAAATAGTTTGGATGGAGCAGTTTTTGTCAGGTGTGTCCAGGAAGGTTTCCTGACTCAATATGTAGATAGGCCGACTAGAGGGGAGACTATGTTGGACTTGGTGCTTGGCAACGAACCAGGCCAGGTGGCAGATCTCTCGGTGGGAGAGCATTTCAGTGATAGTGATCACAACTCCCTGACCTTTACTATAGTCATGGAGAGGGACAGGAGCAGATGGGATGGGAAAATATTTAATTGGGGGAGGGGGAATTACAATGCTATTAGGCAGGAACTGGGGAGCATAAATTGGGAACAGATGTTCTCAGGGAAATGCACGACAGAAATGTGGAGGTTGTTTAGGGAGCACTTGCTGCGACTGCTGGATAGGTTTGTCCCGATGAGGCAAGGAAGGGATGGGAGGGTGAAGGAACCTTGGATGACAAGAGATGTGGAACAGCTAGTCAAGAGGAAGAAGGAAGCTTACTTCAGGTTGAGGAAGCAAGGATCAGACAGGGCTCTAGAGGGTTACAAGGTAGCCAGGAAGGAACTGAAGAATGGACTTAGGAGAGCTAGAAGGGGACATGAAAAAGTCCTGGCAGGTAGGATTAAGGAAAATCCCAAGGCGTTCTACACTTATGTGAGGAACAAGAGGATGGCCAGAGTGAGGGTAGGGCCGATCAGGTATAATGGAGGGAACTTGTGCCTGGAGTCGGAGGAGGTAGGGGAGGTCCTAAATGAATACTTTGCTTCAGTATTCACTAGTGAGAGGGACCTGGTCGTTTGTCAGGACAGCGTGAAATAGGCTGATATGCTCGAACAGGTTGATGTTAAGAGGGAGGATGTGCTGGAAATTTTGAATGATATGAGGACAGATAAGTCCCCGGGGCCAGACGAGATATACCCAAGGATATTACGGGAAGCGAGGGAAGAGATTGCCGCGCCTTTGGCGATGATCTTTGCGTCCTCACTGTCCACTGGAGTAGTCCCGGATGATTAGAGGGTGGCAAATGTTATTCCCTTGTTCAAGAAAGGGAATTGGGATAACCCTGGGAATTATAGACCAGTCAGTCTTACGTCGGTAGTGGACAAATTATTGGAGAGGATTCTGAGAGACAGGATTTATGATTATTTGGAAAAGCGTGGTTTGATTAGAGACAGCCAGCATGGCTTTGTGAGGGGCAGCTCATGCCTCACAAGCCTTATTGAATTCTTTGAAGATGTGACAAAACACATTGATGAAGGAAGAGCAGTGGATGTGCTGTATATGAATTTTAGCAAGGCATTTGATAAGGTTCCCCATGGTAGGCTCATTCAGAAAGTAAGAAGGCATGGGATACAGGGAAAGTTGGCTGTCTGGATACAAAATTGGCTGGCCCATAGAAGACAGAGGGTGGTAGGAGATGGAAAATATTCAGCATGGAGCTCGGTGACCAGTGGTGTTCCGCAGGGATCTGTTCTGGGACGTCTGCTCTTTGTGATTTTTATCAATGACTTGGATGAGGAAGTGGAAGGCTGGGTTAGCAAGTTTGCCGATGACACAAAGGTTGCTGGAGTTGTGAATATTGCGGAAGGCTGTTGTAGGTTGCAACGGGACATTGACAGGATGCAGAGCTGGGCTGAGAAGTGGCAGATGGAGTTCAACCTGGAAAAGTGTGAAGTGATTCATTTTGGAAGGTCGAATTTGAATGCAGAATACAGGCTTAAAGACAGGATTCTTGGCAGTGTGAAGGAACAGAGGGATCTTGGGGTCCGCGTCCATAGATCGCTCAAAGTTGCCACCCAAGTTGATAGGGTTGTGAAGAAGGCGTATGGTGTGTTGGCTTTCATTAACAGGGGGATTGAGTTTAAGAGCCGCGAGGTTATGCTGCAGCTCTATAAGACTCTGGTTAGACCACACTTGGAATATTGTGTTCAGTTCTGGTCGCCTCATTATAGGAAGGACGTGGAAGCTTTAGAGAGGGTGCAGAGGAGATTTACCAGAGTGCTGCCTGGACTGGAGGGCATGTCTTATGAAGAAAGATTGAGGGAGCTAGGGCTTTTCTCATTGGAGCGCAGAAGGATGAGAGGTGACTTGATAGAGGTGTACAAGATGATGAGAGGCATAGATAGAGTGGATAGTCAGAGACTTTTTCCCAGGGTGGAAAGGGCTATCACCAGGGGGCATAATTTTAAGGTGATTGGAGGAAGGTTTAGGGGAGATGTCAGAGGTAGCTTCTTTACACAGAGAGTGGTGGGTGCGTGGAATGCGCTGCCAGTGGTGGTAGTAGAAGCAGATACATTAGGGACATTTAAGCGACTCTTTGATAGGTACATGGATGATAGTAGAATGAAGGGTAGGTAGGTAGTTTGATCTTAGAGTAGGTTAAAGGTTCGGCACAACATCGTGGGCCGAAGGACCTGTACTGTGCTGTAATGTTCTATGTTCTATGTTCTAAGGTAGCTGTGGGAGTCGGTGGGATTATAGTAGATATTGGTGGACGGCCAATCTCCGGAAATGGAGGTAGAGAAGTCGAGGAAGGGAAGGGAAGTGTCAGAGATGGACCATGTGCAGATGAGGGAGGGGTGGAAATTAGAGGCAAAAATTGTGACATTCTCCAGTTCAAGGTCAAAGTCAAAGAAGGAAATGACACCAACGCAGTCATCAAAATACTGGAAAATATGGGAAAGGAGGGGACCTGAGTAAACTATAAAATAATAATTGAATAAATTCAACTAATAACTTCAAGACCAGTTAACATAACATCAGTGGCAAGAAAGATGGTCACTCAAAGATGCAATGGGAAAACATCTAGAAACACATAATATAATGAAGAATAGTCAGCACAGATTCAAAAAGGAACATCATTCCTGATCAATCTTATTGAATTCTTTGAATAATATCAGAAAGAGTGGATAAGACTAATACAGTCGATGTAATGTACTGTGATTTTCTAAAGGCCTTTGATAAGGTAGCACACAGCAGACTCATCACTAATCTCAGAGCAAGTGGAGTTAGGAGACAAGCAGCAGAATGGAGAGCGAGCTGGCTACAACAACAATAGGACAACAATTATTGCCCATCCCTAATGAGAAGGTGGTGGTGAGCTGCCTTCTTGAACCGCTGCAGTCCATGTGGGGTAGGTACACCCACAGTGCTGTTAGGAAGGGAGTTCCAGGATTTTGACCCAGTGACAGTGAATGAACGGCGATATAGTTCCAAGTCAGGATGGTGTGTGACTTGGAGGGGAACTTGCAGGTGGTGGTGTTCCCATGCATTTGCTGCCCTTGTCCTTCTAGGTGGGAGAGTCATGGGTTTGGATGGTGCTGTCAGAGTAGCTTTGGTGCTTTGCTGCAGTACATCTTGTAGATGGTACACACTGCAGCCACTGTGAGTTGGTGGTGGAGGGAGTGAATGTTGAATATTTGTGTGTGAATGTTTGTGGATGGGGTGCCAATCAAGCGGGCTGATTTCGTCCTGGATGGTGTCGAGCTTCTTGAGTGTTGTTGGAGCTGCACCCATCCAGGCAAGTGGAGATTATTCCATCTCACTCCTGACTTGTGCCTTGTAGATGGTGGACAGGCTTTGGGGAGTTAGGAGGTGTGTTATTTGCCACAGGATTCCCAGCCTCTGACCTGCTCTTGTAGCCACGGTATTTATATGGCTATTCCAGTTCAGTTTCTGGTCAGTGGTAACCCCCAGGATGTTGATAGTGGGGGATTCAGTGATGCTAATGCTGTTGAATGCCAAGGGGAGATGATTGGATTCTCTCTTGTTGGAGATGGTCATTGCCTGGCACTTGTGTGAAACAAATGTTACTTGCCACTTATCAGCCCAAGCCTGGATATTGTCCAAGTCTTGCTGCATTTCTACATGGACTGCTTCAGTATCTGAGGAGTCACGAATGGTGCTGAACATTGTGCAATCATCAGCGAACATCCCCACTTCTGACCTTATGATTGAAGGAAGGTCATTGATGAAGCAGCTGAAGATGGTTGGGCCTAGGACACTACCTGAGGAACTCCTGCAGTGATGTCCTGGAGACCTCCAACAACCACAACCATCTTTGCGTTAGGTATGACTCCAGCTAGCGGAGAGTTTTCCCCCTGATTCCCATTGACCTCAGTTTTGCTCGGGCTCCTTTATGCCAGACTCGGTCAAATGTTTCCTTTATGTCAAGGGCAATCACTCTCATCTCACCTCTTGAGTTCAGCTCTTTTGTCCATGCTTGAACCAAGGCTGAATGAGGTCAGGAGCTGAGTGACCCTGACGGACCCCAAACTGAGCGTCAGTGAGCAGGTTATTGCGAAGCAAGTGCCGCTTGATAGCACTGTCAATGACATCTTCCATCACTTTACCGATGATTGAGAGTAGACTGATGGGGTGGTAATTGGCCGGGTTGGACTTGTCCTGCTTTTTCTGTACAGGATATACCCGGGCAATTTTCCACCTGCATGTGGTCATATCCTGCTCTCCGCAGGGGGAGTTCTTCAGTACATACCACCCATGAATGTGATATCTGCATCTTCATAAGGCAAGAAGGAAACCAGTCACACATATTTCAAAAGACCATTGACCCTGAGTGCGGTTGTAGACAGACTGTTTGATGTTGTTGTCGCCCAGGCTACTACATCAGTGGCATATCCTGACCTGCCTGTCTGAGTGTGTATGTGGGGCTCCTCGTTCAGTTACATTGTCTTTTATTTTAAAAAGTACAATACAGACCCCAGCGATGATGTCTTCGGTCAGAATTCTTCTCCCTTTGTCCCGATGTCCTTCACCTCCACATCTTCACCACCCGGTCACCTCCACACGCTGGTCCACACCACATCTGGTTACATTTTACTTATGAGCAGAAATACAGGAGATATTAACAAATGCCTCATAGCATAACAAAAACACAAAAGATATCCAGATGCTTTACACACGCACACAGACATCAGAACAATCAGAATCATATCGGCATCACAGCACAGAATGAGGTCATTCGGCCCATCAAGTCCATGCCAGCTCTCTATAGAGCAATCCAGTCAATCCCAGTCCCTGACTCGATCTCCCTAGCCCTGAAAGTGCCCAGCCAGTTTCCTTTTGAAATTATTGATCACCTCTGCTTCCACCACTCACAAAGGGAGAGTTCCAGGTTATCACCACTCACTGTGTTAAAAAAAAAAGTCCTTCCTGCATCTCTTGCCTCCCCCAGCCCTCTCATGCTCCCCTGACCTGCTGCTGGCTGGTCCGAATCCCGAAAGGCTGCTGGCCAAGATCAGCCATGATGGTGTTGAATGGCGGAACAGGCTCGATGGGCCATATGGTCTGCATCTCCTGTTTCTTGTGTTCCTGCCGCTCACTCTCGCATTACGTTCAGCCACTACACTCCTGCCCTTTGACATTCCCTGACTCATTTCCTACCTCCCATTTGTGCAAAATGAACTTCATGACTTCTCCGTGTCATGTTTGACAAATTCCGTTGATCATGTAGTTTCGGGGAAACTTCTCTCTGAATTTGTTTCCGCATGGTTTAGATATTCGGTTAAAGGCCCGAGGAACCAAAACAGGGACAAAGTTACACGAAGGTTTCTTTTCCTGTTTCTCATTCCATTAAAATGTGACAGCTCAAAGAAATTTCCCCCCCCCCCCTCGCGCCCGACTATCCCCCACCCCACCGTGCATCGTGGTTACTTACATTTTGTGCAATTATGAGTCGTTCATTTGCAAAATCTGAGGTGTTAAAGAACACTGACTTTATCTCTGGATAATTTGACACGTGTCCAAAGAAGTTGCATCATTCCAAGCAGAAGGGCCACCCGCGCATCAATACGAGCAGAATTTCTCACCCACAGCTGTTACAAAAATTTCTAAATTCACTTGTAACAGCCCTTCAAAACACTCCTGAGACCAAGTGGGCCCACATCAGAGACGCCATCTATGAGTCAGCTTTGACCACCTACGGCAAACATGCGAAGATGAATGCAGACTGGTTTCAATCTCATAATGAAGAGCTGGAACCTGTCATAGCCACTAAGCGCATTGCACTGTTGAACTACAAGAAAGCCCCCAGCGCTTTAACATCCGCAGCACTTAAAGCAGCCAGAAGCACTGCACAAAGAACAGCCAGGCGCTGCGCAAATGACTACTGGCAACACCTATGCAGTCATATTCAGCTGGCCTCAGACAACGGAAACATCAGAGGAATGTATGATGGCATTAAGAGAGCTTTTGGGCCAACCATCAAGAGGATTGCCTCCCTCAAATCTAAACCAGGGGACATAATCACTGACCAACGCAAACAAATGGACCGCTGGGTTGAGCACTACCTAGAACTGTACTCCAGGGAGAATGTTATCACTGAGACTGCTCTCAATGCAACCCAGCCTCTACCAGTCATGGATGAGCTGGACATACAGCCAACCAAATCGGAACTCAGTGATGCCATCGATTCTCTAGCCAGCGGAAAAGCCCCTGGGAAGGATGGAATTACCCCTGAAATAATCAAGAGTGCCAAGCCTGCTATACTCTCAGCACTACATGAACTGCTATGCCTGTGCTGGGACGAGGGAGCAGTACCCCAGGACATGCACGATGCCAATATCATCACCCTCTATAAAAACAAAGGTGACAGCGGTGACTGCAACAACTACCGTGGAATCTCCCTGCTCAGCATAGCGGGGAAAGTCTTTGCTCGAGTCACTCTAAACAGGCTCCAGAAGCTGGCCGAGCGCGTCTACCCTGAGGCACAGTGTGGCTTTCGTGCAGAGAGATCGACCGTTGACATGCTGTTCTCCCTTCATCAGAAACAGGAGAAATGCCGCGAACAACAGATGCCCCTCTACATTGCTTTCATTGATCTCACCAAAGCCTTTGACCTCGTCAGCAGACGTGGTCTCTTCAGACTACTAGAAAAGATTGGATGTCCACCAAAGCTACTAAGTATCATCACCTCATTCCATGATAATATGAAAGGCACAATTCAACATGGCGGCACCTCATCAGACCCCTTTCCTATCCTGAATGGCGTGAAACAGGGCTGTGTTCTCGCACCCACACTTTTTGGGATTTTCTTCTCCCTGCTGCTTTCACAAGTCTTCAGAAGAAGGAATTTTCCTCCACACAAGATCATGAGGCAGGTTGTTCAACCTTGCCCGTCTAAGAGCGAAGTCCAAAGTACGGAAAGTCCTCATCAGGGAACTCCTCTTTGCTGACGATGCTGCTTTAACAGCTCACACTGAAGAGTGTCTGCAGAGTCTCATCGACAGGACTGCGGCTGCCTGCAATGAATTTGGCCTAACCATCAGCCTCAAGAAAACGAACATCATGGGGCAGGATGTCAGAAATGCTCCATCCATCAATATTGGCGACCACGCTCTGGATGTGGTTCAAGAGTTCACCTACCTAGGCTCAACTATCACCAGTAACCTGTCTCTAGATGCAGAAATCAACAAGCACATGGGAAAGGCTTCCACTGCTATGTCCAGACTGGCCAAGAGAGTGTGGGAAAATGGCGCACTGACACGGAACACAAAAGTCCGAGTGTATCAGGCCTGTGTCCTCAGTACCTTGCTCTATGGCAGCGAGGCCTGGACAACGTATGTCAGCCAAGAGCGACGTCTCAATTCATTCCATCTTCGCTGCCTCCGGAGAATCCTTGGCATCAGGTGGCAGGACCGTATCTCCAACACAGAAGTCCTTGAGGCGGCCAACATCCCCAGCTTATACACACTACTGAGTCAGCGGCGCTTGAGATGGCTTGGCCATGTGAGCTGCATGGAAGATGGCAGGATCCCCAAAGACACATTGTACAGCGAGCTCGCCACTGGTATCAGACCCACCGGCCGTCCATGTCTCCGCTAGAAAGACGTCTGCAAACGCGACATGAAATCGTGTGACATTGATCACAAGTCGTGGGAGTCAGTTGCCAGCGTTCGCCAGAGCTGGCGGGCAGCCATAAAGACGGGGCTAAAGTGTGGCGAGTCGAAGAGACTTAGCAGTTGGCAGGAAAAAAGACAGAAGCGCAAGGGGAGAGCCAATTGTGTAACAGCCCCGACAAACAAATACAGCACTGTCTCTGCAAAATTCTTCACATCGGTTGGCAGGATAGGTGGTTTAATGTCAAGAATCCTCTCCCAAGCTGACATTCCAGGCATTGAGGTGCTAATCACCCGAAACCAGTTTTGCTGGTTGGGCCACATTCCTGAGCCCAGGCTCCTGAATCAACTGCTCGACTCTGAGCTTCAGCATGGAAAAAGTCTCCCAGGAGGACAGAGGAAACATTTTTGGGATGTTGCAAAGAAATTCCTGAAGAAATGCAACATACCCACCAACTAATGGGAGACCCTGTCCCTCGCTCTCTCAAGGTGGAGAAGATGCATTAGGGAAGGAACCGAGCACCTTGTGTGATTTTGACAGCAGCACGAGAAAGCCAAGTCAGCGGAAGGAGTGCACAGTCCCCCTGGAGGTGGTCAGTGGTTTGTGCAGCTGTGCCTGGAGTGGCTATAAAGGCCAATTCTAGAGTGACAGACTCTTCCACAGGCGCTGCAGATAAAACTGGTTGTCGGGGCTGTTACACAGTTGGCTCTCTCCTTGTGCTTCTGTCTTTTTTCCTGCCAACTGCTAAGTCTCTTCGACTCGCCACGCTTTAGCCCCGCCTTTAGCTCCCTCGCCCCAGCACAGGCAAAGCAGTTCATGTAGTGCTGAGAGTATAGCAGGCTTGGCACTCTTGATGATTTCAGGGGTAATGCCGTCCTTCCCAGGGGCTTTTCCGCTGGCTAGAGAATCAATGGCATCACTGAGTTCCGATTTTGTTGGCTGTACGTCCAACTCATCCATGACTGGTAGAGGCTGGGCTGCATTGATGGCGGTCTCAGTGATAACATTTTCCCTGGAGTACAGTTCTAGGTAGTGCTCCACCCAGCGGTCCATTTGCTTGTGTTGGTCAGTGATTGTGTCCCCTGATTTAGATTTGAGGGGGGCGATCTTCTTGACGGTTGGTCCAACAGCTCTCTTAATGCCATCATACATTCCTCTGATGTTTCCTGTGTCAGAGGCCAGCTGAATATGACTGCATAGGTGTTGCCAGTAGTCATTTGCGCAGCGCCTGGCTGTTCTTTGTGCAGTGCTTCTGGCTGTTTTATGTGCTACGGATGTTAACTCGCTGGGAGCTTTCTTGTAGTTCAACAGTGCAATGAGCTTAGCGGCTATGACAGGTTTCAGCTCTTCAATGTGAGATTGAAACCAGTCTGCATTCCGCTTCACATGTTTGCCATAGGTGGTCATTGCTGAGTCATAGATGGCGTCTCTGATGTGGGCCCACTTGGTCCCTGCATCCCCTGTGGGAGTGTTTTGAAGGGCATTTTCAAGTGAGTTTAGAAACTTGCGTAACAGCTGTGGATGAGAAATTCTGCTCGTGTTGATGTGCGGGCGGCCCTTCTGCTTGGAATGATGCAGCTTCTTTGGTTTGAGGCTAACCTTGCTGCACACCAGGGAGTGGTCGGTGTCGCAGTCCGCACTGTGGAAGCTGCGTGTGATGTTAGCCATGTTTAGCCATGTTAGAACAAGCCAAACTGCAGTGGAAGCAAGACATCCTCGGTCCTGAGGGACTGTCTAAGATGAAGTCTGAGTGAGTGCTGCACAGTCAGAGGTGCTGTCCTTCGGGTGGGAGTTTGGCCAAGGGGCTGTCAGGTGGATGTAAAAGATTCTTCCTGCTGTATTTGGAAAACTAGTGACCCCTCCCCCACCCAACCTTTAACTTGTATTCTCTGCGGAATAAGGAAATGTATAAAACCTGTTGTCTATAGAACCACACCTTGTCACTGTGATTTAATAATTGATAATTTCGATAGAGACAAACATTCAGAGATTGCTCTGTCACTCACAGTGATATTGTGGCAGTGTTCGGACATGGCGATTTTCCTGTCTGTTTTATTCCTCCTGTTCGCTAATCTGGGTGAGTTATATATTCCATTCTATCTTTTCATCACGAGGCAATGGGTCACACATGCAAACCTTTGGCCATTTCGAGGTTACTCTGTCTGTTTTCTCCCAAGTTCAGTTCTGATACATGGGGCAGGTCAATCGATGTTCTAAATATGCTTCTGAAAATGTTAACCAGGGAAACAGTCGAACTGATGATCCACTGATGTTTACTCCTTGCAGAATTAGCTTCAACTTTCACTATTTCTGTGAGCCCCATTGAGCCGATTCTGGGAAACTCCGTGTATTTTTGGGTCAGATACAATCCCTGGAGCAATTCTCTTATAATTTGGAGAGTCAATTCCACCACCTTAATCGTGAAAGCAGAGGGAGGTGATGTAATGTACTCACCGCCATATGAACACCGAGCAAGACTTTTCATCAGCACTGCAGCTTTACGTCTGGGTAACGTGACACCGAAAGATTCCGGCATCTATCAAGTAGAAATTGTCGACACAACCTTTGGAGTTCAATCAACAGCGGAAACCACACTCCGAGTGCACAGTAAGTACAGAGTTCATTCACACTGGCCACACAGCACAACCTAGTTTGGTTTCTATTAAAATGATTTCACCAAGGATTGGGCGATTGCTGTTTAAAAATACGGGACATCCAATCGTGCTAAAGATGCACTCATTGTGAGAGGCCTCAGAATCATTGACCTACTAAACAATGGGAAATTGTTTTGATAACTTATATATATTCCTGTTTAGTTATAATAAAAACCCACAAATGCTTTGGATATTACTAGCAGTCCTTTGAAACTCCAAAGTTCACATCTCAAAGGAACAAGTAATATTACACCTGGTGCTGCTCCTGGCATGCTCTCCTACATTGCTCATTGAACCAGGATTGGTCCCATGGCTTGATGGCAATCGTAGAGTGAGGGATATACCAGGCCATGAAGTTACAGATTGTGGGTGAATACAATTCTGCTGCTGATGACCCACAGCGCCTCATGGATGCCCAGTTTTGAGCTGCTAGATCTGTACTGAATCTCCGTTTAGTACAGTGGTAGTGTCAGACAACATGATGTATTAAGTGTGAAGACAGGACTTTGTGTCCACAAGGACTGTGTAGTGGTCATTTCTACTAATGTTGTCATGGACAGATGCATCAGTGACAGATACATTGGTGGGAGCGAGGTCAAGTAGGTTTTACCCTCGTGTTGGTTCTCTCACCAACTGCCGCAGGCCCGTTCTGGCAGACATGTCCTGCAGATCTCAGCCAGCTCGGTCGATAGTGGTGCTGCCCAGCCATTCTTGGTGATGGACATTGAAGTCCCCCACACAGAGTACATTCTGTACCTTTTCCACCCTCCGTGCTTCTTCCAAGTGGTGTTCAACATGGAGAAGCAGTGATTCATCAGCTGAGGGGAGGAGGGGTCTGTAGGTGGTAATCAGCAGGAGGTTTCTTTGCCCATGTTTGACCTGATGCCATGAGACTTCATGGGGTTAGGAGTCAATGTTGAGGACTCCCAGGGCCATCCCCCTGACTGTTTGCCACAATTCTTGCCAGTGGGACAGGACATACCCAGGGATGGTGATAGAGGAGTCTGCGACATTGGCTGTAATAATGATTCCGTGAGTATGACTGTATCAGGCTATTGCTTGACTCGTCTCTGGGACAGCTCTCCCAATTTTGGCTCAAGTTCGCAGATGTTATTGAGGAGGACTTTGCAGGCCGTCTGGGCAGAGTGTGCCATTGCCTAGGTCACTGCCGGATAATCTGTTTTTATTCTTACTAGACCTTTTTGTATCGCTTGTGTGTGTACTGTGATGTAACTTTTCCACGGTAAAGCAACTTTTAAATCACTTACTCTGAAATAATAGAGGGAAGTGAAACTCACCAGCTTCCAGAAAAAGCCATCCTTCCAGTTCACCCAGATGTGGCCAATCATATCCTCTTTATTCCAGAATAAAATACACCAACCAGGTTTCTTTAATAAACAGCAAAATTATCAGTTTATTGGGAAACAAAAATTAACCAGTCATGAAGCAAAGCATTAACACACAGATTGAAAGATGAAAGTTCCCTTTTTACCATACTGCCAGAACGAAGGGGCTGTGAAGAAGCAGTCGCTACTGCCAAGTAAAGATGGGGTATCCTGGGCAGGGAGCCTGGAAAGTGGGGTGGGCTGAGATGAGTACCGGGCATGAGGGATACAGATTTATCAGCTGGGGTCCAGTGAAAGTCCCCGCTCCTCCAGCTGTCAAAGATAATTTCAAAACTAACATGTTAAGTCTCCTTCCTGCTAAGTTTTAGTGAGTTTAGTCCTCGCTTTTGTACTCTATTTATAAAGCCGATGCTCCCACATGCTGTTTTGCCATCCTTACCAACTTGCCCTGCCAGCTTCAAAGATTTGGGCAAATGCACCCAAACCATGTTCTTGTAAGTGGCGATTCATTTTAGAATGGGTTATTGTCCCGAGAGGTTTCACCACCAATGACGTTAGGTAGACTCACCTGTAGTCACCTGGTTTATCACTTTCCACTTTTCTGAAGCACGTTGTAATATTTGAACTTTCTGGTACTCTGTCAGCATCATTTCCAAGCAGGATTTACAGATTATGGAGACAGCCTTGGCTATTGTCACCTTTACCTCCTTCAGCATCCTAAGAGCAACTTATAGATTGAAATCAGTGGTTTTGAATATTGAACAGGGTGTGTAATGGGTGGTAGATATGGTTCTGTTGCTGTGTGTCTCATCCCAAGCCAAATATCACCCCCCCCACCCCACACCCGCCCACCAATTTTGAGCTGTGCCAACCTTTTAAGTTTCTTCTGTTTATCCCTTTTTTTATCTGATCTAATTTCGATTCTACCTCCTCCTTTACTGTGACTCTGACAGTATCCTTTCCTTTTCTTGCAGGTCTTGAATTGACCCACCGGCCCATTTTCTTTCCCAGAACTAGATTCCAGTCCTGGTTCCCTACTGTTTTCCAGTAACAGTACCTTGATCAGTACTGCCAATCCCCGCCAACAACCCCCCACCACCACACCTTATTCATTTCCTCGTCCTCCCAAATACCTTGGAGTTAGATTAAAAAAGGCAAAATCTGGAATAAATATCAATGTACCCCATCACATTTTCCTGTGTTTATTATTTGACAGCCCGGATTTCCAATGTAAGAGTCAGTATCAGCCCAATCTCTTCTGGATTTGTAGAAGATGAAGATTATGTGATCCTGAAGTGTGCAGCAAATGGAACCTCCCCAGCTTACTCCTGGAAGTTTGCTAGGAAACCCTTACCAGATAACCCACGATATACACTTTCTGCAAATCACAGCAGCCTGACAATCCGACCCGTGAAACGAACTGACAGTGGAGAGTTTGTCTGTATCGTACAGAACACTGTGAGCAGTGCTCGCAGTAAAGCAGTGAATTTACAGATTTCCCGTAAGTAAATTAAAATCACGCGATGACAAGTCGGGAAACCACAGAAAGGGGTTGGAAAAAAGAACGGGTGATAGAACCCACTGGAAAAACTGCAGGGATTGTTTCCTTTCTCCAAAAATAAGCTTTATTCATAAAAATTGTGTATGTTTATTACATAAGAATTTAAATTTGACATTACGTAGTGTGCAATACAGATCAGTTTCTTTGAATACAGTACAAGATACCTCACTATATTACCATTACAGAGTATATTCACAACGTACATTTACATTCCATGTCAATCATTCTCTGGTGTATACAGCCCGAGGGGTTTTACACGGGTTCCAGACTCTCGGTTCACTATGGCAGGAGGACCTTACACAGTGGTCTTTCCCCATTGAGCCTTTGCTGCGGCTGCCCCAAGCTTTAGTGCGTCCCTCAGCACGTAGCCCTGGACCTTGGAATGTGCCAGTCTGCAACAGTCGGTCGTGGACAACTCTTTGCGCTGGAAGACCAGCAGGTTTTGGGCGTCTTTCTCTGAGTTGATAGTCCTCCAGCAGCAATTGATGTTTATCTCGGTGTGAAACTCTAGGAACAGACTGTAGAGTAAAGGCCTGCAGGGGTAGAAAATTGAAGCCCGACCTGACCCCGACCCAGGCCTGAACCGACCACAGCCAACCCGAACCCGACCCAGGCCCGACCCGACCACAGCCAACCCGAATTGGACCCAGGCCCGACCCGAGCATAGCCAACCCGAACCGGGCCCAGGCCCCGACCCGACCACAGCCAACCCGAATTGGACCCAGGCCCGACCCGACCATAGCCTACCCGAACCGGACCCAGGCCCCAACCCGACCACAGCCAACCCGAACCGAACCCAGGCCCGACCCGACCACAGCCAACCCGAACCGGACCCAGGCCCGACCCGACCATAGCCAACCCGAACCGGACCCAGGCCCCGACCCGACCACAGCCAACCCGAACCCGACCCAGGCCCCGACCTGACCACAGCCAACCCGAACCAGACCCAGGCCCCGACTTGACCACAGCCAACCCGAACCGGACCCAGGCCCCGACCCGACCACAGCCAACTCGAACCGGACCCAGGCCCGACCCGACCACAGCCAACCCGAAACGGACCCAGGCCCGACCCAACCATAGCCAACCCGAACCGGACCCAGGCCCCAACCCGACCACAGCCAACCCGAAACGGACCCAGGCCCGACCCGACCATAGCCAACCCGAACCTGACCCAGCCCCGACCCAACCACAGCCAACCCGAATCCGACCCAGGCCTGACCCGAACCGACCACGGCCAAACCGAACCCGACACAGACCCGACCCAACCACAGCCAACCCGAACCTGACCCAGCCCCGACCCAACCACAGCCAACCCGAATCCGACCCAGGCCTGACCCGAACCGACCACGGCCAAACGGAACCCGACACAGACCCGACCCAACCACAGCCAACCCGAACCCGACCCAGGCCCCGACCTGACCATAGCCAAACCGAACCCGACCCAGACCCGACCCAACCACAGCCAACCCGAACCGGACCCAGGCCCAACCCGACCATAGCCAACCCGAACCGGACCCAGGCCCCGACCCGACCACAGCCAACCCGAACCCGACCCAGACCCCGACCTGACCACAGCCAACTCGAACCGGACCCAGGCCCGACCCGACCATAGCCAACCCGAACTGGACCCAGGACTCGACCTGACCACAGCCAACCCGAACCGGACCCAGGCCCCGTCCCGACCACAGCCAACCCGAACCGGACCCAGGCCCCGACCCGACCACAGCCAACCCGAACCCGACCGAGGCCCGACCCGACCACAGCCAACCCGAACCCGACCGAGGCCTGACCCGACAACAGCCAACCCAAACCCGACCCAGGCCCTGACCTGACCACAGCCAACCCGAACTCGACCGAGGCCTGACCCGACACAGCCAACCCGAACCCGACCCAGGCCCCGACCTGACCACAGCCAACCCGAACCCGACCGAGGCCTGACCCGACAACAGCCAACCCAAACCCGACCCAGGCCCTGACCTGACCACAGCCAACCCGAACCCGACCGAGGCCCGACCCGACAACAGCCAACCCAAACCCGACCGAGGCCCGACCCGACAACAGCCAACCCGAACCCGACCCAGGCCCGACCCGACAACAGCCAACCCAAACCCGACCGAGGCCCGACCCGACCACAGCCAACCCGAACCCGACCGAGGCCCGACCCGACCACAGCCAACTCGAACCTGACCCAGGCCCCGACCCAACCACAGCCAACCCGAACCCGACCCAGGCCCGACCCAACCCGAACCCGACCCAGGCCCCGACCTGACCACAGCCAACCCGAACACGACCCAGGCCTGACCCGACAACAGCCAACCCAAACCGGACCCAGGCCCCGACCCGACCACAGCCAACCCGAACCTGACCCAGGCCCCGACCCAACCACAGCCAACTCGAACCTGACCCAGGCCCCGACCCAACCACAGCCAACCCGAACCGGACCCAGGCCCGACCCAACCCGAACCCGACCGAGGCCCCGACCCGACAACAGCCAACCCGAACCCGACCCAGGCCCCGACCTGACCACAGCCAACCCGAACCCGACCGAGGCCTGACCCGACAACAGCCAACCCGAACCGGACCCAGGCCCCGACCTGACCACAGCCAACCCGAACCCGACCGAGGCCTGACCCGACCACAGCCAACCCGAAACTGATCCAGGCCCCGACCCGACCACAGCCAACCCGAACCGGACCCAGGCCCCGACCTGACCATAGCCAACCCGAACCCGACCGAGGCCTGACCCGACAACAGCCAACCCGAACCCGACCCAGGCCCCGACCTGACCACAGCCAACCCGAACCCGACCGAGGCCTGACCCGACAACAGCCAACCCGAACCCGACCCAGGCCCCGACCTGACCACAGCCAACCCGAACCCGACCGAGGCCTGACCCGACAACAGCCAACCCGAACCCGACCCAGGCCCCGACCTGACCACAGCCAACCCGAACCGGACCCAGGCCCCGACCTGACCACAGCCAACCCGAACCCGACCGAGGCCCGACCCGACCACAGCCAACTCGAACCTGACCCAGGCCCCGACCCAACCACAGCCAACCCGAACCCGACCCAGGCCCGAACCAACCCGAACACGACCCAGGCCCCGACCTGACCACACCCAACCCGAACCCGACCGAGGCCTGACCCGACAACAGCCAACCCGAACCTGACCCAGGCCCCGACCTGACCACAGCCAACCCGAACCCGACCCAGGCCCGACCCAACCCGAACCCGACCCAGGCCTGACCCAACCCGAACCCGACCCAGGCCCCGACCTGACCACAGCCAACCCGAACCCGACCGAGGCCTGACCCGACAACAGCCAACCCGAACCCGACCCAGGCTCCGACCTGACCACAGCCAACCCGAACCCGACCCAGGCCCCGACCTGACCACAGCCAACCCGAACCGGACCCAGGCCCCGACCCGACCACAGCCAACTCGAACCCGACCCAGGCCCCGACCCGACCACAGCCAACCCGAACTGGACCCAGGCCCCGACCTGACCACAGCCAACCCGAACCGGACCCAGGCCCCGACCTGACCACAGCCAACTCGAACCCGACCCAGGCCCCGACCTGACCACAGCCAACCCGAACCGGACCCAGGCCCCGACCTGACCACAGCCAACCCGAACCGGACTCAGGCCCCGACCCGACCACAGCCAACCCGAACCGGACCCAGGCCCCGACCTGACCACAGCCACCCGAACCCGACCGAGGCCCGACCCGACCACAGCCACCCGAACCCGACCGAGGCCCGACCCGACCACAGCCAACCCGAACCCGACCGAGGCCTGACCCGACAACAGCCAACCCGAACCCGACCGAGGCCTGACCCGACAACAGCCAACCCGAACCGGACCCAGGCCCCGACCTGACCACAGCCAACCCGAACCAAGGAGGAGCAGGAGGAGGGAAGGGTGAACGTGGCTGGTGCTGTGAAGGAGACCAGCAGCCCCTCCCCCCACCAAGACCCACCCCCCTCCCCCCACCCAAGCGAGGCACACCTTACAAAGAAGGACAAGGAGAAGAAAGGAGAGGGATCTGCAGCAAGTGACCAAACACCATCCCAGTGCTGGAGTCTCCTCCCCAGCAGACAGAATCAATGGAGGAGGGCAATCGATGAGTGGCAAGTGGTCAAGAGGAAAACTACAAAAATAATGGGCCCAAAAAAAAGGCACAGGCCACCACCCAAATCAGCAGCAAGGGGAGGCTAATGTCTAAGATGGAATACAGCTCCTCATCAAATGAACAAGGGCCAGAAAGACGACACCAGCAAAAGAAGCGGCAGAACGTAAAGGATCTGGAGGAGAAGTAGCCCCCCCTCCCCCAACTCTGAAGTACCGGGAGCAGCCAGGGGCCCAGTGTACCCCAGCTCATGGAGACCAGGAAGAGTGGAGCTCCCAGTGCACCCCAGCTCCAGGAAACAAGGAACAGTGGAGCTCCCAGTGCACCCCAGCTCTGGGAAACAGGGAACAGTGGAGCTCCCAGTGCACCCCAGCTCCGGGATACTGGGAGTAATGAAGGTCCCAGTGCACCCCAGCTCTGGGAACCCGAGAGTAATAAAGCTCCCAGTGCACTCCAACTCCGGGATACCGGGAGTAGTGAAGAGCCCAGCGCAGCCCGGCTCCAGGAAACCGGGAGCAGTAACGGTCTCATTAAGGAACAAAGGTGAAAGACACCACCAGCGGAGGACAGACCAAACCCCCCTGCTTACACGGCCACCCCCCATCCCCCACCCTCCACCGATGTCACCCGGTTGAACAAACTTCCTGTGAGTGACTGGGACAGTTTTTTAACAGTTTGCAAATACTGTGGATCTGCAGGGACATACCCAAGCACTGGGACTAGTAATGACATTCGGAATGGTAAGCAACATACGGTTCCATTAATGTGCATAGTGTTAAGTCACCTCGAACATACAAACATACGAATTAGGAGCAGGAGTAGGCCACTCGGCCCCTCGAGCCTGCTCCGCCATTCAATAAGTTCATGGCTGAACTGATTACTCCACATTTCCACCTACCCCCGTTAACCTTCACCCCCTTGCTTATCAAGAATCTATCTACCTCTGCCTTAAAAATATTCAAAGACTCTGCTTCCACTGCCTTTGACTCACGACCCTCTGAGAGAAACAATTTCTCCGCATCTCTGTCTTAAATGGGCCACCCCTTATTTTTAAACAGTGACGCCCCCGGTTCTAGATTCTCCCACAAGGGGAAACATCCTTTCTACATCCACCCTGTCAAGACCCCTCAGGATCTTATATGTTTCAATCAAGTCGCCTCTTACTCTTCTAAACTCCAGCGGATACAAGCCCAGCCTGTCCAATCTTTCCTCCTAAGACAACCCGCCCATTCCAGGTATTAGTCGAGTAAACCTTCTCTGAACTGCTTCCAATGCATTTATATCCTTCCTTAAATAAGGAGACAAGTACTGTACACAGTACTCCAGATGTGGTCTCACCAATGCCCTGTATAGCTGAAGCATAACCTCCCTACTTTTGTATTCACTTCCCCTCACAATAAATGATAACATTCTATTCGCTTTCCTAATTACTTGCTGTCCCTGCATACTAACCTTTTGCGATTCATGCACTAGGACACCCAGATCCCTCGGCATCTCAGAGCTCTGCAATCTCTCACCATTTAGATAATATACTTTTTTATTCTACCTGCCAAAATGGACAATTTCACATTTTCCCACATTATATGCCATTTGCCAGCTCTTTGCCAATCACTTAACCTATTTATATCCCTTTGTAGCCTCCTTATATCCTTTTCACAACTTACTTTCTGACCTATCTTTGTGTCATCAACAAATTTAGCAACCAGACCTTCAGTCCCTTCTTCTAAGTCATTTAAATAATTATAAAAAGTTGAGGCCCCAGCACTGATCCCTGTGACACACCACTCATTACATCTTACCTAAGCGATGTGTTTTGACCTTGGGCTGCTCGCCAAGGTCAAAGCTGACCTGCAGTTTCTGCAGGAGTGTGGAATACCACACCTCAGCACCTGCAGGCAATGGTCGCGATGGTGCTCCCACAGGCCAAGATTCCCATTCCTCCGACCTGGGGATTCTGCTGCGGGGAGGCAACTTCACCATCTCTGAAGTTAAGGATCTGGTGGGCGGTCGCCTCCTCGTAGCAGGCGTAATGTACAACAATGCTCCGCTCCGGTTGATCAACATGTGTGCCCTGGTTCAATACAGCGAGCGGGTGACTGTCCTCCAGCAGATCCCACTGCTGCTGGCGACATCCAGGCCGGTCATCCTAGGCGGTGACTTCAACTGCATCATCGATGTGGCTGGACGATCCGGCAGAGACGACGGTCAAATGGATGCCACGCCCAGAATCCTGATGGAAATAGTAAAAGATGCCAAGCTGCATGATGTCAAGACCGGACGGGTCTCCCCATTCCAGGATTGACTTCCTGTTTGTGTCCCGTGCTTTCACGGTCAGATCCACCGCCATCAAGCCGGTGATTTTCTCTGACCACTGCCTCTTACTGGCCGACTGTCACTTACAGGATGACCAGCGGGTTGGCAGGGGGACGTGGAAGCTGAATGTTACACAGCTAACCCCGGAGAACATTGAGGAACTCAAAAGGGATTACAAAGGTTGGAGAACCGTGAAACTCCTCTGACTGCCCGACGTGTTGGAGGGAAGCGATCAAGGAGAACATCAAGAGGTTCTTCATCCTCAAAGGTGTTCAGAGGGCGAGAGAGAGATGGAGGGAAATATCCCGACTCCAGAAAAGAATGCAGAATCTGCTCCTGCTGGAGTCGATGGGGGTCGAGGTCAAGGAGGACCTCCAAGAGGTGAAGAGTCAGCAGGCCTCACTGTTTGCCGCGGAGGCCTCCAAGGTCATCTTCTAGTCCGAGAGAATTCAACAGGTTTACCGTGACCCCCGAAATCGACCCCTAATTACAACTGCTTACCCCTTTTCCTCTCTGTTTCTTGTCTGTATGTCTGTATCTGTGTGTCTCTGTGTGTCTGTGTGTGTGTGTGTGTGTATGCGTACGTCTGTGTCTGCGTGTGTGCGTGATTATGTGCGTGTATGTCTGTATATGTGTGTGTGTGCGTGGATGTCTGTATATGCGTGTGTGTGTGTCTGTATATGTGTGTGCGTGCGTGGATGTCTGTATATGCGTGTGTCTGTATATGTGCGTGTGTGCGTGGATGTCTGTATATGCGTGTGTCTGTATATGTGCGTGTGTCTGTATATGTGTGTGCGTGCGTGGATGTCTGTATATGCGTGTGTCTGTATATGTGCGTGTGTCTGTATATGTGTGTGCGTGCGTGGATGTCTGTATATGCGTGTGTCTGTATATGTGCGTGTGTCTGTATATGTGTGTGTCTGTATATGTGCGTGTGTCTGTATATGTGTGAGCGTGCGTGGATGTCTGTATATGCGTGTGTCTGTATATGTGCGTGTGTGCGTGGATGTCTGTATATGCGTGTGTCTGTATATGTGCGTGTGTCTGTATATGTGTGTGCGTGCGTGGATGTCTGTATATGCGTGTGTCTGTATATGTGCGTGTGTCTGTATATGTGTGTGCGTGCGTGGATGTCTGTATATGCGTGTGTCTGTATATGTGCGTGTGTCTGTATATGTGTGTGCGTGCGTGGATGTCTGTATATGCGTGTGTCTGTATATGTGCGTGTGTGCGTGGATGTCTGTATATGCGTGTGTCTGTATATGTGCGTGTGTCTGTATATGTGTGTGCGTGCGTGGATGTCTGTATATGCGTGTGTCTGTATATGTGCGTGTGTCTGTATATGTGTGTGCGTGCGTGGATGTCTGTATATGCGTGTGTCTGTATATGTGCGTGTGTCTGTATATGTGTGTGTCTGTATATGTGCGTGTGTCTGTATATGTGTGTGCGTGCGTGGATGTCTGTATATGCGTGTGTCTGTATATGTGCGTGTGTGCGTGGATGTCTGTATATGCGTGTGTCTGTATATGTGCGTGTGTCTGTATATGTGTGTGCGTGCGTGGATGTCTGTATATGCGTGTGTCTGTATATGTGCGTGTGTCTGTATATGTGTGTGCGTGCGTGGATGTCTGTATATGCGTGTGTCTGTATATGTGCGTGTGTCTGTATATGTGTGTGCGTGCGTGGATGTCTGTATATGCGTGTGTCTGTATATGTGCGTGTGTGCGTGGATGTCTGTATATGCGTGTGTCTGTATATGTGCGTGTGTCTGTATATGTGTGTGCGTGCGTGGATGTCTGTATATGCGTGTGTCTGTATATGTGCGTGTGTCTGTATATGTGTGTGCGTGCGTGGATGTCTGTATATGCGTGTGTCTGTATATGTGCGTGTGTCTGTATATGTGTGTGTCTGTATATGTGCGTGTGTCTGTATATGTGTGTGCATGCGTGGATGTCTGTATATGCGTGTGTCTGTATATGTGCGTGTGTGCGTGGATGTCTGTATATGCGTGTGTCTGTATATGTGCGTGTGTCTGTATATGTGTGTGCGTGCGTGGATGTCTGTATATGCGTGTGTCTGTATATGTGCGTGTGTCTGTATATGTGTGTGCGTGCGTGGATGTCTGTATATGCGTGTGTCTGTATATGTGCGTGTGTCTGTATATGTGTGTGCGTGCGTGGATGTCTGTATATGCGTGTGTCTGTATATGTGCGTGTGTCTGTATATGTGTGTGTGTCTGTATATGTGCGTGGATGTCTGTATATGCGTGTGTCTGTATATGTGCGTGTGTCTGTATATGTGCGTGGATGTCTGTATATGCGTGTGTCTGTATATGCGTGTGTCTGTATATGTGCGTGTGTCTGTATATGTGTGTGCGTGTATGCGAATGTGAGTGGACGTGGTTGTGACAATTTCAGTCCCCATTGTTTGGCCTTGAGAAAACTGGCCATTTGTAAACAGAAAAATTTGTAGTTTGCACCTTCAAATGTTGCATTTCTTTAAATTCAGCAAAGTGAAAACCATGAATAAATGTCGGCCGTGTTTCTGTCTGACTTCCAGGGTCACCTTCAGGACAGATCATATGTGACGCTGAAGACAGAGGAAACCAATTGGAGTTGTCCTGCTCATGGGCAGCTGGGTTACCTCAAACCGCCATTGAGCTGAAAGTTGGCTCGATCACTCTCACTGGATCAAACACGCCACGTTACACCATTGAAAAGAAAGATATCAACCCATCAATGGAACTACAGTGCACAGGACAGCACCTGAACACCTCACAGACTTGTGGATTGGCTTTAGGTGAGTAAAATGACATTGTACCTTTCTGTTATGTCATTGAGCCTTCTCAATGGTCCAAATGGTCTGTTTCTGCTTTTATTTCTTCTGTATTTATGTATAATATATGCATGAATGTATAGATATGTAGAATACTACATGCTAATTAAATCTGTTTATTGGCATGATCTTTTCTTTCCCACTTGTTGAGTTATTGGGTGAAGTCTGGTTCATGTTGTTCACATATAAACAGTGAGCAGGAAATCAAACAAATTTGGTTTGGGTATAAATTGCTGGATAGTGGATAAAAAATATAATCAGACAACTGGTGAAGAGTATGTTTCCATCAAGTGAAAGATCAGAAAAGATACCAGTATGTATAGAAAGTATGGCGGGCACCTCCTTAATGGAGGAAAACCCACCGTCCTTACCCGGTCTGGCCCTAAACCTGCCCCCACCCCCCGGCCCCACTACAATGTGGTTGGCACTTCGATGCCCTCTGAAAGGACATTGCAAGCTCCTCAGTTGTGTCACCACCTTCACAATGGCAGCTGGTGCTGGCCAAAAATGCCAGGGATGCCCCAAATACCAAGAATGAATTTTTTTAAAAAGTCAATGGCTCCAAGCAAACCAAAGCACCACCCCCCCCCCCACCCCACCCCACCCCCCACCCCCTGCTCTCTCTCTCTCCCTGTCCCCAGATCATCTTACTGTGTATTGCCTTCCTTGCTGGGGTACCATGGGTGTTGATGACCCTGAAGAGGTACTTGTTTCACCATTGGATATAAATGGGTTAACCGCTCTATAAACACTGAGGCCAAACCAGCAGTGGTGGGGATGGATGAGTCGGAACAAGTGGATATCTCTTTCAAAGAGCTAGCATAGACACTATGGGCAGAATGGCCTCCGTCTGTGCTGTAAGATTCTTTGAGCCCATTGTCATTTGAATCTGCTTATTCCCGTGTGATTTATTTAGTTGAACCCCAGCTCTCTGTGCTCTCCAATCCGCAATTGAAAGTGGCTCTGAATACAAGCGTCACCTTACAAGTCTCCTCGAACAAGGGGCTGCGACACTCAGCGACTGAACTATTAGCAGTGAAATTCATCTGGTCCAAAGGCAACAATGTGATCCCAGAGTCCGACAATAAGTTCATCATCACTTCAAGCCGCACCTTCTCTCAGTTAATCATCCGGAATTTTGACAAAGCTGATGAAGGGAAATATACCTGTGTTGCCAAAAATGCAATTGGAGAAAAGGTCTTTGATTTTTTCTTGGATTTGTTCGTCTCAGGTGAGTTAATCGGTGTGAGCCATTCTGTATCTGAGCTGTTGATGCCAATTTCAATGGTCACTGTTAGTCCACGTGCTCTTCCTGTGCAGAAATGTAGAATGGAATAAAATATTGCTGCTAATAACCAGAGATAAAATAATTTATTTCAATTTGGACTTAAAATCCTGTTGGAATGGACATTCTGCCGTGCAATATTAGCAGCATTGCGCTAATGAACTGTATAAAATTCCCTTATCCTTTATTTTGAGCTCAGCACATTGGGATAGCTTTGTGTGATAGTATAAAAGGGGTGAGAGCAAATCAGCAACTAATACAGAGCATATAAAAACTAGAAATGCTGGAACCACTCAGCAGGTCTGGCGGCATCTGTGGAAAGAGAAGCAGAGTTAACGTTTCGGGTCAGTGACACGAACTCCGAAGAAGGGTCACTGACCCGAAACGTTAACTCTGCTCCTCTTTCCACAGATGCTGCCAGACCTGCTGAGTGGTTCCAGCATTTCTTGTTTTTATTCCCGATTTACAGCATCCGCAGTATTTAGCTTTTATTTTGATGTCATTGTATTATTCATTAACCTGTTACCTGTCACCTTGTTAGAATGGATTATTATGCTCTGTTCTGCAGTGAGCGGAGGAGTCATAGCAGGAATAATACTCGCAATTATTGTGCCGACTGGAGCAGGAGTGGGTGGTGTAGTTTGGTACAAGAGGAAGTGAGGTGAGTGACAGAGATCCTTTAAACTTCCTTCTGTTGTTTTATCGACATGGTGAGGGAAAGGAATTTGCGAGAAGACTAAATTTCAAATATTAGGCTGTAATAAATGTTGTGATACTTCCACCACCTCCCCCGGCAACAAGTTCCAGGCACTCACCACCCTCGGTGTAAAGAGCTTGCCTCGCACATCCCCTCTAAACTTTGCCCCTCTCACCTTAAACCTATGTCCCCTAGTAACTGACTCTTCCACCCTGGGAAAAAGCTTCTGTCAATCCACTCTGTCCATGCCGCTCACAATTTTGTAAACCTCTATCATGTCGCCCCTCCACCTCCGTCGTTCCAGTGAAGACAATCCGAGTTTATCCAACCTCTCCTCATAGCTAATGCCCTCCAGACCAGGCAACATCCTGGTAAACCTCTTCTGTACCCTCTCCAAAGCCTCCACGTCCTTCTGGTAGTGTGGCGACCAGAATTGCACGCAATATTCTAAGTGTGACCTAACTAAGGTTCTGTACAGCTGCAGCATGACTTGCCTATTTTTATACTCTATGCCCCGACCGATGAAGGCAAGCATGCCCTATGCCTTCTTGACTACCTTATCCACCTGCGTTGCCACTTTCAGTGACCTGTGGACCTCTACGCCCAGATCTTTCTGCCTGTCAATACTCCTAAGGGTTCTGCCATTTACTGGATACCTCCCACCTGCATTAGACCTTCCAAAATGCATTACCTCACATTTGTCTGGATTAAACTCCATCTGCCATTTCTCCGCCCAAGTCTCCAACCGATCTATATCCTGCTGTATCCTCTGACAATCCTCATCACTGTCCGCAACTCCACCAACATTTGTGTCGTCCACAAACTTACTAATCAGACCAGCTACATTTTCCTCCAAATCATTTATATATACTACAAACAGCAAAGGTCCCAGCACTGATCCCTGCGGAACGCCACTAGTCACAGTCCTCCATTCAGAAAAGCACCCTTCCACTGCTACCCTCTGTCTTCTATGACAGAGCCAGTTCTGTATCCATCTTGCCAGCTCACCTCTGATCCCGTGTGACTTCACCTTTTGTACCAGTCTGCCATGAGGGACCTTGTCAAAGGCTTTACTGAAGTCCATATAGATAACATCCACTGCCCTTCCTTCAATCAATCATCTTGGTCACTTCCTCAAAAAACTTAATCAGATTAGTGAGACACGACCTCCCCTTCACAAAATCATGCTGCCTCTTGCTAATAAGTCCATTTGTTTCCAAATGGGACCAAATCTTGTCCCGAAGAATCCTCTCTAATAATTTCCCTACCACTGATGTAAGGCTCACCAGCCTATAATTTCCTGGATTATCCTTGCTACCCTTCTTAAACAAAGGAACAACATTGGCTATTCTCCAGTCCTCTGGGACCTCACCTGCAGCCAATGAGGATGCAAAGATTTCTGTCAAGGCCCCAGCAATTTCTTCCCTTGCCTCCCTCAGTATTCTGGGGTAGATCCCATCAGGCCCTGGGGACTTATCTACCTTAATGCTTTGCAAGACACCCAACACCTCCTCCTTTTTGATAATGAGATGACTGAGACTATCTGCACTCCCTTCCCTAGGCTCATCATCCACCAAGTCCTTCTCCTTGGTGAATACTGATGCAAAGTACTCATTTAGTACCTCGCCCATTTCCTCTGGCTCCACACATAGATTCCCATCTCTGTCCTTGAGTGGGCCAACCCTTTCCATGGTTACCCTCTTTCTCTTTATATACGTATAAAAAGCCTTGGATTTTCTTTAATCCAGTTTGCCAATGACTTCTCATAACCCCTTTTAGCCCTCCTGACTCCTTGCTTAAGTTCCTTCCTACTGTCTTTATATTCCTCAAGGGATTCGTCTGTTCCTAGCCTTCCAGCCCTTACAAATGCTTCCTTTTTCTTTTTGACTAGGCTCACAATATCCCACGTTATCCAAGGTTCCTGAAACTTGCCAAACTTATCCTTCTTCCTCACAGGAACATGCTGGTCCTGGATTCTAATCAACAGACTTTTGAAAGACTCCCACATGTCAGATGTTGATTTACCCTCAAACAGCCGCCCCCAATCTAAATTCTTCAGTTCCTGCCTAATATTGTTATAATTAGCCTTCCCCCAATTTAGCACCTTCACCCGAGTACGACTCTTATCCTTATCCACTAGTACCTTAAAACTTATGGAATTATGGTCACTGTTCCCGAAATGCTCCCCTACTGAAACTTTGACCACCTGGCCGGGCTCATTCCCCAATACCAGGTCCAGAATGGCCCCATCCCTAGTTGGACTGTCTACATATTGTTTCAAGAAGCCCTCCTGGATGCTCCTTACAAATTCTGCCCCATCGAAGCCCCTAGCACTAAGTGAGTCCCAGTCAATATAGAGGAAGTTAAAATCACCCACCACTACAACCCTGTTACCTTTACATCTTTCCAAAATCTGTCTACATATCTGCTCCTCTACCTCCTGCTGGCTGTTGGGAGGCCTGTAGTAAACCCCCAACATCGTGACTGCACCCTTCCTATTCTTGAGCTCCACCCATATTGCCTCGCTGCATGACCCCTCCGAGGTGTCCTCCCGCAGTACAGCTGTGATATTCTCCTTAACCAGTAATGCAACTCCCCCACCCCTTTTACATCCCCCTCTATCCTGCCTGAAGCTTCTAAATCCTGGAACATTTAGCTGCCAATCCTGTCCTTCCCTCAATCAAGTCTCTGTAATAGCAACAACATCATAGTTCCAAGTACTAATCCAAGCTCTGAGTTCATCTGCCTTACCTGTTATACTTCTCGCATTGAAACAAATGCACTTCAGACCACCAGTCCCGCTGTGCTCAGCAACATCTCCCTGCCCGCTCTTCCTGGCCTTATTTACTAGTTCCCCTTCATTTATTTCACTTGCTGTCCTACTGCTCTGGTTCCCACACACCCCCCCGCCACATTAGTTTAAACCCTCCCGAATGACGCTTGCAAACCTCGCAGCCAGGATATTAGTGCCCCTCCAGTTTAGATGCAACCCGTCCTTCTTGTACAGGTCCCATCTGTCCCTGAAGAGATCCCAATGGTCCAGATATCTGAAACCTCCCTTCTACACCAGCTGCTCAGCCACGTGTTTTGCTGCACTATCTTTTTATTTCTAGCCTCACTGGCATGTGGCACAGGGAGTAATCCCGAGATTACCACCCTAGAGGTCCTGTCTTTTAACTTTCTACCTAACTCCCTAAACTGCCCCTACAGGACCTCATCACTCTTCCTGCCTATGTCATTGGTACCGATGTGTACCACAACCTCTGGCTGTTCACCCTCCCCCTTCAGAATGCCCCCTGTCCGTTCAGAGACATCCTTGACCCTGGCACCAGGGAGGCAACATACCATCCTGGAGTCTCTTTCACATCCACAGGAGCGCCTATCTGTGCCCCTGACTATAGAGTCCCCTATAACTATTGCTCTTCTGCGCTTTGTCCCTCCCTGCTGAACAACAGTGCCAGCCGTGGTGCCACTGCTCTGGCTGCTGCTGTTTTCCCCTGATAGGCCATCCCCTCCAACAGTATCCAAAACGGTATACTTGTTAGAGAGGGGGAAAGCCACAGGGGATTCCTGCACTGACTGCCTGCCCCTTCTAGCGGTCACCCATCTGTCTGCCTGCACCTTGGGTGTAACCACTTCTCTAAAACTCCTGTCTATGACACTTTCTGACACCTGCATGCTCCTAAGTGCATCCAGTTGCCGCTCCAACCGATCCATGCGGTCTGTGAGGAGCTGCAACTGGGTACACTTCCTGCAGATGTAGTCGTCCGGAACGCTGGAAGCGTCACGGATCTCCCACATCTCACAGGTGAAGCACTTCTCCCCTCTAACTGACATTTCTAGCAACAATTAACAAATTTAAAATAAATAAATACTTATTAAATCCTTCCTAAATTGTTATAATTAACGATATGGTCCCTTGTGCTAGATTCCTACTATAAATATTAAATGCTAATTAAATACAGTAATCTCCTCCCTCTGGTTTAGTTACTCTACTTATTAATTAGTTAATTAGGGTTTTAATCAATTTTTATCAATGTTTTATTTTCAAATTCAGTAAAAATCCCCTACCAGCCAATCAGGTCACAGCTTTCCTGTGACCTCACTTTCAGGTTTTTTTTTTACCAGAGGTAAGTTTTTTTTATACTTACCGGTCTGGAACTCCACCCTCCGAGTCTTCTCCCAGTCAGCTGTGCTCTTTGGAAGCTCTCGGCTCCCCTCACTCTGAGGACAGGTAAGAAATGAAAGGAGCTCCTCGCTCCCTCCTCACCGAACTTCCTCAGTTACCAAACTTCCACTACAGCACTCTAATGCAACCCCAGTCAGCACTCCAGTGCAAACAAAAACATTTATCATCGCCAAAGTACCTATCAACCTGCAAGTCTTTGGCTGTGGGAAGAAACCGGAGCACCCGTCGGAAACCCAAGTGGTCACAGGGAGAACTTGCAAACTCCACGCAGGTAGTAGGTGGAATCGAACCTGGGTCGCTGGAGCTGTGAGGCTGTGATGCTAACCACCAATTCTATTGCTAATCCCTTCCAACATTCTACATCTCTTCCTACCCTCAAAACCCTCTTCAAAATATCTCTCTTCCACCACATTTTGCGTTTGCTCTGCTTCTCTGTCCAGACCCTGTTGCGTTTCTGCTGAAGCACGTTGAGATAGTTTCAGCTTTCGAAATGTATTTCAGTGGAAGCTGTGAATGCTGCTGGGGAATCTGTCATTGAAAACAGGAAACACAGTGAGGAACTTTAGCACCAGTTTGAACAGCAGTTAGCGTCTTCCACTGGGTTTGATTTCCTCCAGTCTGTGCACCGATTATTGTGTTTGCTTCCACTAACGTAGAAATTTGTCTCGTGCCACAGCTGAAAATGGACGCATTCACATGGACTTGGATAAGAAAGGCAATTCGATAATCACCTGAAGAGAAAAAGATTGCATGGCTATGGGGAAAAAGCAGGGGAGTGGGATTAGCTGTGTAGCTCTCACAGGGGAGCCAGCACAGACTGAATGGGTCGAATGGCCTCCTTCTGTGCTGTAACTATTCTATGATTCTGTGTTTTTGTCCCTGTCCAGATGCTTTTGCAAGAAACCAGCGAAAATTGCACAGAAAGTCAGTCAGTATATAACAAGTGAAAAGGTTAATTGCAATAGGCGATTGTAATCGTATGTATTTCATTTGAGCTTGGAAGTTACATTGCCAAGGTGCAACTTGAGAGATTTTTTTAATAGATAGGAATGTTTCCTCATGGTTTCGAGATGGGTGTCGTTGTGCATTTGGATATCTCTTGTGTTTTTGTTATGCTGTGAGGTATTTGTTAATATCTCCTGTATTTCTGCTCATCAGTAAAATGTAACCAGTTGTGGTGTGGACCAGCATGTGGAGGTGACCGGGTGATGAAGATGTGGAGGTGAAGGACATCGGGACGAAGGGAGAAGAAGTCAGACCGAAGACATCATCGCTGGGGTCCGGATTGTACATTTTAAAAATAAAAGACAATGCAACTGAACGAGGAGCCCCACATACACACTCAGACAGGCAGCTCAGGATATGCCACTGATGTTGTAGCCTGGGCGACAACAACATCAAACAGTCTGTCTACAACCGCACTCAGGGTCAATGGCCTTTTCAAATATGTGTGACTGGTTTCCTTCTTGCCTTATGAAGATGCAGATATCACGTTCATGGGTGGTATGTACTGAAGAACTCCCCCTGCGGAGAGCAGGGTGTGCAGAAGGTCTTGTATATTATCTGATATGTCAAGGGGCCAGGGTTAGAAGTGGGTATAGAGCCACAGCTCACAAGGACATTATTGCTGCGGTCACAGGAATTTGTTCAGTGGACTTCACCAGCTGGGAATGAGCTCCTGTACACAGCTCTACTAAACAACTGGTGTTTTTAATATCTACTATTGCTTGGTGAGTTAATAAAGGTGTTCCACGTGTGTGTTTCTACGTGTTTTTCGATTACATTTTCGAATGGCAATTCCATTATCTTTCCTGCCACTGACGTTATGCTAACCGGTCTCGAATTTATTCAATTATTATTTTACAGTTTACTCAGGTCCCGTCCTCCGCGGTATTTTGATGACTGGGTTGGTGCCATTTCCTTCTTTGACCTTGAATTGGAGAATTTCGTCAACTTTGCATCTGATTTCCACCCCTCCCTCATCTTCACCTGGTCCGTCTCTGACACGTCCCTTCCTCGACTTCTCTACCTCCATTTCAGGGGATTGGCTATCCACCAATATCTACTCTCAACCCACCGACTCCTACAGCTATCTTGATTATACTTCATGCCTCCCTGCTTCCTGTAAAAACTCTGTTCCATTCTCCCAGTTTCTCCACCTCCGTTTCATCTGTTACCTTCCACATCAGTGCTTTTGTAATTCCCCTCCACTGCTATTCCTTCTTTCACTGTCTCTGAACCTCTCACATCCTGTCTCTATCTTCCTCTCTTTATTTCCTTGTCTCTTTCTCTCTCGCTAACTTTCCTTCTCTCTCTCTGTCTCTATCTGGTGTGTGTCGTTTAAGGATTGATCTGGAAACGAAGCTGATTGAAACTCAAATCTAAAGCAATCTGAAGAATAGAAAAATGTTCCACCTGATTCAGGTTAAACTAACGTGTTGTTACTCTTGCAGTTTCTGCCTTTATTATTCAGTCACGGGATGTGGACGTCACTGATAAAACCAGCAATTACTGCCCGTGAGAAGGTGATGGTGAATCATCTCCCTAAATACAGCTGAGTGTCTTGCTGGGCCATTTCCGAGGGCAGTTAAGAGTCACCCACATTGACTGTGGGTCTGCAGTGACATATAGGCCTGACCGGGTAAGGAGGGCAGATTTCCTTCCCTGAAGGACATTAGTGAATCAGATGAGTTTTTCTGACAATCCAGTAGTTTCATGGTCACCATTACTGAGAGGAGCTTTTTATTTCAGATTGACTGAAGTGGGTTTAAATTCCCCAACTGCTGTGAGATTTAAACTCATGTCTCCAGATCATGAGTCCAGGTCTCTGGATTACTAATGCAGTAACATAACCACTATTACAGCAGAGTGGTTCTGGGTGTGGGTGAAGAGTTCACACATTGGGAGTTCAAATCCCAGTGATATTGAGTTCTGTGAATTTGATAATTTACAGACTGGCACTCGGGGTTAAAACAAATAGTCACAGGATGAATTATTGGTTAAAAACCCAATCTTACTTCCTTCCCCACATCTTGTGAATCAAAGGCAGGAATGTGGAATATCAGGATGTATTGGTTTGTTTCAGACTAAACATGAAAGAGGTGAGATTCAGACTGGTGATGGAAACTGTAGATTATAATGCTGTCGTTTTTACCCAGGAGGTGGGGGTGAAATAAACATTCACGATGAATCATCACTGAAGAATGCCAGCATGGTGGAGCAGAGAAGGT
This sequence comes from Heterodontus francisci, assembly GCF_036365525.1. Lineage (NCBI taxonomy): Eukaryota > Metazoa > Chordata > Chondrichthyes > Heterodontiformes > Heterodontidae > Heterodontus > Heterodontus francisci. The sequence goes on along the minus strand of NC_090409.1, from coordinate 31,852,948 downwards.
GGCCATTCGGCCCATCATTCATGTGCTAGCTCTTTGAAAGAACGATCCAATTAGTCCCACTTCCACTCCGCTCGTTCCTCAAAGCCCTGTAAATGTTTCCTTTTCAGGTATTTATGTGATTCCCTTTGGAAAGTTACTATTACGACAAGGAATTCAGGAGAAACTTCTTTCCCCAGAGAGTTTTGAGAATGTGGAACTCGCTCCCACAGGGAGTGGTTGTGTGAACAGTACAGACACATTTAAAGGGAAGCTGGATAAACACATGAGGGAGAAGGGAATAGAAGGATATGTTTATGGGGTGAGAGGAAGAGAGATTGGGAGGAGGCTTATTGGTTAAAAGCCCCTCCCGGTTTCTGTAACCTTTTCCAGCACCAACAACCCTCCCTATCTCCGCAACCTCCTCCAGCCACTACAGCCCTCAGAGATCTCTGCACTCCTCCAAACCTGGCCTCTTCCACATCCGGATTTTAATCACTCCACCATTGGTGGCTGTGTCTTCAGCTGCCTGGGCCCTAACCTCTGGAATTCACTCCCTAAACCTCCCCATCTCTATCATTAAAACGCTGCTAAAAACCTGCTCCTTTCACCAGGCTGTTGCTCACCTGTCCGAATATCTACTTATGTGGCTCAGTGTCTGATTCTGTTTCATAAACTCCTGTGAAGTGCTTTGGACATTTTACTGCTTTAAGGTCGCTATATAAATATAGTTTGTTGTTGTTGAGAGAGAGAGCGTGAAATGGAGAAATGTGAGAGAGGGAATGTGTGAGAGAGATAGGGAGGGTCTCTGAGAGGGAGAGATGGAATGTGACAGTGAGACAAAGAGATAACTGAGAGAGAAATTAAAGTGGGGAGTGTGAGGGAGGGAATGCAACAGAGAGTCAGAGAAAGTGAGAGAGGGAGGGAGGAGTGAGAATAACAGAGAGAACGTGAATGTGTGCAAATGGAGGAGGGAGAGTGAGAAAGCGATGAGTGTGGGAAATGTGATTGGTGGAGACCGCTCCAGTTCGAGAGCCAGCTGGAGTGCAGCCCCTCAGGGTCGAATATCCACTTTGCATGCCGTGAATTCTCTCGTCCTTCCAAAGTTGGTTGGTCAGCCTGCGAGCTGCATGTTTACCTGAGGGTGGCGGAGAGCAGTTAGTTTGAAGCCTGGACCCCTCTGGCACTGCTGTACCAACTGTGGAATATTGACCCCCAAATCAGCCCCACACACAGGCACTGAAAGGAGCCCCAGTTCATACAATTCCCCAACAACACCCCCACTCAGCCCCTCCCTCTACCCCACACCCCAGCAATGAAAAGAAAGATCAATATGTAAAAGCTTCAGAATTCTTTAATTGAGATCTGTGTGATGCCATTGCAGTCAAATAGCTTCCTCATTGGTACTGGACTATCCGGGGGGCTTGCAGCAGCAGAGGTGCTGTCCAGATCTTCAAATGTCCTTGAGCAAGTTGTGTTGCATGGTGATGGAGGCAGATTTATACACAGCAAGATCCCATTAGCAGATCGCTGAGCTTTCTGTATTGCTGGCGGTGTTTTTTCTTGAAGGAGGAACGGGGATTTTCTCTTTGAGTCATCCATTCTGGGACTGTGTCGCTGCCAAGGCCTGGCATTTGTTGCCCATCCCTGATTGTCCTTGAGAAGGTGATGGTGAGCTGCCTTCTTGAACCGCTGCAGTCCGTGTGCTGTAGGTACACCCACAGTGCTGTTAGGGAGGGAGTTTCAGGATTTTGACCCAGTGTCCTAGTTATTCCATTCACCAGGACACTGATCCCAGCCCGGTTTAAGTGGAGCCCGTCCCAGTGGAGCAGCTCCCTCTTTCCCCAGTACTGGTACCAGTGGCCCAGGAAGTGAAACCCCTGCCTCTCACGCCACTCTTTCACACACACAGTTAACCTTCGAATCTGCTTCTCCCTGTGCCAATTGTCCGGCTGGTGAGGCTGGGGCTCAGATCAAAATGTCCAAACTGAGATTGATCGATTTTTGTTACACACGGGGATTAAAGGTGACGGAACCAAGGCAGGCAGATGGGTTTAAGATCCAGATCAGCTGAGATGTCATTGAATGGGGAACAGGATCAAGGAGGTGAATGGCCTCCTCCTGTTCCTGTAACAGAGAGACAGAGACAGTGAGAGTAAGCGAGTAGGAATGTTGGAAGTGGTGGAATCTGTGCGTTTCTGCTGCTTTGGGGACAATGTTGACCATTAATAAAGTGCTCTGTTCACACACCAACACATTCCTGCTGATCAATAAACAGGGATCTTAGAAAAACAACTGAAACCAGGTCCCAGTGAAATGTGACCTTTTGACCTCTGCTTTATAAGACCAGTGCGCCAACCTGCAAGTAATGAAACCACCTGCCCTGCAAAATCCTATTTTAATGCTTAATGTTTTTAACAAGAAGGTTTGATCCAAACACACCTTCACAATGAAAATATAACCGCAAAATACTGCGGATGCTGGAAATCTGAAATGAAAACAGGAAGTAGTGGAAATATTCAGCAGGTTTCGCAGCATCTGCGGAGAGAGAAACAGCGTTAATGTTTCAGATCACTGACCTTTCGTCAGAACACATTGTTGTGCCTAACACGCACTCTACTCTTAAAGAATCCATGGAATCCGATTGGTGAAAGATATATCAATATTTTATTCACACACTAAATCGTCAAAGTACAAGCCCTCACTACTTGTACAGTAATACTGCCCGACAAGACACGAGGTGATTAGTCTCGGACTTGTGGCTGCTGTTCTGTTCTCTGAGCCCCTGACTCAGGGTTTCTTCTCGAGCGCTCTTCCCTGGGGTTCCCGTACCTTCCTCAGTTTCAGTCCGGGATTAAATCTTGCTTCTCAGACCCGCCCCTCTTACGTACTCATAGCGGTCTGGTATAATGACATAATGATAATTCCTTATTTGGCTCAGTGAGAACCTGTTCAAAACTTCACAGTTTCCCATTGTCTGTTATGAGTTTAATCATATCTGGTCTCCATGACGACTCCTAGTTTCTGGGATCCTCCTCAATACCTTTTCTCTAATCATTTCTACAACTCTTTGGCCATCTGTGTGCTGTGGCCTCTTTTACCCATCCTCCCGATGCTTTAACACACTGTTCATTGTTGTGTAACTGGCCCCTTTGTTTTAATTAAGTTTTTAAGTGTTTTCACTGAGTTTACAACATCTGAGCATTACCAGTATTTTCTATTTTTATTACACCTTCACAGTCCTTCATCACTCAACAATCCAGCAGAAGCAGCATGTAATAGACAGAGTGAAACCATCCCAAATCCAACAAATCACATCAAAGCTCTGCAGTCCTGCTACATCCAGTCGTGAATGTTGGCAGACAATTAAACAACTAACTGAAGGAGGAGGCTCCACAAATATCCCCATCCTCAATGATGGGGGAACCCAGTACATCAGTGCGAAAGATAAGGCTGAAGCATTTGCAACAATCTTCAGCCAGAGGTGCCGAGTGGATGATCCATCTCGGCCTCCTCCTGAAGTCTCCGGCATCTCAGATGCCAGTCTTCAGCCATTCCGATTCTCTCCACGTGATATTTAGAAACGGCTGAAGGCACTGGATACTGCAAAGGCAATGAGCCCTGACAATATTCCAACAATAGTACTGAGGATCTGTGCTCCAGAATGGGCCACGCCCCTAGCCAAGCTGTTCCAGTACAGCTACAACACTGGCATCTACCCAGCAATGTGGAAAATTGCCCAGGTATGTCCTGTCCACAAAAAGCAGGACAAGTCCAACCCGGTCAATTACCGCCTCAGCAGTCCACTCTCAATCAGTAAAGTGATGGAAGGTGCTGTCGACTGTGCCATCAAGCGGCACTTACTCAGCAATAACCTGCTCAGTGACGCTCAGTTTGAGTCCCGCCAGGGCCACTCAGCTCCTGACCTCATTACAGCCTTGGTTTAAACATGGAATAAAGAGCTGAACTCGAGAGGTGAGCTGAGAGTGATCACCCTTGACCTCAAGGCAGCATTTGACCGGGTCTGGCATCAAGGAGCCCTAGCAAAACCGGAATCGATGGGAATCAGGGGGAAAATTCTCCACAGGGTGGAGTCATACCTTGCACAAAGCAAGATGGTTGTGGTTGTTGGAGGTCAATCATCTCAGTCCCAGGACATCACTGCGGGAGTTCCTCAGGGTAGTGTCCGAGGCCCAATCATCTTCAGCTTCATCAATGACCTGCCCTCCATCATAAGGTCAGAAATAGGGATGTTCACTGGTGATTATATGATGTTCAGTACTGTTCGTAACTCCTCAGATACTGAAACAGTCCATGTCCATATGCAGCAAGAACTGGACAGCATTCAGGCTTGGGCTGATAAGTGGCAAGTAACATTCACACCACACAATTGCCAGGAAATGACCATCTTCAATAAGAGAGAATCTCCCCATCTCCCCTTGGCATTCAATGAATGGCATTGTCATCACTGAATCCCCCCATTATCAACACACTGGGGGTTACCATTGGCCAGAAACTGAACTGAACCAGCCACATAAATACTGTGGCTACAAGAGCAGGTCAGAGGCCAGGAACACGATGGCGAGTAACTCACCTCCTGACTCCCCAAAGCCTGTCCACCATCTACAAGGCACAAGTCACGGGAGTTAAGGAATACCCTCCACTTGCCTGGATGGGTGCAGCTCCAACAACACTCAAGAAGCTCGACACCATCCAGGACAAAGCAACCCGCTTGATCAGCACCCCTTCCACCACCTTCAACATTCACTCCTTCCACCCCTGTCCCACAGTGGCAGCAGTGTGTACCATCTACAAGATGCACTGCAGCAACTCACCAAGGCTCCTTCGACAGCACCTTCCGAACCCACGACCTCAGCTCACCACCACCTTCTCAAGGTCAGTTAGGGATGGGTAACAATGCTGGCCTTGCCAGTGACACCCACATCACAAGAATTAAAAAAAATACAAGAAAAATGCATTCGACAGGGAGGCCATTCAGCCCATCCTGCCTGCGTTGTCTCTTTGGAAGTCCTATCCAATTTCTCCCACTACACCCCCGCACCCCCCCCCCCTTGCTCTTTCCCCACAGGCCTGCAAATGTTTCCTTTTCACTATTTATCCAGTTCCCTTTTGAAACTTGCTGTTCAAATCAGCAATTCAGGAGAAACTTCTTTCCCCAGAGAGTGCTGAGAATGGAGAACTCGCTACCACTGGGAGTGGTTGTGGTGAATAGTATCGATACATTTAAGGGGAAGCTGGATAAACACAAGAGGGAGAAGGGAATCGAAAGATATGTTGATGGGGTGAGATGGAGAGGGGTGGGAGGAGGCTCATGTGGAGCAGTAACACCAGTATGGACCTGCTGGGCCGAATGGCCTGTTTCTGTGTAATTCCATTGAATCTGCTTCCAACGGCCTTTCAGCCAGTGCATTCCAGATCACAACAACTCACTGTGTAAAAAACAATCTCCTCATCTCCCTGGCAAGAGCTGGAAGATGGGGTGAGACTGAATAACTCTTTTACAGCCAAAGGGGAAATGGAGGGGAAGAGAATCTGTTGATCCAGGATTGGCATCGGAACAGTTTAATATTTAAATAGAAACACTTCACTGTTTAATGGTGAGTTTATGAAGGTTGAATAAATACACGAAGGCCCCAGTGAGATTTGAACTCACGACCCCTGGTTTACAAGACCAGTGCTCTAACCCCTGAGCTATGGAGCCACCTGCTGCAAGAGACTGGACATTGCCCAATTAGTGCTGTGTGTTTGAAGAATGAGATCAGAGTCACTTATGCATTCGCATTATCAGAGAATCACTGAATTCTTACAGCACAGAGGTGGCCATTCGGCCCATTGTGTCTGCGCTGGCTCTCCAACAGAGCAATTTACTCAGTGCCGTTCCCCACCTTCTCCCTGTAGCCCTGCACTTTCTTCCTTAGAGTCCCTTGAGATGAGGATCCAGCTGGAAGGTGAATGGACTGGAGAATTAACGTGCGTAGCGTTAAGCCCACTATGCGATCGTGGTCCCACGGGCCATCGATCTGGTCAGGGGGGAAAATGATTCCCGTTCCTCCGGCCTGGGGATTCTGCTGTGGGGAGGAAACTTCACCATCTCTGAAGTTAAGGAGCTGGTGGGCAGTCGCCTCCTCGTAGCAGATGCAATGTACAACAATGCTCCGCTCCGGTTAATCAACATGTACTCCCCGGTCCAATACAGCGAGAGACTGACCGTCCTCCAGCAGCTCCCACTGCTGCTGGTGACATCCAGGCCGTTCACTCTAGGCGGTGACTACAACTGCATCATCGATGTGGCTGGACGATCCGGCAGAGACGACAGCAAACTGGACTCTACGTCCAGATTCCTAATGGAAACAGTAAAAGATGCCAAGCTGCACGATGTCAAGACCGGACGGCTCTGCCCGTTCCAGGATTGACTTCCTGTTTGTGTCCCGTGCTTTCATGGTCAGATCCACCGACGTCAAGCCGCTGTTTTTCTCTGACCACTGCCTCTTCCTGGCCGACTGTCATTTACAGAATGACCAGCGGGTTGGCAGGGGGACATGGAAACTGAATGTTACACTACTAACCCCAGAGAACGTTGAGGAACTCAAAAGGGATTACAGAGGTTGGAGAACCGTGAAACACCTCTTTGAGTCTCTGGCTCACTGGTGGGAAGCGATCAAGGAGAACATCAAGAGGTTCTTTATCCTCAAAGGTGTTCAGAGGGTGAGAGAGAGACGGAGGGAAATGTCCCGACTCCAGAAAAGAATGCAGAATCTGCTCCGGCTGCAGTCGATGGGGGTCGAGGTCAAGGAGGATCTCCAAGAGGTGAAGAGTCAGCAGGCCTCGCTCTTTGCCACGGAATCCTCCAAGATCACCTCCCAGTCCAGAGACCACTCAGTTGAGCAGGGTGAGACGTGCTCGCGTTACTTCTTCCAAAAGGTACACAGAGAGATGTCTGTGATCAGCAGCCTGAAGGAAGAGGGTGGCTCGGTAACGTCTTTGCAGTCATCTATCCTTGAGATACCAAGGATCAGCAAATCCTTTTCTGCTGAACGTGAAGCCAAGGGACAGCACGGCCTCCAGCCTTTCCAGTCATCTATCACGGAGGTCTTAGATGACAGCACGCGGGAGAGTCTGGACAAACCTGTCCATCACTGTGCAAATTCAGGAGCTACCAGCGACTCTGCAGCTGCCCTGGAGAAACAAATAACATTCAAAATCTTTCACTCAGTTTGGATAAATGAGGAGAGACTGTTTCCAATAGTAGAGAGGGGTCAGGAAGCAGAGAGCACAGAATAAAGATGAATAATGATGGGAGAGCAATACGAGGAGAGAATCAGGGGAAATAATCCACAGCAAGTTGTTCCGGTCTGGAATTAAATTTCTGACAGGTTGGTGGATTTAATATTCACTTTCAAAAGACAACTGGATCAATACCTCAATTCATCTTATTGATCGCAAAGAAGATAGCAGCACAAAAAGGGAAGAGAAAGATTTCAGAACTTTAATGATGAAGAATTCAACACAACATATTTAGGCAGTTATTTTCATTTGTAAATGATTGGACTTTATTTGATGTTGTATTTCTGCATTATCCTTTAATCACACAAAATAATTTTCCAAACAGCGACCAGTTTAAATTTAGAAGCGTCTATATAGCTAGAAAGTAGCGATTTAACACAAATTGTAATTAAATTATTTTATTAAGCATCTCAAGGTTACATCCAGTGTCACAGTCACAAAAACTTAAATTCTTTTAACTTGGAGGAAACTTTCAAACTCTCCGGCACAGAATCTCCACATCAGCAATGGCTCACCATCACCATCTGCTGGTGTCCCTGTCTCACTGCAGTTTTTCATCAAGGTGGAGAGTGACGGATGTTGATGCTGAGACAAGGTTCCTGAATCTTAGTGAAGGAAATTAGGAAGGTATGAGGCGCGAATTTGCTATGACGGATTGGGAAACGTTACTTAAAGGGATGACGGTGGATAGGCAATGGCAAACATTCAAAGAGCGTATGGATGAACTGCAACACGTGTTTATCCCTGTCTGGTGCAAAACGAGAACGGGAAAGGGAGCCAAAGGTTCCGAAGAAGGGTCACAGACCCGAAACGTTAACTCTGCTTCTCATTTCACAGGTGCTGCCAGACCTGCTGAGTGGTTCCAGCATTTCTTGTTTTTATTTCAGATTTCCAGCATCCGCAGTATTTTGCTTTTATATTAAGGTAGCCAAACCATGGCTTACAAGGGAAATTAGAGATAGCATCAGATCCAAGGAAGAGGCATATAAATTTGCCAGGAAAGACAACGGACCTGAGGATTGGGAGCAGTTTAGAATTCAGCACAGGAGGACCAGGGGATTGATTAAGAAGGGGAAGATAGAGTACGAGAGCAAGCTTGTGGGGAACATAAAAACTGACTGCAAACGTTTCTATAGGTTTGTGAAGATAAAAGGATTGGTGAAGACAAATGTCGGTCCCTCACAGACAGAAACAGGGGAATTGATTATGGGGAATAAGGAAATGGCTGACCAACTAAATGCATACTTTTGTTCTGTCTTCACAAAGGAGGACACAAATATCATACCAGAAATGTTGGGGAACGCAGGGTTTAGTGAGAGAGAGGAACTGAAAAAATCAGCATTAGTAGGGAAATGGTGTTGGGGAAATTGATGGGACTGAAGCCCAATAAATCCCCAGGGCCTGATGGTATGCATCCCAGAGTACTTAGGAAAGTGGCCCCAGAAATAGTGGATTCATTGGTGGTCAGATTCCAAGACTCAAGAGACTCTGGAACAGTTCCTACAGATTGGAGGGTAGCTAATGTAACCCCACGATTTAAAAAGGGAGGTAGAGAGAAAGCAGGGGATTATAGACCAGTCAGCTTGACGTCGGTAGTGGGGAAAATTCTAGAGTCCATGATCAAACATTTTATACCAGAGCACTTGGAGAACAGTGGTAGAATCGGACAGAGTCAGCATGGATTTACAAAAGGGAAATCACGCTTGACAAATTGACGAGAATTCTTCGAGGATGTAACTGTTAGTGTTGACGAGGGGGAGCCAGTGGATGTGGTTTATTTGGATTTTCAGATGGCTTTCGACAAAGTCCCTCCTGAGAGATTAGTATGTAAAATTAAAGCGCATGGGATTGGGGGGTAGTGTATTGCGATGGATAGAAAATTGGTTGGCAGACAGGAAACAAAAAGTAGGGATAAATGGGTCTTTTTCCGAATGGAAGGCAGTGACTAGTGGGGTACTGCAGGGATCGGTGCTGGGACCCCAGCTATTCGTAATATACATTAATGATTTAGAAGAGAGAACTAAGTGCAATATCTCCAAATTTGCAGATGAGACAAAACTGGGTGGGAGGTTGAGTTGTGAGGACGACGCAAAGAGGCTTCAGGGTGATTTGGGCAAGTTGGGTGAGTGGGCTAATGCATGGCAGATGCAGTATAATGTGGATAAATGTGAGGTTATCCACTTTGGTAGCAAAAACAGGAAGGCAGATTATTATCTGAATAGCTATAAACTGAGAGAGGGGAATATGCAGTGAGATCTGGTTGTTCTCATACACCAGTCGCTGAAGGTAAGCATGCAGGTGCAACAGGTGGTAAAAAAGGCAAATGGTATGTTGGCCTTCATAACGAGAGGATTCCAGTACAGAAGCAGGGATGTCTTGCTGCAATTATATAGGGCCTTGGTGAGGCCACACCTGGAATATTGTGTGCAGTTTTGGTCTCCTTATCTGAGGAAGGATGTTCCAGCTCTGGAGGGAGTGCAGCGAGTGTTTACCAGACTGATTCCTGGGATGGCGGGACTGACGTATGAGGAGAGATTGAGTCGGTTAGGATTATATTCGCTGGAGTTCAGAAGAGTGAGTGGGGATCTCACAGAAGCCTATAAAATTCTAACTGGACTTGACAGGATAGATGCAGGAAGGATATTCCCGATGTTAGGGGAGTCCAGAACTAGGGGTCATAGTCTAAGGATACGGGGAAAACCTTTCAGGGCTGAGGTGAGGAGAAATTTCTTCACCCAGAGAGTGGTGAGCCTGTGGAATTCGCTACCACAGAAAGCAATTGACGCCAAAACCTTGTTTTCAATGTTTTCAAAATGAGTTAGATATATCTCTTGGGTCGTAAGGGATCAAAGGGTATGGGGCGAAAGCCGGAGCAGGCTACTGAGTTGGATGTTCAGCCATGATCATAATGAATGGCAGACCAGGCTTGAAGGACAAAATGGCCTACTCCTGCTCCGATTTTCGATGTTTCTATGTTTTTGCCCCGCTCACTGTCTCCATCCGTTGGTGCCCCTGTCTCACTGCAGTTACTGCCCCCTCTCACCATCCCCATCTGCTGGTGTCCCTGCCTTACCGCAGTTAATGCCCTTCTCACCATCTCCATCTGCTGGTGTCCCTGCCTTACCGCAGTTAATGCCCTTCTCACCATCCCCATCTGCTGGTGTCCCTGCCTTACCTCAGTTAATGCCCTTCTCACCATCTCCATCTGCTGGTGTCCCTGCCTTACCGCAGTTAATGCCCTTCTCACCATCCCCATCTGCTGGTGTCCCTGTCTCACTGCAGTTACTGCCCCTCCCACCATCTCCATCTGCTGGTGTCCCTGCCTCACTGCAGTTTCTGCCCCTCTCACCATCTGGCATCACTGTGATTTGCAGCTTTGTCCATTTTGCGCGATGTCCAGGGTGGGTTTAGTTGAATCCAGCTGAGATTTTCAATGACGCCTTTTTGCTAAACAATTCATGAATCTTCTGCTGGGCAAGTCCCGCCTCAATACGTCAGATCATCAAGAAAATATAATCTCAGAATCAGACTTAAATTCATTTCAGGTCTCAGTGCTGTGAATATAAAATGCACTTTCTGTCCTGTGGGGAGTGCAGGGAATGGACTATGAAATGGGATTTAATTCCAGTGTTTGAAACTCTTCAGCTCTTTCTATGATTTCACTAATTTAACAATGAGATTGAAAGGGTATTTCACCGCCTTCTTCAGCTCCTGTCTGAATTTAGTCTGGGTCACAGTGTAAATACACGTGTTGGTGCAGGAACTGAGAAGCTGCAGCATATTTGCTGTGTGATCTGTGATAAAGAGAGGGTCAGTGTAGGAGGAATAATTCTGAATATTTGCAAATTGCCTGTAAATGACAAACACAACTAGTGTCGCCCATAACAGTATAAAACTGCCAGATATACTGAAGAGCAAAATAATTGATTTTCTGCGATTCTCCAATTCTGGGTCCTTGTGATTCTCTCCATTGCTGTGGCTCCGGAATTCCTTGCGGACTTTACTGGACAATAAAATCCGTCTGACAGTCAGAACATTGAGCATCAAAATCAGAAAGACCGGAACACAAGGGGTTAAAATGAGGTCAAACAAATCAAAAGCCCTCCATGTGGGGGAAGTATAGAAGCTCAGTTTCAAGAAACAACCCATGGGAACATTATCAATAATGTAATATTGTTCCAGTGTAAAGTACCAGGGGAGAGACACTAAACAGCCCAGCACACTCACTGTTCCTACAACCACAGCCGCCGTTTTCTCGCTGCAATATTTTGTTTTCAGCTTCTCACAACAAATGGCCACAAATCGATCAAAGGTGAAAGTGACTGTGAGCCAGACAGAAACAACTGTGGCTGCAGAAAGCAGAACGACAATGAGAGAACAGACAGGAGTAATTCTCAGGAATGAATATGGGAAATAAATTAAAACAATCCAGCTCAATATGGGATCAGTGATAACGACCAGGAGATCAGCCACTGCCATTCCCACCAGGTAGACAGTGATACATTTGGAGAGACCGCACTTTCCTCGGGACAGGATCACAATCGCCACCAAGTTAACTGGAAGAGAGCGAAAAGAAAGCAGAGAAATTACTGATCAGACATGGAGACAAAGCAGCAGTTTGACAGGATCTGGGCTGATATTGATAGCTTTGTTGCTGCATTGAACAGTGGAACCTGATTCATTGACCTGGGCAGTGCTTTGTCACAGTGAAATGTTTGAAAACACAATTATTAATAATGAATTGGGAAATTGATACAGAAAGTGAATAAAGTCAGCACTGGATCGACTGGAAGTACTGAGTGAGGATGCAGTACTGGTGGGGAAATGAGAAAGGGTTTTACAGAGATGAAATCCAATGTGTTAATTGGGAATTTGTCTCAGACTGTTCGTTGGGAATGTTTGGGCAGAGCGGGATGTGCAGCTGGTTTGTTGCTCTGGGTTCAGAGAACCGACAGGGACTGTTACCAAATGGGAAAAGGCTGGAAACTGCAGCGCTGAGTTTGAGTGTTCATATCAGCCATGATCTAGAATAGCAGAGCAGGCTTGAAGGGCTGAACGGCCTCCTCCTGCTCCGATGTTCCTCTATTGCTATTAGGATGGACGAGGCAGCTGGAGGTGGATCCAGTGAGTGAGATTGGGAGGGAGTGAGGGAAAAGGACATGTTGGAGCTGGAGGGGAGAGGGGAGGAGATGGTTTGGGAAAGTGGATAAACTGAAGTAATGGATGAGGAGACTGAGGATTCAATACAGTGAGAGGAGAGGCTGAGATTCACAGGGAGAGACTGCAGCAGAGTGTTAGAGGAAATCTAATCTATAGATCCCAGTAATACAACTCAATTAATACATTTAAACAATAATCCTGTGGTTATTGGTGTTGGAGAACAGTTCATTGGTTATACAATATAGTCAATATATTTAGTTTGTACAGGCAATTAAATTTATATGTATTTCTGATTTCAACCTCGCTCTTTATTGAACTCAGCAGTCGCAGAGATTTTAAAGTGCAGTGTTTTAGCAACGAATTGCAATCAGTGAAGAACTGATTCTATTATGTTTATTCAGTCAATAAGTAAGGAATAGGAACTTTCTCCAAAACAATATGAGGAGCTGACAGAAATGAACACAGAGGATCAAGTCCAACAGGAAAATGAATGCAATCTGACAACAGACAACTTCAACTCACAGTTTTTCTCACTAATTGTTCTGGACATTCCAGCACTTTATGACAGTGAATTATTTACACTGCTGCTTCTTTCTCTTTCTCTTTACTTCTGCTTATCTCTTTCCTTCGATGTCGTTCTCCCTGCTTCTTTTCTCCTCCCCTATCTCTCTGGAGTACTCACACCCAGCAAATGTTACTTAATGCTGCTTTTCACATAAATTTATTCCTGACATTCTGCACCTGTGTTCTTTTCACCAGCCCCAGGTTCAATGACTCTATTCTCAGAGTCCGTTTGTTCAATGGTGACACTGATATGAATAATTTAATGGCAAAATACACCGTTAGAATGTGGGAATGTTTAATTAATAAAACACCAACATCAGCGCTGCAGCTAATAATCTCAAGATAAATGAAAAGACTTTTGAATCCAACTGTTAGAGTGTAAACCAGTAGATCATGACATCAATACTTTCTATTTTACAATGTAGTCTAGTGAGAGTGAAGGCTCCACAGTGAAGCAGAGAGGGAGATGTGAAAGTGTCAGCAGCAAACTCAGTTCAGTAGCCAGACCTCTGAAGCAACGTCAGACACACACAGAATGAAATAATATTTGATAATACTGATAAGCAATAAATAAATTGAAATCCCAGTTAAAGTGAGCCATGTTATTGGGGAGAGAGGACATTGTGCTGTCCCCTTGTAACACTGAGTCTGTGAGATGTCTCATTGTCAATCACTGAAACAAATTTCATAAAAATGTTCCAGGACTGGTTAGATCCACATCATTAAACTGTTAAATACTCCTGATGGTCTGACTCTTGATCCTACCTGAGATATTTCATTCACTACATTCAATACAGAGAATAATCCAGCAATAATAGCAGGGTACCATGATTACTTAAAACAATACCACTCAAGACATCATACAAATCCTGCAAGACTGAAAGTGTAGTCAATGAGGAGATTCCAATGGTAACTTGCTGGAAAAGAACAGGTAACTATGTAACACACACAGTGAGAAATAATACTGAATGCAGCAGCACAGTTAACATCGACTTGCACCATTAACAGCTGAAATACTGGCTTACCAGGTACTCCAATTGCTGCAATTACAGGATAGTAAATGTCTTCTATCTGACGGATTACTGGATATCCCATTTCGGTGAGGAGCAGAGACTTCTGTTAGCCTGGAACCCACAGCTCCAGCAGGCACTCTGAGCTGATCCATTCCAATGAGACCTAATTTATATAGGGAATAAGTCTCCACTGACATGGTAAGACCCCTGATCATTAATATTAGTTACACTCACCTGAACAAACACATTACATCAGCATCTTTGACTCTGATGTAAATAGTGTGGTGGATAAAACACAATCCTTTCAATGTCAATGACCTTTTCTTCCAAAGACCTCTCTCGGGAATAAACCTGAAATCTATACTCATACTGGACAGATGCTGCAATTATTTGTGGCGTCATTTATATTTTGCATGTTATCGTATTGACCTTGTTCACTCCTGGAGTTTCCATTGTAAATGTAACTGAAATGTCTGCAGTGGACACTGAATCCAGGGACAAAAGCAAACCTGTTTCACTCTGTTTCTGCTTTCCCAGTTAAAATATGAACTTTGAGTCTCTGATTTGGGACCACGTTCAGCGTTACAGCCGGGAAACTACTGCGGGTGATATTCGGGGGCAAACACTGTACACGTCCATTGGGGAAGCAGTCGCATCGTGATAATATCACTGGGCTTGTAATCCAGAGGCCCAGCCCAATGACCCGTTGACGGGGGTTCAAATCCTGCCATGGCAGCTGCTGGAATTTAAATTCAATTAATTATCAGAAGTCTTCAATTGAAAGCTAGTCTGTATAATGGTGCTGTGAAACTATCAGTGATTGTTGTAAAAACAATCGGTTGGCTGATTCCTTTCAGAAAAGGAAATCTGCCATCACTACCTGGTTTGGCCTACATGTGACGACAGAGCCAGAACAATGGAGCTGACTCTCAACTGCCCTCTGAAACGGCCCAACAGGCTGTCAAGGGCAACAAATGCTGACCTTGCCAGCGGAGCTCAGATCACATTAAAGGATAAAAGAAAATCTTCTCTCCGCTATTTCACTGTAAATATTTACCTGGTTCGTTTTAAGGAACGTCTTTAAGCAGGAATGAGAGGTAGAGAGTCGGAGAGGTTTATGCAAGGAATTCTCCAGTATTAACAGACAGTAACATTAATTCCTGGTTGTCGATAGAGATTTGTTAGGAAAGGGTATTAACGTTGAGGAAGCAAAGACTGCTTGATGTGGAGAAGGAGCAAATCAGCCAGGGCTTGCTTGAATGGGCAGGACAGGCTCGAGGGGCCGAATGGCCTCTGCATGTTTTCTTCAGGGCCTTATTGATATCACTGCCAATACATTGATGGTTTTCTGTTTGAAAAAAGCTGACCAGGTCGGGCTTCTCTCTGGACTCCCCTCAACCCTCCCGCCAGTCTTGTAATGAAAGAGAAAAAATCAACAGGCATTTGGGGAGGTTTGAGTTAATTAGGAAAAGGCAGCATGGATTTGTAAAAGGCAGAATGTACTTGACTAATCGAATTGAATTGTTTGATGAAGTAACAGAGAAGGTTGGTGAAGGGAAAGTGCTTGACAAAGTCACACATAAAGTCTGGTTAACAAAACTGAGGCTCATTGAATAGGAGGACCAGAGTCAGCTTGGATCATAAATTGGCAAATGGACAGAAAACAGCGAGTTGTCGTAAATAGTTGTTTTCCAGACTGGAAGATGGTAGATAGCAGTGTTCCCCAAGAGTCAGTGCTCAGACCACTGCTTCTTTTGATGTGTATAAATGACTTGGATGCTGGAACATCGAGTAAAATTTCAATATTTTTGCCGATGTACCAACCTGGAGAATTTCAAACAGTGAGGACGATACCAATCGACTGCAACAGGGCATAGATAGGCGAGCAGAATGGGCAGACAAGTGGCAGATGGAATTTAATACAGGCAAATGTGAGGTTATGTATTGTGAGAGAAGGGATAGAGAGAGGCAATATAGACTTAATGGCACAGTTCTAGGGAGTGTGCAGGGATAGAGTGACATGTGCAAATACATACATCTTTGAAAGTGGCAGGACAGATTAGTCAGCAAAACAAGTGGCATCTTAGGCTTCATAAATAGAGGTGTTGAGTTTTTGTTTGTTCTTTCATGGGATGTGTGCGTCGCAGGCCAGCCAGCATTAATTGCCCATGCCAACTGAATTCAGAGGGCATGTAAGAGTAAACCACATTGCTATGGATCAGGAGTCACATGTAGGCCAGCAGATCTCCTTCCCGAAAAGACATTAGTGAACCAGATGGGTTTATATAACAATCGACAATGGTTTCACGACCATCATTAAACTAGCTTTAAATTCCAGATTTATTAATTGATTTCAAATACCACTTTCGCCTGTGGTGGGATTCGAACACGTGGCCCCAGAACAATACCTGGGTCTCTGGATCACTAGTCCAATGACAACACCAGTACGCCACTGCCTCCCCAGACCAAAGCATGGAAGATATGCTGAACCTTTACAAAGCTCTGGTTAGGCCACAACTAGAATATTGCATCCATTTCTGGTCACTACACATAAGGAAAGATGTGAGGGTCCTTCAGGGGCATCAGAGGAGATGCTAGATCCAGGGAGGGGAGGGTTTCGCAAAGTGGATTGGAAACAGCTACCTGAAAGTAAATGAGTGTCAGAGCAGTGAGAGTCACTGAGGGTTGAGAACAAATATTTTCCCACGAAGACAGAAAGGGTGAGACTCCCAAATCTGGAGCCCCTTGGATATCAAGGAGCAAATCGGGTAGGATAAGGCACAAAAGGGATGCTTCTGTCAGATTACGAGAGCTCAATTACCACAGAAAGCTGAGAGGGGTGAAGAAATTGCAGGGGTGAAATTAAGAAGCAAATTCGGAAAGCAAAGAGAAGGCCAGAAAAAATATTACCGAGTAAAATGAAGGAAAACGCAAAGATGTTTCTAAATACATGAAGAACAGGAGGATAACTAAGGATAGAGTATTAGGGACCAGACAGGGAACGTGTGTATGGAGGTGGGAGATGGTTCTTAATGAGTACTTTCGGTCAGTCTGCATGAAAGAGGGGGAGCGATGCAGACATTGTAGTTAAAGAGGAGGTGTGTGAAATTTTGGATGCGATAAACTGAGTGAGAGGGAAATATTAAGGTGTTTGGCATCTTTGAATGTGGAGAAATGGTCAGGCCTGGATGCATTGGAAACAGTTCAGAGAAGGTTGACACGGTTGATTCCTGGGATGAAGGAGTTGTCCTGTGAGGAATGGTGGAACAGGTTGGGCTGAAACTCATTGGCGTTTCGAACAATGAGAGGTGATCTTATTGAAACATACAAGATTCTGAGGGGACTTTACAGGGCGGATGCTGGGAGAATGTCCCCTTGTGGGGGAGTCTAGAACTAGGGGGCACAGTTTAAAAATAGAGAGTCTCCCATTTATAACAAAGCTGAGGAGGATTTTTTTGCGTCAGCGGCTGGTTAGACATTGGAATTTTCACAGCATTTAAGAAGTATTTAGATGAGCACTAGAAATGCCACAGCATACAAGGCTATGGTCCAAGTGCTGGAAAATTAGATTAGAATAGACAGGTGCTTGATGGCCGGCACAGACACGATGGGCTGAAGGGCCTGTTTCTGTCCTGTGTAACTCTATGACTCTTCCCCAGGGAGCAGTGGAGGTTGGGTCAGTATGTAGCAAGGCCAACAAGAGATGGGTCAGTTCTACACTTAGTTTTAGGGAATGAAGCTGGGCCAGTGGAAGTCGATTCAGAACAAGTGGACTGGAAAAAGCTACTTGAAGGTAAATCAGTGTCAGAGCAGTGAGATTGAATCATTTCATCTCGGAGGCTTTATTGTTCAAGATTTATTGTTTATTTTCAGAGAAATTCAAATTCACAAAAAACATTCACCTTCCTACTGGTGCCTGACTGTCTCTGTCCCATTCTCTGTCTCCCTCCCTCCCTCTGTCTCTGTCTGTCTAACTCTCTCCGTCCCTCTCTGTGCCACTCTCTCTCTCCCTGCCCCCTCTCTCTCTGTGCCCCTATTTCTTTCTCGCTCTCTCTCTGTCCCTCTCTCTCCCTGTCCCTCTCTCTCTCTGAAAGAGAGGAACAGGAATAAAAGAGATGCAGGAGAATGAGGAAAATATAGAGGGAATCAGAGGGAGACAGGGGTAGCTGGCTGTTATCACACTGCTGCTTGTGGGATCTTGCTGTGCACAAATGGTCTGCAGTGTTTCCAACATTGTCACAGTGACGACCACTTTAAAAATTAATTCATTGTGAGTCAAATGCTTCCAATTCATTTCAATTCATTTTAACTGAAGTTCTGAGTTTAAATTTCTCTCTCTGTCTCTCTTCAGCTTTCTTTCCCCATGTCTCTCTATTTAAACCTTTAATAGTAACAAACAAAGACAGTGATTTGTTGTTGTTTTAAATGGAGAGACAGTAATATTTCAAAGCTCATTTCTATAAAGATTGTACATGAAATAGAGGGGAAGAAACTGGTATGAACAGAAAAGGACACAGGGGCGAATGAAATAGGAACAGAGAGAGAGAGATACAGAGACACGGAGAGAGATAAAGAGACAGACACACAGACACACACTGGTGGAGGGAACTGTCTCAACCCTTTTAGTCTCTGGCTTATTAATTGTGATTTGTTTGTATTAGGGTGTTGCTGAGAGATTGTCTGTGTCACCGAGGGGAATTCCTGGGCTCTTGCTATGCTATTTTGTTTTCGAATGCCTTTTAATTAATTTTCTCTCTGTTGCCTTAGGGATTTTCATTCTGAAAACTGCATCGTGAAGATGAAAAGAGGGAAAGTCTGGGACGGGGAATCCTTGGACAGGAGCTTCCTCCAGATGGGATGGACTGAGGCCTTGTCCACAAGCTGCACCCAACTCCCCACACAAACGTGAGTTGTGTCCGTTTATTAGCCTGAGGTTTAATTTCCTCTCTGGGGCCCTGGGTTAACTAGTCCCCGTTGGATTGGGGCCCTGGTGTTTTAAACAGGTTGAAAGCCTGGGGTTAAAGGAGCAGCTGCAGGAGGGAGCCCCATTTGCCACTTGCTCCTTACAGCCCTGTCTGTGATGTTTGCTGCTGTTTTGGGCAATGCAATGAAGCTTACAGTTAAATAAGATGCAGGGTGCCCATTTTAATTCATTTTACTGTAGTTCTGAGGTTAGCTTTCTCTCTGTCTCCACATTCATTCCCTGTGTCTCTATCTCTCCCACCCCCAATGCTTTCTCTTCTCTGTCTCTGCTTCACACTCGCCTTCTCCATTTGAATCTTTAAGAAATAAAAAACATGCCACACACAGCAATGTGATTTGTCCTTATTTGAAATGGTGAGACAGAATCAGCAGCTTGTTTCCAGTTTAAAGAGGGAGTTTTGCCCTTGCTGGAGACTGAGGGGAAATCTGGCTGTTATCACATTGCTACCTGTGGGATCTTGCTGTGCATCAAGTGCCCTGCGGCATTTCCTACAGGACAACAATTAGGACACCTTTATATTCAGGTTACTGAGGGTCTGAGTGTGGATTTCTAGCTGTTTATCTCCATCTTCCTCTGCTTTTCTCTCCTCCACACTTTCTCAATTTTAACCATTAATCAATCGGTGCCACAATGTGACATGTGGTTATTTTAAACAGTGACAGAAACACTTCAGAGGAGGCTTCAATCAAGATTAAATCCGGGATCCAGAAAAAAAAACAAATATGGATGGGGTGGGTAGGGGAGAGCAGGAGAAGGTCAGGGGGAGGGGTGTTTGAGATTTACAAACTGCAGGAATGTTCCTCTCTCTGGGATCCCTCAACTAACATCAATAAACAGATTATTTGCATATTATCATATTGAAGCCTGTGGGATTTTGCTGTGTGGGTGGGGTAGGGAAGGGAGAGAAAGATGGAGAAAGACAGAGAGAGAGAAATCCACAATCAAATCTGGGTAAACTGAATTTTGAAGTGGGATCTTGCTGTGCACTGCTTGCCCCCAGAATTCCTTGCATTGTAACAGTGACTGCACTTTAAAAGTGAATTCATTGTTTGCAAAGCTCTCCAGAAGGCCTGGAATTAATGGCCTGAGCTTGAAGCCGGTATAATTGTGGAATGATGCGGGTGTTTTGGGCAGTGCCGTGAATTTGAGGCTCAAATGAAATGTGCAGCAGCCATTTGAATGGAGATTGAGGTCCTGAGAGTGGATTTCTCTGTTTCTCTCTTTCTCTCCATCTGTCTCTCCGAATGAGAGTAACAGAAGAGAGATAGACTCAGGAGAGTGAGGGAATCATAGGAATCAGAGGGGAAGAGGAGGCGTCGCTGTCTGTTATCAAACTGCTGTTTATGGGATCTTGTGTGCACAAATGGCCTGCGGCATTTCCAACATTGCAACAGTGACGACCACTTTAAAAATTAATTCACTGATTGTTGAATGCTTCTGCGAAGCAGGAATTAAATGGCCGATATTGTGGATTTCTCTCTCTATCCTTCATTGTTTTTACAATGAAGTAGAAATAAATATAGAGAGACAGACAGAGAAATAGAGGGAGAACAAGAGAGAGAGAGAGTGAAACAGCTGGAAATGACAGGGTAAACACAGAGGTAGAAACACAGCCTCTGGGGTGGGGGGGGGGTCTGCAGTGTTTAGTCACTGCCCAGCTCCCAGCCCCTGGAGAGAAGCTACTCCCCACAACCCCATCTCCCACCCTTGAGGGTGTCTTGATTTTTAGTTAACTTTAATGCTGGGGCAGTGATTAAACGTTTGCATCTTCATCTCCGTTTAAAGATAGAATTTCACAGTTTCTGGGAACAGAATGATTGCTGCAAATGTCTGTCTGCAAATTGCAGCAATGTTATCCACAATGGGGTTTGGAGTGAAAAGTTTGCAGGTCATCAGGAAGCAGCTCCTTGTCATGTCTCTGCTCAGAGCTGGCTCTGTTAACCTGGATAAACAGGGCAATGGGCAGGTACTCAGCTCCAAAAACTCTCTCACACATTTCCAATCACTTCCCATTCTCTGGCTCTGTATCGGGGGATGTGTTTGTAAGATGGGAAGTCACTGAGAGATTGTTGATGTCAGCGAGTGAGAGAAAGAGCCCTGGGCTCTTGCTGTGTTTGTTTTATGTTCAAAATCCTTTTCTTTGTTTGCATCAATTTTATTTCTCTTATTCTCAAGGAGAATCTTTTTGAAAGTTGCAGGGTCGATGATGCAGAGAGAGAATCTTTTGGCACGAGGAATTCTCCAACAATAGCTTTAACCAGAGAGGAAGCTAATAATAAATATAAATGTGTCATTGTCAAATTCATTTCTAAATACAGAAAAGAAGACTGTGTGTTTTCGGGGCTGAGAGAAAAACAAAGTGCTGGAAATGCTCAATATTGCCAGCATCAGCAGTATTTTGATTTTATGCTTTTGGGGGTCTGCTGGAGCTTTCCTATTTTCTCTGTTTCTTTGTTGTTGCCCCTCTCACTATCCCCATCTGCTGGTGTCCCAGTCTTACTGCAGTTACTATCGCCCTCTCACTATCTCTATCTATTGGTGTGCCTGTCTCACTGCAGTTACTGCCCCCTCTCACCATTGTCATCTGCTTGTGTCCCAGTCTCACTGCAGTTGCTGCCCACTCTCACATCTCCATCTCCTGGTGTCAATGTCTCACTGCAGTTATAGCCCCCTCTCACCATCTCCAT
The DNA here is from genome assembly GCF_036365525.1 of Heterodontus francisci. Classification (NCBI taxonomy): domain Eukaryota; kingdom Metazoa; phylum Chordata; class Chondrichthyes; order Heterodontiformes; family Heterodontidae; genus Heterodontus; species Heterodontus francisci. The sequence continues at coordinate 31,831,259 of NC_090409.1, read as the reverse complement.
CTGCTGGTGTCCCTGTCTCACTGCAGTTTCTGCATCTCTCACCATCTCCATCTTTCAGTGTCCCTGTCTCACTGCAGTTTCTGCCTCGCTCGCCATCGCCATCTGCTGGTGTCCCTGTCTCACTGCAGTTTCTGCCCCTCACCATCTCCACCTTTTAGTGTCCCTGTCTCACTGCAGTTTCTGCCTCGCTCGCCATCTCCATCTGCTGGTGTCCCTGTCTCACTGCAAGTTTCTTCCCCTTTCACCATCGCCATATTTTGGTGTCCCTGTCTCACTGCAGTTTCCGCCACTCTCACTAGCCCCATCTGTTGGTGTCCCTGTCTCACTGCAGTTCCTGCCTCTCTCGCCATCTCACAAACACTGTCATTTGCAGCTTGGTCCATTTTGCGCGAGAAGCAGGGTGGGTTTAGTTGAATCCAGCCGAGCTTTTCAATGACGCCTTTTTGAGAAGCAATTCATGAATCTTCTGCTGAGCAAGTCCCGCCTCAATACGTCAGATTATCAATGAAATATAATCTTAGAATCAGATTTAAATTCATTTCAGGTCTCCAGCTGTGAATATAAAATGTACTTTCAGTCCTGTGGAGAGTGCAGGGAATGGAATATGGAATGGGATTAATTGCAGTGTTTGAAATCCTTCAGCTCTTTCTGTGATTTGACTAATTTAGCAATGAGATTGAGAGGGTATTTCACTGCCTTCTTCAGCTCCTGTCTGAATTTAGTCTGGGTCACAGCGTAAATACACGTGTTGGTGCAGGAACTGAGAAGCTGCAGCATATTTGATGTGTGATCTGTGATAAAGAGAGGGTCAGTGTCGGAGGAATATTTCTGAATATCTGCAATTCGCCTGTAAATGACAAACACAACCAGTGTCGCCCATAACAGTATAAAACTGCCGGATATACTGATGAGCAAAATAATTGATTTTCTGCGGTTCTCCATCTCTGGGTCCTTGTGATTCTCTCCATTGCTGTGGCCCCGGAATCCCCTGCGGACTTTACTGGATAATAAAATCCGTCTGACAGTCAGAACATTCAGCAGCAAAATCAGAAAGACTGGGATACAAGGGGTTAATATGAGGAGAAATAAATCAAAAGCCGCCCATATGGGGGAGGTAAAGAAGCTCAGTTTAAAGACACAACCCATGGGAACATTATCAATCATGTAATTTTGTTCCTGTGTAAAGTAGCAGGGGAGAGACACTAAACAGCCCAGCACACTCACCGTTCCCACAACCACAGCCGCCGTTTTCTCGCTGCAATATTTTGTTTTCAGCTTCTCACAACAAATGGCCACAAATCGATCAAAGGTGAAAGTGACTGTGAGCCAGACAGAAACAACTGTGGCTGCAGAACACAGAATGGTAATGAGAGAACACACAGGAGTAATTCTCAGGAATGAATCTGGGAAATAAATTGAAACAGTCCTTTGCAATATGGGTTCAGTGATAACGACCAGGAGATCAGCCACTGCCATTCCCACCAGGTAGACAGTGATACATTTGGAGAGACCGCACTTTCCTCGGGACAGGATCACAATCGCCACCAAGTTAACTGGAAGAGAGAGAAAAGGAAGCAGTGAAATTGCGGATAAGACCTGGAGACAAAGCAGCAGTTTGACAGGATCTGACCTGAAATCTCTAGCTTTGTTGGGGCATCGGACAGTGGAATCTGGTTCATTGACCTGGGCAGTACTTTGTCACAGTGAAATGTTTGAAACACAATTATTAATAATGAATTGGGAAATTGATACAGAAAGTGAATAAAGTTAGCACTGAATCGACTGGAAGCACTGAGTGAGGATGTAGTACCGGTGGGGAAATGAGAAAGGGATTTACAGAGATGGAATCCAATGGGTTAATTGGGAATTTGTCTCCAGACTGTTGGTTGGGAAGGTTTGGGCAGAGCGGGATGTGCAGCTGGTTTGTTGCTCTGGGTTCAGAGAACCGACAGGGACTGTTACCAAATGGGAAATGGTTGAAAACTACAGTGCTGAGTTTGAGTGATCATATCAGCCATGATCTAGAATGGCAGAGCAGGCTTGAAGGGCTGAATGGCCTCCTCCTGCTCCTATGTCCCTCTATTCCTATCAGGATGGACGAAGCAGTTGGAGGTGGATCCAGTGAGTGTGATCGGGAGGGAGAGAAGGAAAAGGACATGTTGGAGCTGGAGGAGAGACAGGAGAAGATGGTTTGGGAAAGTGGATAAACTGAAGTAATGTATGAGGAGACTGAGGATTCAATACAGTGAGAGGAGAGGCTGAGATTCACAGGGAGAGACTGCAGCAGAGTGTTAGAGGAAATCTAATCTCTAGATCCCAGTAACACAACTCAATTAATACATTTAAACAATAATCCCTGTGTTTATTGGTGTTGGAGAACAGTTCATTGGTTATACAATAGAGTCAATGTACTTAGTTTGTACAGGCAATTAAATGTAAATTTAAATATATTTCTGTTATCAGCCTCGCTCTTTATTGAACTCAGCAGTCACTGAGATTTTAAAGTCCAGTATTTAAAGAATGAATTACCATCATTGAAGAACTGATTCTATTATGTTTATTCAGTCAGTAAGTGAGGAATAGGAACTTTCTACAAAACAAAATGAGGAGCTGACAGAAATGAACACAGAGGATCAAATCTAACAGTAAAATGAACGCAATCTGACAACAGACAGCTTCAGCTCCCAGTTTCTCTCCGTTTCACCTGCCCCAGGTTCAATGATTCTACTCTCAGAGTGAGTTTGCTCAATGGTGACACTGCCGTGACTAATTTATTGCACCTACAGAGCATCCAAGTCTCCACCTGTTCACCTACACTCTTCACTTCAGCTACAATACATGTAATAATCAGGATCGAAAGCTTCTTCCAGACAAACTTCACATTCATTCAAATTCCCTCTGCTGGAATTATAAAGTACACCGTTAAAATGTGTGATTATTTAATTGGTAAAACACCAACATCAGCGCTGCAGCTGGTAATCTACAGATAAATGATTCCAACTGAGTGTAATCCAACAAAATATCACATCAATTCCTTTTTTCAGTGCTGTCCAGTGACAGTGAAGGTTCCAAAGTGAAGCAGAGAAGGAGATGTGAAAGTGTCAGCGGCAAACTCAGTTCAGTAGCCAGACCTCTGAAGCAACGTCAGACACACACAGAGTGAAATAATATTTGATAACAGTGATACCCAACAAATACATTGAAATCCCAGTTAAACTGAGCCATGATATTGGGGAAAGAGGACATTGTGCTGTTCCCTTGAAACACTGAGACTGTGAGGTGTCTCATTATCAATCACTGACAAAAGACCATAAAAATATTCCAGGAGTGGTTAGATCCACATCATGAAAGTGTTAAAAGCTCCTGAAGTTCTGATTCTTGACCCTAACCGAGATATCTCATTCAAATACATCTAATACAAGAATAATCCAGCAGCAATGCCAGAGTTACTTAAAACAATACCATTCAAGATATAATACAACTCCTGCAAGAAATAAAGAGTAGACAATGAGGAGATTCCGTCATTAAATTGCTGGAAAAGAACAGGTGGCTGTGTAAAACACACAGTGAGAAATAATACCGAGTGCAGCAGCACAGTCAATATCGATTTACACCATTAACAGCTGAGATACTGGCTTCCCAGGTACTCCAATTGCTGCAAGTAGAGGATGGTAAATGCGTTCTACCTGATATATTACTGGATATGCCATTTTAGTGACAAGCAGAGACTTCTTTCGCCTGTAACCCACAGCTTCAGCAGGCATTCTGAGCTGATCTATTCCAATGGGTGCTGATTTATAGAAGGCAGAAGTCTCCACTGACACAGTGATACCCCTGATCATTGCTATTTGTTGCAGTCACCTGAACAAACACATTACATCAGAAGCTTTGACTCTGATGTAAATAATATGGTGGATAAAACACATTCATTTCAATGTCAATGACATTTTCTTGCAAAGACCTCTCGGACACTGAATCCAGCGATAAAAGCAATCCTGTTTCACTCTGATTCTGCCCTTTCCCTGTTAAAATGTGAACTTGGAGTCTCTGATTCGGGACTACGTTCAGTGTTGCAGCCTAGAAACTACTGTGGGTGATATTCGGGGCAGACTCTGCACACGTCCATTGGGGAAGCAGTTGCATAGTGGCAATATCACTGGGCTAGTATTCCAGACCCAACGCAATGGCCTAGTGACTGGGGTTCATATCCAACCATAGCAGCTGCTGGAATTTAAATACAATTAATTAACAGAAGTCTGCAATTGAAAGTTAGTCTCTGTAATGGTGCCATGAAACTATCATTGATTATTGTAAAAACACATTTCCTTCGCTGATTCCATTCAGGAAAGGAAATCTGCCATCATTACCTGGTCTGGCCTGCATGTGACGACGGAGCCAGAGCAATGGAGCTGACTCTGAACTGCCCTCTGAAACGGCCCAGCAGGTTGTCAAGGGCAACAAATGCTGATCTTGCCAACGGCGCTCACATCACCTGAAAGAATAAAAGAAAATCTTCTCTCTGCTATTTCACTGTAAATGTTTACCTGTTTATTCTATAATGGTTAATTGCTCGGGTAAAATTACAACTGTGCCAATTCCTAACTCCTTTCCTCCAATTCACTGCTGACCAGACACCCAAATTCCACCTTCCCTCACCGTCAAATGTTCCAAATCCCTGCTTCCATGTCCAACCCTCACCAAGTCCATCTCATCCAACACGTTCAGTCTAACTCACCTGCATTGGCTCCCAGTCCTCTCGGTACCAAACCACATCAGGGGAGATTAAGGCTGATGAGCAAAACCTTGGTGAAAGAGGTCAGTTTAAGGAACGTCTTTAAGCAGGAATGAGAGGTCGCGAGGCGGAGAGGTTTATGGAAGTAATTCTCCAGTGTTAACAGGCAATGACATTAATTCCTGGTTGTCGGTAGAGATTTGTTGGGAAAGGGTATTTACGTTTACAAAGCTGAGACTGCTTGATGTGGATAAGGAGCAAATCAGCCATGACCTGAGTGAATGGGCAGGACAGGCTGGAGGGGCCGAATGGACTCCTCCTGTCTTCTTCAGGGCGTTATTAATCTCACTGCCAATGCACTGAATGTTTTCTGTTTGAAAGACATGACAAGATCGGGGTTCTCTCTGGACTCCCCTAAACTCTCCTGATGTTCCTCATGACTGGGGATTCCAGAACCAGGAGTCACAGTCTCAGGATACGGGGTATGCCATTTAGAACTGAGATGAGGAGAAACTTCTTCACTCTGAATGTGCTGAAACTATGGAATTCTAATACAGAAGGCTGTGGAGGCTAACTCATGAATTACATTCAAGAATGACATAACATTTTTTCTTAATGCCAACGGGATCAAGGGATCTGGGGAGAAAGCTGGAACAGGGTACTGTATTAGACAATCAGCCATGATCTTTTGTGAATGGCGGAGCAGGCCTGAAGGTCTGAATGGCCTCCTCCTGCTCCTATTTTCTATGTTTCTATGACTCATGGATTCATGTCGGAAGGAGCTGGTCAATAGTTCTGCTAGAATTTCCCTCTTTGCTGATGGGTTAATAAAGCAGATGGGATACTGAGCTTCATAAACAGAGGTCGAGAGTATAAAATTCAGGAAGTGATTCTAAACCTGTATAAAATAATAGTTTGTCCCCAGCTGGTGTATTGTGTCCAATTCGGGGAAAACACTTTAGGAAGGACATGGAGGCTTTGGTGAATGTACAGAAGAGATTTACTGGAACGGTTCCAGGGATGAGATTTTTACAGTTACACTGAAAGACTGGAAAAAATGGGATTGTTCTCCTTAGAGCAGAGAAGCTTAAAAGGAGATTTGATCGAGGTGTTTAAAATTGTGAAAGCTTTAGATAGAGGAAATAAAGAGAAATTGTTTCCAACGGCTGAAGGATTGTTAACCAGAGAGCACAGATCGAAGGTGATTGGCAAAGAAAACAGAGGTGACAGGAAGAAAAACGTTTTTTTTTTCACATGAATGCTTTATATTTGAAATGCAATGTCTGATAGTGTGGTGGAGACAGATTCAATAGTAGCTTTCAAAAGATGAATTGGATAAATAATTGAAAGAGAAAAAATCAACAGGCACTTTGACAAGGTCCCTCATGCCAGACTGGCACAAAAGGTGAAGTCACACAGGATCAGAGGTGAGCTGGCAAGATGGATACAGAACTGGCTCAGTCAATGACGACAGAGAGTATCAGTGGAAGGGTGCTTTTCTGAATGGTGAGCTGTGACTAGTGGTGTCCACAGGGATCAATGCTGGGACCTTTGCTGTTTGTATTGTGTATAAATGATTTGGAGGAAAATGATTAGTAAGTTTGCGGATGACACAAAGGTTGGTGGAGTTGCGGATAGTGATGAGGATTGTCAGAGGATACAGTAGGATATGGATGGGCTGGAGACTTGGGCGGAGAAATGGCAGATGGAGTTCAATCTGGACAAATGTGAGGTAATGCATTTCAGAAGGTCTAATGCAGGTGGGAAGTATACAGTAAATGGCAGAACCCTTAGGAGTATTGACAGGCAGAGAGATCTGGGCGCACAGGTCCACAGGTCACTGAAAGTGGCAACGCAGGTGGATAAGGTAGTCAAGAAGTCATACGGCATGTTTGCCTTCATCGGTCGGGGCATAGAGTATAAAAATTGGCAAGTGATGCTGCAGCTGTACAGAACTTTAGTTAGGCCACACTTAGAATATTGCGTGCAATTCTGGTCCCCACACTACCAGAAGGACTTGGAGGCTTTGGAGAGGGTACAGAGGAGGTTTATCACGATGTTGCCTGGTCTGGAGGGCATTAGCTATGAGGAGAGATTGGATAAACTCGGATTGTTTTCACCTGAACGACAGAGGTGGAGGGGCGACATGAGAGAGATTTACAAAGTTATGAGTGGCATGGACAGAGTGGATAATCAGAAGCTTCATCCCAGGGTGGAAGAGTCAGTTGCGAGGGGACATAGGTTTAAGGTGAGAGGGGCAAAGTTTAGAAGGGATGTGCGAGGCAAGTTCTTTACACAGAGGGTGGTGAGTGCCTGGAACTTGCTGCCGGTCGAGGTGGTGGAAGCAGGTACGATAGCGATGTTTAAAAGGCATCTTGACAAATCCATGAATAGGATGGGAATAGAGGGATATGGTCCCCGGAAATGCAGAAGGATTTAGTTTCGGCAGGCATCAAGATTGGCGCAGGCTTGGAGGGCCAAATGGCCTGTTCCTGTGCTGTACTGTTCTTTTTTCTTTGTTCTTTTTTCATTTGGAGAGGTTTGAGTTAATTAGGAAAAGCCAGCAATTATTTGTAAAAGGCAGAAAGTACTTCACTAATCGAATTGAACTGTGTGATGAAGTAACAGAGAAGGTTGCTGAAGGGAATGCAATAAACTTTATATGGATTTTAAGAAAGAGTTTAACAAAGTCGCACATAAAAGTCTGGTTAACAAAACTGAGGCTCGTGGAATGGGAGGGCCAGTGTCAGCTTGGATCATAAATTGACAAATGGACTGAAAGGAGCGAGTTGTGGTAAATAGTTGTTTTCCTGACTGGAAGATGGTAGATAGCAGTGTTCCCCAAGAATCAGTTCTCGGACCACTGCTTCTTTTGATGTGTATAAATGACGTGGATGTTGGAACACAGAATAAAGTTTCAATATTTTTGCCAATGATACCAAACTTGGAGGAATTTCAAACAGTGAGGATGATACCTTCGACTGCAACAGGACATAGATAGGCAAGCAGAATGGGCAGACAAGTGGCAAATGGAATTTAATACAGGCTAATATGAGGTGATGTATTTTGGCAGAAGGGATCGGGAGAGGCAATATAGACTTAATGACACAGTACTCGGGAGTGTGCAGGAACAGAGTGAAGTGGGCGTGCATGTGCATACATCTTTGAAGGTGGCAGGACATATTGAGAGAGTAGTCAGCAAAACCTGTGGCATCTTAGGCTTCATAAATAGAGGTGTTGAGTACAAAAGCATGGAAGTTATGCCGAACCTTTACAAAGCTCTGGTTCGGCCACAACTAGAATATTGCATCCTGTTCTGATCACCACACATTAGGAAGGATGTGAGGGTCCTTCAAGGGCATCAGAGGAGATCAGGGAGGGGAGGGTTTAGCAAAGTGGATTGGAAGGAGCTACCTGACTGTAATTGAGAGTCAGAGCAGTGAGAGTTAGTGAGGGTTGAGAACAAATATTTTGCCACAAAGCCAAAAAGGCTCCCAAATCTCGAGCCCCTTGGATATCAAGGATCAAACTGGGTAGGGTAAGGCACAAAAGTGAAGCTTATGTTAGATACCGAGAGCTCAAAACCACAGAAAGCCAAGAGGAGTGAGGAAAGTGCAGGGGTGAAATTAAGAAACAAATTAGGAAAGCAAAGAGAGGGCCAGAAAAAATATTACCAAGTAAAATGAAGGAAAACGCAAAGATGTTTTACAAATACATGGAGAACAAGAGGATAACTAAGGATAGAGTATTAGGGACTCAAAAGGGAACGTGTGTATGGAGGTGGGTAATGTGGCATGGTTCTTAATGAGTACTTTGTATCTGTCTTCATGAAAGAGGGGGAGCGATTGTAGTTACTGAGGAGGTGTGTGAAATATTGGATGGGATAAACTGAGTGAGAGGGAAATATTAAGGTGTTTGGCATCTTTGAAAGTGGAGAAATGGTCAGGCCTGGATTTATTGGAATCAGTTCAGAGAAGGTTGACTCGGCTGATTCCTGGGATGAAGGAATTGTCTTGTGAGGAATGATTGAACAGCTTGGGCCGAAATTCATTGGCATTCAGAAGAATGAGAGGTGATCTTATTGAAACATACAGGATTCTGAGGGGACTTGACAAGGCGGATGGTGGGAGGGTGTTCCCCTTGTGGGGGAGTCTAGAACTGGGAAGCACAGTTTAAAAATAAAGAGTCTCCCATTTATGACAAAGATCAGGAGGATTTTTTTCTGTCAGCAGTTGGTTGGACTTTGGAATTCTCACAACATTTAAGAAGTATTTAGATGAGCATTGGAAATGCCATAGCATACAAAGCTATGGGCCAAGTGCTGGAAAATGGGATGAGAATGGATAGGTGCTTGATGGCCGGCACGGATGGGCCGAAGGGCTTGTTTCTGTGCTGTGTAACTTTATGACTCTTCCCCAGGGTGCAGTGCAGCTTGGGGCAGTTTGCAGCAAACCAACAAGAGATGGGTCAGTTCTCCACTTAGTTTTAGGGAATGAAGCTGGGCCAGTGGAAAACGATTCAGAAAAAGTGGACTGGAAAAAACTACTTGAAGGTAAATCAGTGTCAGAGCAGTGAGAGGGAATCATTTCATCTTGGAGGATTTATTATTCAAGATTTATTGTTTATTTTCAGAGAAATTCAAATTCACAAAAAACATTCACCTTCCTACTGTTGCCTGACTGTCTCTGTTCCTTTCTCCATGTCTGTCCCTCCCTCTGTCTCTGTCTGTCTGTCTCTCTCTCTGTCCCTCTCTCTGCTGCACACTCTCCCTGTCCCCCTCTCTCTCTGTCCCCCTATTTCTCTCCATGTCCCCCCACTTCTGTCGCTCTCTCTGTCCTTCTGTCCCCCTTTACCCCCTCTCTCCTTGTCCCCCTCTCTCTCTCAGGTGCTGTCCACAGTGACGCTCAGTTTGAGTCCCACCAGGGCCACTCAGATCCTGAACTCACTACTGCCTTGGTTCAAACATGGACAAAGGGGCTGAACTCCAGATGTGAGCTGAGAGTGATCGCCCTGGATATCAAGGCAGTATTTGACCGAGTCTGTTATCAAGGAACCCTGGCAAACTGGAGTCAATGGGAATCAGGGGGAAAAGTCTCCGCTGGTTGGAGTCACACCTTGCACAAAAGAAGATGGTTGTGTTTGTTGGAGGTCAATCTTCTCAGTCCCAGGACATCACTGTGGGAATTCCTCAGGGTAGTGTCCAAGGCCCAACCATCTTCAGCTTCATCAATGACCTGCCCTCCATCGTAAGGTCAGAAATAGGGATGTTCACTGGTGATTCTATGATGTTCAGTACCGTTCGTAACACCTCAGATACTGAAACAGTCCATGTCCATATGCAGCAAGAACTGGACAGCATTCAGGCTTGGGCTGATAAGTGGCAAGTAACATTCACACCACACAAGTGCCAGGAAATGACCATCTTCAATAAGAGAGAATCTACCCATCTCCCCTTGGCATTCAATGAATGGCATTGTCATCACTGAATCCCCCCATTATCAACACACTGGGGGTTACCATTGGCCAGAAACTGAACTGAACCAAGCACATAAATACTGTGGCTACAAGAGCAGGTCAGAGGCTAGGAACACGATGGCGATTAACTCACCTCCTGACTCCCCAAAGCCTGTCCACTGTTTACAAGGCACAAGTCAGTGGTTTGATGAAATACTCTCCACTTGCCTGGATGGGTGCAGCTCCAACAACATTCAAGCAGCTCGACACCATCCAGGACAAAGCAACCCGCTTGATCAGCACCCCATCCACCACCTTCAACATTCACACCCTCCACCCCTGCCCCACAGTGGCAGCAGTGTGTACCATCTACAAGATGCACTGCAGCAACTCACCAAGGCTCCTTCGACAGCACCTTCCGAACCCACGACCTCAGCTCACCACCACCTTCTCAAGGTCAGTTAGGGATGGGTAACAATGTTGGTCTTGCCAGTGACACCACATCATAAGAATTAAAAATAAAAACATGAAAATACGTTCCACAGGGAGACCATTCAGCCCATCCTGCTGTCTCTTTGGAGGTCCTATCCAATTTCTCCCACTACATCCCCCCCCTTGCTCTTTCCCCACAGGCCTGCAAATGTTACCTTTGCACTATTTATCCAGTTCCCGTTTGAAACTTGCTGTTCAAATCAGCAATTCAGGAGAAACTGCTTTCCCCAGAGAGTGCTGAGAATGTGGAACTCGCTACCACTGGGAGTGGTTGAGGTGAATAGTCTCGATGCATTTAAGGGGAAGCTGGATAAACACAAGAGGGAGAAGGGAATCGAAGGATATGTTGATGGGGTGAGATGGAGAGGGGTGGGAGGAGGCTCCTGTGGAGCAGTAACTCCAGTACGGACCTGCTGGGCCGAATTACCTGTTTCTGTGTAATTCCATTGAATCTGCTTCCAACGCCCTTTCAGCCAGCGCATTCCAGATCACAACAACTCACTGTGTAAAAAACAATCTCCTCATCTCCCGTCTCACTGGCAAGAGCTGGAAGATGGGATGAGACAGAATAACTCTTTGACAGCCAGCATGATGGGCCGAATGGCCTCCTTCTGTGCGAAAATATTCCCGCATTTAATCGCTGGTTACTGAGAGAGGGGGAAGAGGAGGGAGAGAGAGAGAACAGACAGGGGAGAGAGCAGGTTGGGCTGTAACAGAAGGAGAAATGGAGAGTGAGAGAATCTGTTGCTCCAGGATCAGCATCGGAACAGTTCAATATTTGAATAAAAATTTTTTGCTGTTTGATGGTGAGTTTATGAAGATTGAACATATACATTAAGGCCCCAGTGAGATTTGAACTCACGACCCCTGGTTTACAAGACCAGTGCTCTAACCCCTGAGCTATGGAGCCACCTGCTGCAAGCAGCTGAGCATTGCCCAGTTAGTGCTGTGTGTTTGAAGAATGAGATCAGAGTCACTGATGCTTTCGGATTGTTCGAGAATCACTGAATTCTTACAGCACAGAGTTGGCCATTCGGCCCATTGTCTCTGCACTGGCTCTCCAACAGAGCAATTTACTCAGTGCCTTTCCCCGCCTTCTCCCTGTAGCCCTGCACTTTCTTCCTTAGAGTCCCTTGAGATGAGGATCCAGCTGGAGGGTGAATGGACTGTCGAATTAATGTGTGTAGCGTTAAGCCCACTATGCGATCGTGGTCCCACGGGCCATCGATCTGGTCAGGGGGGGAAATGATTCCCGTTCCTCCGGCCTGGGGATTCTGCTGTGGGGAGGAAACTTCACCATCTCTGAAGTTAAGGAGCTGGTGGGCAGTCGCCTCCTCGTAGCAGATGTCATGTACAACAACGCTCCGCTCCGGTTAATCAACATGTACGCCCCGGTCCAATACAACGAGAGACTGACCGTCCTCCAGCAGCTCCCACTGCTGCTGGTGACGTCCAGGCCGGTCACTCTAGTCGGTGACTACAACTGCATCATCGATGCAGCTGGATGATTCGGCAGAGACGACAGCAAACTGGACTCTACATCCAGATTCCTAATGGAAACAGTAAAAGATGCCAAGCTGCACGATGTCAAGACCGGACGGGTCTGCCCGTTCCAGGATTGACTTCCTGTTTGTGTCCCGTGCTTTCACGGTCAGATCCACCGACGTCAAGCCGCTGTTTTTCTCTGACCACTGCCTCTTCCTGGCCGACTGTCATTTCCAGAATGACCAGCGGGTTGGCAGGGGGACATGGAAACTGAATGTTACACTGCTAACCCCAGAGAACGTTGAGGAACTCAAAAGGGATTACAGAGGTTGGAGAACCGTGAAACACCTCTTTGAGTCTCTGGTTCACTGGTGGGAAGCGATCAAGGAGAACATCAAGAGGTTCTTTATCCTCAAAGGTGTTCAGAGGGTGAGAGAGAGACGGAGGGAAATGTCCCGACTCCAGAAAAGAATGCAGAATCTGCTCCGGCTGCAGTCGATGGGGGTCGAGGTCAAGGAGGATCTCCAAGAGGTGAAGAGTCAGCAGGCCTCGCTCTTTGCCACGGAATCCTCCAAGATCATCTCCCAGTCCAGAGACCACTCAGTTGAGCAGGGTGAGACGTGCTCGCGTTACTTCTTCCAAAAGGTACACAGAGAGATGTCTGTGATCAGCAGCCTGAAGGAAGAGGGTGGCTCGGTAACGTCTTTACAGTCTGAGATACCAAGGATCAGCAAATCCTTTTCTGCTGAACGTGAAGCCAAGGGACAGCACGGCCTCCAGCCTTTCCTGTCATCTATCACGGAGGTCTTAGATGACAGCACGCGGGAGAGTCTGGACAAACCTGCCCATCACTGTGCAAATTCAGGAGCTACCAGCGACTCTGCAGCTGCCCTGGAGAAACAAATAACATTCAAAATCTTTCACTCAGTTTGGATAAATGAGGAGAGACTGTTTCCAATAGCAGAGACGTTTCAGGAAGCAGAGAGCACAGAATAAAGGTGAATAATGATGGGAGAGCAATACGAGGAGAGAATCAGGGGAAATAATCCACAGCAAGTTGTTCCAGTCTGGAATTCACTGTCTGACAGTTTGGTGGATTTAATATTCACTTTCAAAAGACAACTGGATCAATACCTCAATTCATCTTATTGATAGCAAAGAAGATAGCAGCACAAAAAGAGAAGAGAGAGATGTCAGAACTTTAATGATGAAGAATTCAACACAACATATTTAGGCAGTTATTTTCATTTGTAAATGATTGGACTTTATTTGATGTTGTATTTCTGCATTATCCTTTAATCACACAAAATAATTTTCCAAACAGCGACCAGTTTAAATTTAGAAGCGTCTATATAGTTAGAAAGTAGCGATTTAACACAAACTGTAGTTAAATTATTTTATTAAGCATCTCAAGGTTACATCCAGTGTCACAGTCACAAAAACTTAAGTTCTTTTAACTTGGAGGAAACTTTCAAACTCTCCGGCACAGAATCTCCACATCAGCAATGGCTCACCATCACCATCTGCTGGTGACCCTGTCTCACTGCAGTTTTTCATCAAGATGGAGAGTGACGGATGTTGATGCTGAGACAAGGTTCCTGAATCTTAGTAAAGGAAATTAGGAAGGTATGAGGCGCGAATTTGCTATGACGGATTGGGAAACGTTACTTAAAGGGATGACGGTGGATAGGCAATGGCAAACATTCAAAGAGCGCATGGATGAACTGCAACACGTGTTTATCCCTGTCTGGTGCAAAACGAGAACGGGAAAGGGAGCCAAAGGTTCCGAAGAAGGGTCACAGACCCGAAACGTTAACTCTGCTTCTCTTTTCACAGGTGCTGCCAGACCTGCTGAGTGGTTCCAGCATTTCTTGTTTTTATTTCAGATTTCCAGCATCCGCAGTATTTTGCTTTTATATTAAGGTAGCCAAACCATGGCTTCCAAGGGAAATTAGAGATAGCATCAGATCCAAGGAAGAGGCATATAAATTTGCCAGGAAAGACAACAGACCTGAGGATTGGGAGCAGTTTAGAATTCAGCACAGGAGGACCAGGGGATTGATTAAGAAGGGGAAGATAGAGTACGAGAGCAAGCTTGTGGGGAACATAAAAACTGACTGCAAACGTTTCTATAGGTTTGTGAAGATAAAAGGATTGGTGAAGACAAATGGCGGTCCCTCACAGACAGAAACAGGGGAATTTATTATGGGGAATAAGGAAATGGCTGACCAACTAAATGCATACTTTTGTTCTGTCTTCACAAAGGAGGACACAAATATCATACCAGAAATGTTGGGGAACGCAGGGTTTAGTGAGAGAGAGGAACTGAAAAAATCAGCATTAATAGGGAAATGGTGTTGGGGAAATTGATGGGATTGAAGCCCAATAAATCCCCAGCGCCTGATGGTATTCATCCCAGAGTACTTAGGAAAGTGGCCCCAGAAATAGTGGATTCATTGGTGGTCAGATTCCAAGACTCAAGAGACTCTGGAACTGTTCCTACAGATTGGAGGGTAGCTAATGTAACCCCACGATTTAAAAAGGGAGGGAGAGAGAAAGCAGGGGATTATAGACCAGTCAGCCTGACGTCGGTAGTGGGGAAAATTCTAGAGTCCATGATCAAACATTTTATACCAGAGCACTTGGAGAACAGTGGTAGAATCGGACAGAGTCAGCATGGATTTACAAAAGGGAAATCACGCTTGACAAATTGACGAGAATTCTTCGAGGATGTAACTGTTAGTGTTGACGAGGGGGAGCCAGTGGATGTGGTTTATTTGGATTTTCAGATGGCTTTCGACAAAGTCCCTCCTGAGAGATTAGTATGTAAAATTAAAGCGCATGGGATTGGGGGGTAGTGTATTGCGATGGATAGAAAATTGGTTGGCAGACAGGAAACAAAAAGTAGGGATAAATGGGTCTTTTTCCGAATGGAAGGCAGTGACTAGTGGGGTACTGCAGGGATCGGTGCTGGGACCCCAGCTATTCGTAATATACATTAATGATTTAGAAGAGAGAACTAAGTGCAATATCTCCAAATTTGCAGATGAGACAAAACTGGGTGGGAGGTTGAGTTGTGAGGACGATGCAAAGAGGCTTCAGGGTGATTTGGGCAAGTTGGGTGAGTGGGCTAATGCATGGCAGATGCAGTATAATGTGGATAAATGTGAGGTTATCCACTTTGGTAGCAAAAACAGGAAGGCAGATTATTATCTGAATAGCTATAAACTGAGAGAGGGGAATATGCACTGAGATCTGGGTGTTCTCATACACCAGTCACTGAAGGTAAGCATGCAGGTGCAACAAGTGGTAAAAAAGGCAAATGGTATGTTGGCCTTCATAACGAGAGGATTCCAGTACAGAAGCAGGGATGTCTTGCTGCAATTATATAGGGCCTTGGTGAGGCCACACCTGGAATATTGTGTGCAGTTTTGGTCTCCTTATCTGAGGAAGGATGTTCCAGCTCTGGAGGGAGTGCAGCGAGTGTTTACCAGACTGATTCCTGGGATGGCGGGACTGACGTATGAGGAGAGATTGAGTCGGTTAGGATTATATTCGCTGGAGTTCAGAAGAGTGAGTGGGGATCTCACAGAAACCTATAAAATTCTAACTGGACCTGACAGGATAGATGCAGGAAGGATATTCCCGATGTTAGGGGAGTCCAGAACTAGGGGTCATAGTCTAAGGATACGGGGAAAACCTTTCAGGGCTGAGGTGAGGAGAAATTTCTTCACCCAGAGAGTGGTGAGCCTGTGGAATTCGCTACCACAGAAAGCAATTGACGCCAAAACCTTGTTTTCAATGTTTTCAAAATGAGTTAGATATATCTCTTGGGTCTAAAGTGATCAAAGGGTATGGGGCGAAAGCCGGAGCAGGCTACTGAGTTGGATGTTCAGCCCTGATCATAATCAATGGCAGACCAGGCTTGAAGGACAAAATGGCCTACTCCTGCTCCTATTTTCGATGTTTCTATGTTTTTGCCCCGCTCACTGTCTCCATCCGTTGGTGCCCCTGTCTCACTGCAGTTACTGCCCCCTCTCACCATCCCCATCTGCTGGTGTCCCTGCCTTACCGCAGTTAATGCCCTTCTCACCATCTCCATCTGCTGGTGTCCCTGCCTTACCGCAGTTAATGCCCTTCTCACCATCCCCATCTGCTGGTGTCCCTGCCTTACCTCAGTTAATGCCCTTCTCACCATCTCCATCTGCTGGTGTCCCTGCCTTACCGCAGTTAATGCCCTTCTCACCATCTCCATCTGCTGGTGTCCCTGTCTCACTGCAGTTACTGCCCCTCCCACCATCTCCATCTGCTGGTGTCCCTGCCTCACTGCAGTTTCTGCCCCTCTCACCATCTCGCATCACTGTGATTTGCAGCTTTGTCCATTTTGCTCTACGTCCAGGGTGGGTTTAGTTGAATCCAGCTGAGATTTTCAATGACGCCTTTTTGCTAAACAATTCATGAATCTTCTGCTGGGCAAGTCCCGCCTCAATACGTCAGATCATCAAGAAAATATAATCTCAGAATCAGACTTAAATTCATTTCAGGTCTCAGTGCTGTGAATATAAAATGCACTTTCTGTCCTGTGGGGAGTGCAGGGAATGAACTATGAAATGGGATTTAATTCCAGTGTTTGAAACTCTTCAGCTCTTTCTATGATTTCACTAATTTAACAATGAGATTGAGAGGGTATTTCACCGCCTTCTTCAGCTCCTGTCTGAATTTAGTCTGGGTCACAGTGTAAATACACGTGTTGGTGCAGGAACTGAGAAGCTGCAGCATATTTGCTGTGTGATCTGTGATAAAGAGAGGGTCAGTGTAGGAGGAATAATTCTGAATATTTGCAAATTGCCTGTAAATGACAAACACAACTAGTGTCGCCCATAACAGTATAAAACTGCCAGATATACTGAAGAGCAAAATAATTGATTTTCTGCGATTCTCCAATTCTGGGTCCTTGTGATTCTCTCCATTGCTGTGGCTCCGGAATTCCTTGCGGACTTTACTGGAGAATAAAATCCGTCTGACAGTCAGAACATTGAGCATCAAAATCAGAAAGACCGGAACACAAGGGGTTAAAATGAGGTCAAACAAATCAAAAGCCCTCCATGTGGGGGAAGTATAGAAGCTCAGTTTCAAGAAACAACCCATGGGAACATTATCAATAATGTAATATTGTTCCAGTGTAAAGTACCAGGGGAGAGACACTAAACAGCCCAGCACACTCACTGTTCCTACAACCACAGCCGCCGTTTTCTCGCTGCAATATTTTGTTTTCAGCTTCTCACAACAAATGGCCACAAATCGATCAAAGGTGAAAGTGACTGTGAGCCAGACAGAAACAACTGTGGCTGCAGAAAGCAGAACGACAATGAGAGAACAGACAGGAGTAATTCTCAGGAATGAATATGGGAAATAAATTAAAGCAATCCAGTTCAATATGGGATCAGTGATAACGATGAGGAGATCAGCCACTGCCATTCCCACCAGGTAGACAGTGGTACATTTGGAGAGACCGCACTTTCCTCGGGACAGGATCACAATCGCCACCAAGTTAACTGGAAGAGAGCGAAAAGAAAGCAGAGAAATTACTGATCAGACATGGAGACAAAGCAGCAGTTTGACAGGATCTGGGCTGATATTGATAGTTTTGTTGCTGCATCGAACAGTGGAACCTGATTCATTGACCTGGGCAGTGCTTTGTCACAGTGAAATGTTTGAAAACACAATTATTAATAATGAATTGGGAAATTGATACAGAAAGTGAATGCACTGTCAGCACTGGATCGACTGGAAGTACTGAGTGAGGATGCAGTACTGGCGGGGAAATGAGATGGGGTTTTACAGAGATGAAATCCAATGTGTTAATTGGGAATTTGTCTCAGACTGTTCGTTGGGAATGTTTGGGCAGAGCGGGATGTGCAGCTGGTTTGTTGCTCTGGGTTCAGAGAACCGACAGGGACTGTTACCAAATGGGAAAAGGCTGGAAACTGCAGCGCTGAGTTTGAGTGTTCATATCAGCCATGATATAGAATAGCAGAGCAGGCATGAAGGGCTGAACGGCCTCCTCCTGCTCCGATGTTCCTCTATTGCTATTAGGATGGACGAGGCAGCTGGAGGTGGATCCAGTGAGTGAGATTGGGAGGGAGTGAGGGAAAAGGACATGTTGGAGCTGGAGGGGAGAGGGGAGGAGATGGTTTGGGAAAGTAGATAAACTGAAGTAATGGATGAGGAGACTGAGGATTCAATACAGTGAGAGGAGAGGCTGAGATTCACAGGGAGAGACTGCAGCAGAGTGTTAGAGGAAATCTAATCTATAGATCCCAGTAATACAACTCAATTAATACATTTAAACAATAATCCCTGTGGTTATTGGTGTTGGAGAACACATCATTGCTTATACAATATAGTCAATATATTTAGTTTGTACAGGCAATTAAATTTAAATGTATTTCTGATTTCAACCTCGCTCTTTATTGAAATCAGCAGTCGCAGAGATTTTAAAGTGCAGTGTTTTAGCAACGAATTGCAATCAGTGAAGAACTGATTCTATTATGTTTATTCAGTCAATAAGTAAGGAATAGGAACTTTCTCCAAAACAATATGAGGAGCTGACAGAAATGAACACAGAGGATCAAGTCCAACAGGAAAATGAATGCAATCTGACAACAGACAACTTCAACTCACAGTTTTTCTCACTGATTGTTCTGGACATTCCAGCACTTTATGACAGTGAATTATTTACACTGCTGTTTCTTTCTCTTTCTCTTTACTTCTGCTTATCTCTTTCCTTCGATGTCGTTCTCCCTGCTTCTTTTCTCCTTCCCTATCTCTCTGGAGTACTCACACCCAGCAAATGTTACTTCATGCTGCTTTTCACATAAATTTATTCCTGACATTCTGCACCTGTGTTCTTTTCACCAGCCCCAGGTTCAATGACTCTATTCTCAGAGTCCGTTTGTTCAATGGTGACACTGATATGAATAATTTAATGGCAAAATACACCGTTAGAATGTGGGAATGTTTAATTAATAAAACACCAACATCAGCGCTGAGCTAATAATCTACAGATAAATGAAAAGACTTTTGATTCCAACTGATAGAGTGTAAACCAGTAGATCATGACATCAATACTTTCTATTTTACAATGTAGTCTAGTGAGAGTGAAGGCTCCACAGTGAAGCAGAGAGGGAGATGTGAAAGTGTCAGCAGCAAACTCAGTTCAGTAGCCAGACCTCTGAAGCAACGTCAGACACACACAGAATGAAATAATATTTGATAATACTGATAACCAATAAATACATTGAAATCCCAGTTAAAGTGAGCCATGTTATTGGGGAGAGAGGACATTGTGCTGTCCCCTTGTAACACTGAGACTGTGAGATGTCTCATTGTCAATCACTGAAACAAATTTCATAAAAATGTTCCAGGACTGGTTAGATCCACATCATTAAACTGTTAAAAACTCCTGATGGTCTGACTCTTGATCCTAACTGAGATATTTCATTCACTACATTCAATACAGAGAATAATCCAGCAATAATAGCAGGGTACCATGATTACTTAAATCAATACCACTCAAGACATCATACAAATCCTGCAAGACTGAAAGTGTAGTCAATGAGGAGATTCCAATGGTAACTTGCTGGAAAAGAACAGGTAACTATGTAACACACACAGCGAGAAATAATACTGAATGCAGCAGCACAGTTAACATCGACTTGCACCATTAACAGCTGAAATACTGGCTTACCAGGTACTCCAATTGCTGCAATTACAGGATAGTAAATGTCTTCTATCTGACAGATTACTGGATATCCCATTTCGGTGAGGAGCAGAGACTTCTGTTAGCCTGGAGCCCACAGCTGCAGCAGGCACTCTGAGCTGATCCATTCCAATGGGTCCCAATTTATACAGGGGATAAGTCTCCACTGACATGGTAAGACCCCTGATCATTAATATTAGTTACACTCACCTGAACAAATACATTACATCAGCATCTTTGACTCTGATGTAAATAGTGTGGTGGATAAAACACAATCATTTCAATGTCAATGACCTTTTCTTCCAAAGACCTCTCTCGGGAATAAACTTGAAATCTATACTCATACTGGACAGATGCTACAATTATTTGTGGCGTCATTTATATTTTGCATATTATTGTATTGACCTTGTTCACTCCTGGAGTTTCCATTGTAAATGTAACTGATCTGTCTGCAGTGGACACTGAATCCAGGGACAAAAGCAATCCTGTTTCACTCTGTTTCTGCTTTCCCAGTTAAAATGTCAACTTTGAGTCTCTGATTTGGGACCACGTTCAGCGTTACAGCCTAGAAATTACTGTGGGTGACATTCGGGGGCAGACACTGTACACGTCCATTGGGGAGGCAGTCACATCGTGATAATCACACTGGGGTAGTAATCCAGAGGCCCAACCCAAAGGCCTGGTGACTGTGGTTCAAATCCTACCATGGCAGATGCTGGAATTTAAATTCAATTAATTATCAGAAGTCTGCAATTGAAAGCTAGCCTGTATAATGGTGCTGTGAAACTATCATTGATTGTTGTCAACACCTACTTGGTTCACTGATTCCTTTCAGAAAAGGAAATCTGCCATCATTACCTGGTCTGGCCGACGTGTAGCTACAGAGCCAGAGCAATGGAGCTGACTCTGAACTGCCCTCTGAAACGGCCGAGCAGGCTGTCAAGGGCAACAAATGCTGACCTTGCCAGCGGAGCTCACATCACATGAAAGAATAAAAGAAAATCTTCTCTCTGCTATTTCACTGTAAATATGTACTTGTTTATTCTATAATGGTTAATTGCTCGGGTAAAATTACAACTGTGCCAACTCCTGACTCCTTTCCTCCAATTCACTGCTGACCAGACACTCAAATTCCAGCTTTCCTCACTATCAACTGTTCCCAATCCCTGCTTCCATGTCCAACCCTCACCAAGTCCATCTCGCCCAACACCTTCAGCCTAACTCACCTGCACTGGCTCCCAGTCCTCTTAGTACCAAACCACATCAGAGGAGATTAAGGCTGATGACCGAAAGCTTGGTCAAAGAGGTTAGTTTTAAGGAACGTCTTTAAGCAGGAATGAGTGGTCGAGAGGTGGAGAGGTTTATGGAAAGAATTCTCCAGTGTTAACAGACAATAACATTAATTCCTGGATGTCGGTAGAGATTTGTTAGGAAAGGGTATTAATGTTTACGAAGCCGTGACTGATTGATGTGGATTAGGCGCAAATCAGCCAGTAACTGCTTGAATGGGCAGGACAGGCTCGAGGGGCTGAATGGCCTCCTCCTGTCTTCTTCAGGGCTTTATTGATATCACTGACAATACATTGATGGCTTTCTGCTTGAAAAAAGCTGACCAGGTCGGGCTTCTCTCTGGACTCCCCTAAACCCTCCCGCCAGTCTTGGAATGACTCATGAATTCATGTCGAAGGGAACTGGTCGATGGTTCTGCTAGAATTTCCCTCTTTGCTGATAGGTTAATAAAGCAGATGGAATCCTGAGCTTTATAAACAGAGGTCTAGGGTATAAAAGTCAGGAAGTTATTCTAAACCTCTATAAAATAATAGTTTGTCCCCAGCTGGAGTATTCTGTCCAATTCTGGGAAAACACTTTCGGAAGGACATGGAGACTTTGGTGAATGGACGGAAGAGATTTACTAGAACGGTTCCAGGATGAGATTATTACAATTACACTGATAGACTGGAGAAGCTGGGGCAGTTCTCCTTCGAGCAGAGAAGCTTAAAAGGAAATGTGATCGAGGTGTTTAAAATTGTGAAAGCTTCAGGAGAAACTGTTTCCAATGGCTGAAGGATTGATAACCAGAGAGCACAGATTGAAGGTGATTGGCAAAAAAAACAGAGGTGACATGAGGATAATCTTTTTTTTTCACACGGATGCATCAGATTTGAAATGCAATGCCTGATGGTGTGGTGGAGATAGATTCAATAGTAGCTTTCAAAAGATGAATTGGATAAATAATTTAAAGAGAAAAAAATCAACAGGCATTTGGAGAGGTTTGAGTTAATTAGGGAAAGGCAGCAAGGATTTGTAAAAGGCAGAATGTACTTGACTAATCGAATTGAATTGTTTGATGAAGTAACAGAGCAGGTTGATGAAGGGAATGCAAAGAATTTATATGGATTATAAGAAAGTGCTTGACAAAGTCGCACATAAAGTCTGGTTAACAAAACTGAGGCTCATGGAATAGGAGGGCCAGTGTCAGCTTGGATCATAAATTGGCAAATGGACAGAAAACAGCGAGTTGTGGTAAATAGTTGTTTTTCATATTGGAAGGTGGTGGATAGTGGTGTTCCCCAAGAGTCAGTGCTCGGACCACTGCTTCTTTTGATATGTATAAGTAACTTGGATGCTGGAGCACAGAGTAAAATTTCAATATTTTTGCCGATGTACCAACCTGGAGAATTTCAAACAGTGAGGACGATACCAGTCGACTGCACCAGGACATAGATAGGCGAGCAGAATGGGCAGACAAGTGGCAGATGGAATTTAATGCAGGCAAGTGTGAGGTTATGTATTTTGAGAGAAGGGATAGGGAGAGGCAATATGGAATTAATGGCACAGTTCTCGGGAGTGTGCAGGGACAGAGTGACATATGCATGTGTCTTTAGCACTCCTTGATTCTTTCAGTAACTGTTGTTTACAAACTCAGTCCTAAAGACCTTCTGATGACCTCTTTTTCAAAAAAACAGTTCCACCATCTTTGAAGGTGGTGGAACATATTGAGAGAGTAGTCAGCAAAACATGTGGCATCTTAGGCTTCATAAATAGAGGTGTTGAGTACAAAAGCATGGACATTATGCTGAACCTTTACAAAGCTCTGGTTAGGCTACAACTGGAATATTGCATCCAGTTCTGGTCACCACACATTAGGAAAGATGTGAGGGTCTTTCAGGGGCATCAGAGGAGATGTTAGATCCAGGGACGGGAGGGTTTAGCAAAGTGGATTGGAAACAGCTAACTGAAGGTAAATGAGTGTCAGAGCAGTGAGAGTTAGTGAGGGTTGAGAACAAATATTTTCCCACAAAGCCAAAAATGGTGAGACTCCCAAATCGAGAGCCCTTTGGATATCAAGGAGCAAAGCGGCTAGAATAAGGCACAAAAGGGAAGCCTATGTTAGATACCGAGAGCTCAATACCACAGAAAGCTGAGATAGTGAAGAAATTGCAGGGGTACAATTAAGAAGAAAAGCAAAAAATATTCCTGTGTAGAATGTAAGAAAGCACAAAGATGTTTTATTAATACATGAAGAACAAGAGGATAACTAAGGATAGAGTATTCGGGACCAAAAGGGGAACGTGTGTATGGAGGTGGGAGCTGTGGCATGGTTCTTAATGAGTACTTCGTGTCTGTCTTCATGAAAGAGGAGGAGCGATGCAGACATTGCAGTTAAAGGGGAGTGTGTGAAATATTGGATGGGATAAACTGAGTGAGAGGGAAATATTAAGGTGTTTGGCATCTTTGAAAGTGGAGAAATGGTCAGGCCTGGATGTATTGGAATCAGTTCAGAGAAGGTTGACTAGGCTTATTCCTGGGATGAAGGAGTTGACATGTGAGGAATGGTTGAACAGGTTGGGCCTATACTCATTGGAGTTTAGAAGAATGAGAGGTGATCTTATTGAAACATACAAGATTCTGAGGGGACATTACAGGGCGGATGCTGGGAGAATGTCCCCTTGTGGGGGAGTCTAGAACTGGGGGGCACAGTTTAAAAATAAAGAGTCTCCCATTTATGACAAAGCTGAGGAGGATTTTTTTTGCGTCAGCGGCTGGTTAGACTTTGGAATTTTCACAACATTTAAGAAGTATTTAGATGAGCACTAGAAATACCACAGCATACAAGGCTATGGACCAAATGCTGGAAAATTAGATTATAATAGAAAGGTGCTTGATGTCCAGCACGGACACGATGGGCTGAAGGGCCTGTTTCTGTGCTTATTACTCTATGACTCTTCCCCAGGGAGCAGTGGAGGTTGGGTCAGTATGTAGCAAGGCCAACAAAAGATGGGTCAGTTCTACATTTAGTTTTGGGGAATGAATCTGGGCCAGTGGAAGTCGATTCAGAAAAAGTGGACTGGAAAAAGCTACTTGAAGGTAAATCAGTGTCAGAGCAGTGAGAGTGAATCATTTCATCTCGGAGGCTTTATTATTCAAGATTTATTGTTTATTTTCAGAGAAATTCAAAATCACAAAAAACATTCACCTTCCTACTTTTGCCTGACTGTCTCTGTTCCATTCTCTGTCTCACTCCCTCCCTCTCTGTCTGTCTGTCAAACTCTCTCTGTCCCTCTCTCTGCCGCTCTCTCTCTCCCTGCCCCCTCTCTCTGTGTCTCCCTATTTTTTTCTCTCTCTCTCTCTCTGTCCCTCTCTCTCCCTGTCCCTCTCTCTCTCTCTGAATGAGAGTAACAGGAATAAGAGAGATGCAGGAGTATGAGGAAAATATAGAGGGAATCAGAGGGGGAGAGGGGTAGCCAGCTGTTATGACACTGCTGCTTGTGGGATCTTGCTGTGCACAAATGATCTGCAGTGTTTCCAACATTGTCACAGTGACGACCACTTTAAAAATTAATTCATTGTGAGTCAAATGCTTCCAATTCATTTCAATTCATTTTAACTGAAGTTCTGAGTTTAAATTTCTCTCTCTGTCTCTCTTCAGCTTTCTTCCCCCATGTCTCTCTATTTAAACCTTTAATAGTAAAAAACAAATACAGTGATTTGCTTGTTGTTTTAAATGGAGAGACAGTAATATTTCAAAGCTCATTTCAATAAAGATTATTCATGAAATAGAGGGGAAGAAACGGGTATGAACAGAGAGGGACACAGGGGCGAATGAAATAGGAACAGAGAGAGAGAGATACAGAGACACGGAGAGAGATAAAGAGACAGACACACAGACACACACTGGTGGAGGGAACTGTCTGAACCCTTTTAGCCTCTGGCTTACTAATTGTGATTTGTTTGTATTTGGGTGTTGCTGAGAGATTGTCTGTGTCACCGAGGGGAATTCCTGGCCTCTTGCTATGCTATTATGTTTTAGAATGCCTTTGAATTAATTTTCTCACTCTTGCCTTAGGAATTTTCATTCTGAAAACTGCATCGTGAAGATGAAAAGAGGGAAAGTCTGGGATGAGGAATCCTTGGACAGGAGCTTCCTCCAGATGGGACGGACTGAGGCCTTGTCCACAAGCTGCACCCAAAGGGCCCACGTGAGTTGTGTCCGTTTATTTCCAGAGGTTTAATTTCCTCCCTGGGGCCCTGGGTTAACTAGTCCCTGGTGGATTGGGGCCCTGGAGTTTTAAACAGGTTGAAAGTCTGGGGTTAAAGGAGCAGCCCCAGGAGGGAGCCCCATTTGCCACTTGCTCCTTCCAGCCCTGTCTGTGAGGTTTGCTGCTGTTTTGGGCAATGCAATGAAGCTTACAGTTAAATGCGTTGCAGGGTGCCCATTTTAATTCATTTTACTGTAGTTCTGAGGTTAGCTTTCTCTCTGTCTCCACATTCTTTCCCTGTGTCTCTATCTGCCCCACCCCCCCATGCTTTCTCTTCTCTGTCTCTGTTTCACACTCGCCTTCTCCAATTGATTCTTTAAGAAATAAAAAACATGCCACACACAGCAATGTGATTTGTCCTTATTTGAAATGGTCCCCTTTCTGGGGACTGAGGGGAAATCTGGCTGTTATCACATTGCTACCTGTGGGATCTTGCTGTGCATCAAGTGCCCTGCAGCATTTCCTACAGGACAACAATTAGGAGACCTTAATATTCAGCTTCCTGAGGGTCTGAGTGTGGATTTCTAGCTGTTTATCTCCATCTTCCTCCGCGTTTCTCTCCTTCACACTTTCTCTATTTTAACCATTAATCAATAGGTGCCACAATGTGACATGTGGTTATTTTAAACAGTGACAGAAACATTTCAGAGGACGCTTCAATCCAAGATTAAATCCGGGATCGAGAAAAAAAAACAGATATGGATGGGGTGGGTAGGGGAGAGCAGGAGAAAGTCAGGGGGAGGGGTGTTTGAGATTTACAAACTGCAGGAATGTTCCTCTCTCTGGGATCCCTCAACTAACATCAATAAACAGATTATCTGCATATTATCATATTGCTGCCTGTGGGATCTTGCTGTGCGGGTGGGGGAGGGAAGGGAGAGAAAGATGGAGAAAGACAGAGCTCTCTCTCTGGGAAAACTGAATTTTGAAGTGGGATCTTGCTGTGCACTGCTTGCCCCCAGAATTCCTTGCATTGTAACAGTGACTGCACTTTCGAAGTGAATTCATTGTTTGTAAAGCTCTCCTGAAGGCTTGGAATTAAGGTGCTGAACTTGAAGGCGGTATAATTCCCGAATGATGCTGGTGGTTTGGGCAGTGCCCTGAATTTGAGGCTTAAACGAAAAGTGCAGCAGCCATTTGAATTGTGAGTCAGGTTCTGAAAGTGGCTTTCTCTGTCTCTCTATTTCTCTCCATCTGTCTCTCTGAATGTGAATAACAGAAGAGAGAGAGAGAGAGACGCAGGTGATTGAGGGAAACATGGGAATCAGAGGGGAAGAGAAGGTGTATCTGGCTGTTGTCACACTGTGCTTATGGGATCTTGCAGTGCACAAATGGCCTGCAGCATTTCCAACATTGCAACAGTGACGACCACTAATTCACTGATTGTGAAATGCTTCTCTGAATCAGGAAATAAATGGCCGACATTTGAAGGTGTGTCAAGGATTGTTTTCATTTGAATTCATATTTTCAGGGCTCAGAATGTGGATTTCTCTCTCTATCCTTCTACAGGGGAGGGGATGGGGGTCACCAGTGTTTGTGTGTTTTTACAATGAGGTAGAAACAAATATAGAGAGACACACAGAGAAATAGAGGGAGAGCAAGAGAGAGAGAGAGAGAAGCAGCTGTAAATGACAGGGTAAACACAGAGGTAGAAACAAAGGCTCTGGGGTGTCTGCAGTGTTTGGTCACTGCCCAGCTACCAGCCCCTGTAGAGAAACTCTTCCTCACAACCCCATCTCCCACCCTTGCGGGTATCTTGATTTTTTGTTAACTTTAATGCTGGGGCAGTGATTAAATGTTTGCATCTCCATCTCAGTTTAAAGAGAGAATTTCACAGTTTCTGGGAACAGAATGATTGCTGCAAATGTCTGTCTGTAAATTACAGCAATGTTATCCACAATGGGGTTTGGAGTTAAAAGTTTGCAGGTCATCAGGAAGCAGCTCCTTGTCATGTCTCTGCTCAGAGCTGGCTCTGTTACCTGGATTAACAGGACAATAGGCAGGTACTCAGCTCCTAAAACCCCTGTCGCACATTTCCAATCACTCCCATTCTCTGGTTCTCTGGCTCTGTATCGGGGGATGCGTTTGTAAGATGGGGTGTCAGTGAGAAATTGTTTATGTCAGTGTGTGAGAGAAAGAGCCCTGGGCTCTTGCTGTGTTTATTTCATGTTCAAAATCCTTTTCTTTGTTTGAATCAATTTTATTTCTCTTATTCTCAAGGAGAATCTTTTTGGAAGTTGCAGTGGTGATGATGCAGAGAGAGAATCTTTTGGCACGAAGAATTCTGCAACAAGAGCGTTAAACAAATAGGAAAATAATAATAAATATATATGTGTCATTGTCAAATTCATTTCTAAATACAGAAAAGAAGACTGTGTGTTTTCGGGGCTGAGAGAAAAACAAAGTGCCGGAAATGCTCAGTATTTCCAGCATCCACAGTATTTTGATTTTGTGCTTTTGGGGTCTGCTGGAGCTTTCCTATTTTCTATGTTTCTCTGTTGTTGCCCCTCTCACCATCTCCATCTGCTGGTGTCCCTGTCTCACTACAGTTACTGCCCCTCTCACCATCCCCATCTGCTGGTGTCCCTGTCTCACAGCAGTTACTGCCCCTCTCACCATCTCCATCTGCTGCTGTCTCTGTCTCACTGAAGTTACAGCCCCTCTCACCATCCCCATCTGCTGGTGTCCCTGTCTCACTGCAGTTACTGCCCCTCTCACCATCTCGATCTGTTGGTGTCCCTGTCTCACTGCAGTTTCTGGCGCTCTCGCTATCTCAGAAACACTGTCATTTGCAGCTTTGTCCATTTTGCTCTAGATCCAGGGTGGGTTTAGTTGAGCTTTTCAATGACGCCTTTTTGAGAAGCAATTCATGAATCATCTGCAGGGCAAGTCTCGACTCAATAGGTAAGATGAACAATAAAATAAAATCTCAGAATCAGTTTTAAATTCATTTCAGGTCTCAGGACTGTAAATATAAAATGCACTTTTTGTCCTGTGGGGAGTGCGGGGAATGGAATATGAAATGGGATTTATTCCAGTGTTTGAAACCCTTCAGCTCTTTCTATGATTTCAGTAATTGAGCAATGAGATTGAGAGGGTATTTCACCGCCTTCTTCAGCTCCTGTCTGAATTTAGTCTGGGTCACAGCGTAAATACACGTGTTGGTGCAGGAACTGAGAATCTGCAGCATATTTGCTGTGTGATGCGTGATATGGAGAGGGTCAGTGTAGGAGGAATAATCCTGAATATCTGCAATTCGCTTGTAAATGACAAACACAACTAGTGTCGCCCATAACAGTATAAAACTGCCGGATATACTGAAGAGTAAAATAATTGATTTTCTGCGATTCTCCATCTCTGGGTCCTTGTGATTCTCTCCATTGCTGTGGCCCCGGAATCCCTTGCGGACTTTACTGGACAATAAAATCCGTCTGACAGTGAGAACATTGAGCAGCAAAATCAGAAAGACCGGAACACAAGGGGTTAAAATGAGGTCAAACAAATCAAAAGCCCCCCATGTGGGGGAAGTAAAGTAGCTCAGTTTAAATTCACAATCCATGGGAACATTATCAATAATGTAATTTTGTTCCTGTGTAAAGTACCAGGGGACAGTCTCTGAACAGCCCAGCACACTCACTGTTCCGACAACCACAGCCGCCGTTTTCTCGCTGCAATATTTTGTTTTCAGCTTCTCACAACAAATGGCCACAAATCGATCAAAGGTGAAAGTGACTGTGAGCCAGACAGAAACAACTGTGGCTGCAGAAAGCAGAACGACAGTGAGAGAACAGACAGGAGTAATTCTCAGGAATGAATATGGGAAATAAATTAAAACAATCCAGTTCAATATGGGATCAGTGATAACGACGAGGAGATCAGCCACTGCCATTCCCACCAGGTAGACAGTGATACATTTGGAGAGACCGCACTTTCCTCGGGACAGGATCACAGTCGCCGCCAAGTTAACTAGAAGAGTGCGAAAAGGAAGCAGAGAAATTACTGATCAGATCTGGAGACAAAGCAGCAGTTTGTCAGGATATGGGCTGAAATTTCCAGCTTTGATACTGCATCGAACAGTAGAATCTGGTTCATTGACCTGGGCAGTGCTTTGTCACAGTGAAATGTTTGAAACACGATTATTAATAATGAATTGGAAGATTGATACAGAAAGTGAATAAAGTCAGCACTGGATCGACTGGAAGTACTGAGTGAGGATGCAGTACCGGTGAGGAAATGAGAAAGAGTTTTACAGAGATGGACTCCAATGGGTTAATTGGGAATTGTCTCCAGACTGTTGATTGGGAAGGTTTGTGGAGAGCGGGATGTGCAGCTGGTTTGTTGCTCTGGGTTCAGATAACCGACAGGGACTGTTGCCAAATGGGAAAAGGTTGAAAACTACAGTGCTGAGTTTGAGTGATCATATCAGCCATGATCTAGAATAGCAGAGCAGGCTTGAAGGGTTGAATGGCCTCCTCCTGCTCCTTTGTTCCTCTATTCCTATCAGGATGGACGAGGCAGCTGGAGGTGGATCCAGTGAGTGAGATTGAGAAGGAGTGAGGGAAAAGGACATGTTGGAGCTGGAGGGGAGAGGGGAGGAGATGGTTTTGGAAAGTGGATAAACTGAAGTAATGGATGAGGAGACTGAGGATTCAATAAAGTGAGAGGAGAGGCTGAGATTCACAGGGAGAGACTGCAGCAGAGTGTTAGAGGAAATCTAATCTATAGATCCCAGTAACACAACTCAAATAATGCATTTAAACAAAAATCCCTGTGTTTATTGGTGTTGGAGAACAGTTCATTGGTTATCCAATATAGTCAATATATTTAGTTTGTACAGGCAATTAAATTTAAATTTATTTCTGATTTCATCCTCGCACTTTATTGAACTCAGCAGTCACAGAGATTTTAAAGTGCAGTATTTAAATAATGAATTACCATCAGTGAACAACTGATTCTATTATGTTTATTCAGTCAATAAGTAAGGAATAGGAATTTCCTCCAAAACAATATGAGGAGCTGACAGAAATGAACACAGAGGATCAAGTCCAACAGGAAAATGAAAGCAATCTGACAACAGACAACTTCAACTCACAGTTTTTCTCACTAATTGTTCTGGACATTCCAGCACTTTATGAAAATGAATTATTTACACCGTTGCTTCTTTCTCTTTCTCTTTACTTCTGCTTATCTCTTTCCTTCGATGTCGTTCTCCCTGCTCCTTTTCTCCTTCCCTATCTCTCTGGAGTACTCACACCCAGCAAATGTCACTTAATGCTGCTTTTCACATCAATTTAGTCCTAACATTCTGCGCCTGTGTTCTTTTCACCAGCCCCAGGTTCAATGACTCTATTCTCAGAGTCCGTTTGTTCAATGGTGACACTGATATGAATAATTTAATGGCAAAATACACCGTTAGAATGTGGGAATGTTTAATTAATAAAACACCAACATCAGCGCTGAGCTAATAATCTACAGATAAATGAAAAGACTTTTGATTCCAGTAGATCATTACATCAATACTTTCTATTTTACAATGTAGTCCAGTGAGAGTGAAGGCTCCACAGTGAAGCAAAGAAGGAGATGTGAAAGTGTCAGCAGCAAACTCAGTTCAGTAGCCAGACCTCTGAAGCAACGTCAGACACACACAGAATGAAATAATATTTGATAATACTGATAACCAATAAATACATTGAAATCCCAGTTAAAGTGAGCCATGTTATTGGTGAGAGAGGACATTGTGCTGTCCACTTGTAACACTGAGACTGTGAGATGTCTCATTGTCAATCACTGAAACAAATTTCATAAAAATGTTCCAGGACTGGTTAGATCCACATCATCAAACTGTTAAAAGCTCCTGATGGTCTGATTCTTGATCCTAACTGAGATATTTCATTCAACTACATTCAATGCAGAGAATAATCCAGCAACAATAGCAGGGTACCAGGATTGCTTAAAACAATACCACTCAAGACATCATACAAATCCTGCAAGACTGAAAGTGTAGTCAATGAGGAGATTCCATGGGTAACTTGCTGAAAAAGAACAGGTAACTGTGTAACACACACAGCGAGAAATAATACTGAATGCAGCAGTACAGTTAACATCGACTTGCACCATTAACAGCTGAAATACTGGCTTACCAGGTACTCCAATTGCTGCAATTACAGGATAGTAAATGTCTTCTATCTGACGGATTACTGGATATCCCATTTCGGTGAGGAGCAGAGACTTCTGTTAGCCTGGAACCCACAGCTCCAGCAGGCACTCTGAGCTGATCCATTCCAATGAGTCCTAATTTATACAGGGGATAAGTCTCCACTGACATGGTAAGACCCCTGATCATTAATATTAGTTACACTCACCTGAACAAACACATTACATCAGCATCTTTGACTCTGATGTAAATGGTGTGGTGGATAAAACACAATCCTTTCAATGTCAATGACCTTTTCTTCCAAAGACCTCTCTCGGGAATAAACCTGAAATCTATACTCATACTGGACGGATGCGACAATTATTTGTGGTGTCATTTATATTTTGCATATTATTGTATTGACCTTGTTCACTCCTGGTGTTTCTATTGTAAATGTAACTGATCTGTCTGCAGTGGACAGTGAATCCAGGGACAAAAGCAGACCTGTTTCACTCTGTTTCTGCTTTCCCAGTTAAAATATGAACTCTGAGTCTCTGATTTGGGACCAAGTTCAGCGTTACAGCCGGGAAACTACTGCGAGTGATATTCGGGGGCAAACACTGTACACGTCCATTGGGGAGGCAGTCGCATCGTGATAATATCACTGGGATTGTAATCCAGAGGCCCAGCCCAATGACCCGTTGACTGGGGTTCAAATCCTGCCATGGCAGCTGCTGGAATTTAAATTCAATTAATTATCAGAAGTCTGCAATTGAAAGCTAGTCTGTATAATGGTGCTGTGAAACTATCAGTGATTGTTGTAAAAACAATCGGTTCGCTGATTCCTTTCAGAAAAGGAAATCTGCCATCGCTACCTGGTTTGGCCTACATGTGACTACAGAGCCAGAACAATGGAGCTGACTCTTAACTGCCCTCTGAAACGTCCCAACAGGCTGTCAAGGGCAACAAATGCTGACCTTGCCAGCGGAGCTCAGATCACATTAAAGAATAAAAGAAAATCTTCTCTCCGCTATTTCACTGTAAATATTTACCTGGTTCGTTTTAAGGAACGTCTTTAAGCAGGAATGAGAAGGAGAGAGTCGGAGAGGTTTATGCAAGGAATTCTCCAGTATAAACAGACAGTAACATTAATTCCTGGTTGTCGATAGAGATTTGTTAGGAAAGGGTATTAACGTTTACGAAGCCAAGACTGCTTGATGTGGAGAAGGAGCAAATCAGCCAGGACCTGCTTGAATGGGCAGGACAGGCTCGAGGGGCCGAATGGTCTCTGCATGTTTTCTTCAGGGCTTTATTGATATCACTGCCAATACATTGATGGTTTTCTGTTTGAAAAAACCTGACCAGGTCGGGCTTCTCTCTGGACTCCCCTCAACTCTCTCGCCAGTCTTGGAATGACTCATGGATTCATGTCTAAGGGAACTGGTCAATGGTTCTGGTAGAATTTCCCTCTTTGCAGTTGGGTTAATAAAGTAGATGGAATCCTGAGCTTTATAAACAGAGGTCTAGCGTATAAAAGTCAGGAAGTGATACTAAATCTTTATAAAATAATAGTTTGTCCCCAGCTGGAGTATTGTGCCTAATTCGGGGAAAACACTTTGGGAAGGACATGGAGACCTTGGTGAATGTACAGAAGAGATTTACTAGAACGGTTCCAGGGATGAAATTATTACAGTTATGCTGATGTACGAGAGACGTTGGGGCTGTTCTCCTTTAGCAGAGAAG